>NC_140911.1:21213066-21803066 GCF_045865225.1 Trachurus japonicus
TTAAATTATTTTTATTATTTATTATTGATTATTTATTTATTCAAGACACAAACAAACAACCACAGAATTATTTGATTCAGTTCTTTTCTGATCTGTAGTCAATTTTGTGTTCACAGGTGCGTCTCCGAAGCCATGCGTCTCCATCTGTAATGTCACAGACGTGGGGGTGAAGCTGAGGTGTGAGGTCCAGGAAGCTTTTCCACGGCCGAAGCTGCAGTGGCAGGACAGTGATGGAAATGATCTTCGGGCTGAGGAGACTCAGGTGTCAGAGAGAGACGGCCGCTACAGCGTCATCCTCCAAACTACTGTGACCCCGACATCAACCAACTGCTTCCACTGTGTGGCCAAGCAGGAGAAGATCAACCATGTTGTTACTGCTGAGATCACTGTGCCAGGTGAGATGGGTTTACTCTGTATGTTCAGTCCTGTTACTTTTCATGGCGCAGTGACGCTGGAGATGTGTCTTTGTAGGTTATAACCAGTGTGTTGTGCATCAGGTTACACGGCCATTCACACTCTGTTTTTATGATCTGTTTTTTAGAGAAACTCTTCGAGGACAAGACCACTTGGTTCCTTTTTGGATGGCTTTCTGGAGTTCTAACTGTTGCACCTCTAACTGCATTTCTTGCCATGAAGTACTTCCAGAATCGCAGCAAGAAAGGTAAATTCAAATAATTAATTGTATCAACAACAATATCTCAACAGCTCTTTTGTCTCGTCTTGTTTGGTTTTTAATTACATCTAATACAAAATCAAGGCACCACTAATTAGGCATCTACCTTTAAGACTGATACCAGAAATTGAGGCTGAAATTAGAGCTGTTGTAAAACTTATCACAATATAGTTTGATGGTAATGTTATACAGTATATCTATATTTATCTTAAAGATGAACTGTGTGAACATTTCTCCCATCTAGTGTTGCACTAGTAGAATGCAAACAACTGAGTAATGCCTCTCCTTCTAAGCCTGCGATTACTACCTACAGTAGCCATGATAAGTCAAGTTATTTGATCATTAGTTATTTCCTTTATGGGACATTTGAATTAGAGTTTGGATGGTAAATCTGTTGTGTGAAGTGTTGGATGCAACTCATATAATCACAGCGATTTTAAGTTTAGCGTGTACAGTGTTTTTATTGGTCGCCTCTCATGTCACACTGAGGATTTTTAACACACATAAATTCATGAGCAAGGTTAAACAACTTATTTTCATTTCTTAAAGTATTGGGGGTTTTATGCCTTTAATTGAAAGGATAGTCAGAGAGAGAAATAGGAAATGGAGAGACAGAGAGGGGGAATGACACCCAGCAAAGGGCTGCCAGGGGATTCGAACCGGGGCTGGCTGCAGCGAGGACGATAGCTTCTGTATATGGGACGCCTGCTCAACCCACTCAGCAATAAGATGCCCCCTTGTTGTCAATTTTTAACTAGTAAAATACTTAAATTAATAAGATAAATTAAATGTGACAAATTAAAGTCTGTTTGACCATTAGCATCTTCTCTGTATGACAGGAAAGTCGACTTTATGTAATAAATACCTGTGTGTTCTTTTCTACAGGTCCTGATGAAGAGAAGAAGTCTCTCCCCAACGGTGTCTCCCAGGAAGGAGCACCACTGAATGAAGTTAATGTTTGAAAGCTTCACAAGGGGTGAAAGGAACAACCTGAGAAATCTACTCAAGTTGAAGGAAAAGTACTCTCGAGATAAATGTACTGACAAAAGTACTATTGAGATAAATGTACTGAAAACAGTACTCTTGAGATTAACGTACGAAAAAGTACTCTTGAGATAAATGTACTGAGAGGAAAGTTCTCTGAAGATAAAAGCACACTTGAGATAAGTGTACTCAGAAAACTACTCTTGACATAAATGTACTGAAAACAGTACTCTCGAGATAAATGTACTGAGAGGAAAGTACTCTCGAGATAAACGTACGAAAAAGTACTCTCGAGATAAACGTACTGAGAGGAAAGTACTCTCGAGATAAACGTACACTTGAGATAAGTGTACTAAGAAAACTACTCTTGACATAAATGTACTGAAAACATAGCCTGGTTGGCACGACTTTCCAATGTTGATACTCAGCATTGGGTCTGGCCAAGACGTTAAGAGAATCCATTTCTCAAAGCGCATCCTTCAAACCTGGTTTACCCGCCCCCCTCAAATGCCTCAGTCTGCTATTGGTCGAAGCCAGAATAGGCGGTGTCGAAGCTTAAACCAATCACACCGCTCTTTCCTCTGACGTATGTGATGCTGCTCTACTGCGTCACTTACTTGAACACGCCTCTACCCAGAGCCGTTGGAGAGGCTCGACGTTGATTGGCTCTCGAAAAAGAGGGTGGAGTTCCCGAAAATTCGGGAGACAGAAATCCAGGTAATAGCACGGTTGGCCAGACTAGCAGTCAGCAGCGCTTTTGCGAGGCGTGACGTCACTAGTGTGGGCGCGACCAGGCTACTGAAAACAGTACTCTCCAGATAAATGTACTGAGAAAAGTACTCTTGAGATAATCTTGAGATAAACGTACGAAAAAGTACTCTTGAGATAAATGTACTGACAAAAGTACTATTGAGATAAATGTACTGAAAACAGTACTCTTGAGATTAACGTACGAAAAAGTACTCTTGAGATAAATGTACTGAGAGGAAAGTTCTCTGAAGATAAAAGTACACTTGAGATAAGTGTACTAAGAAAACTACTCTTGACATAAATGTACTGAAAACAGTACTCTCGAGATAAATGTACTGAGAAGAGTGCTCTTGAGATACACATAAAGAGTATGCTTGAGATTAAAAGTAATCTTGAGATAAAGGTACTGAAAAAGTACTCTTTATATAAATGTACTGATGAAAGTACTTGAGAAGCTACTTCTGAGATTTCCTTACTGAGGAAAGTAATCTCAAGATAAATGTGCAAGCATTAAAGGTAGGGTTGGAGATCTTGTTCTGGAGCATTTCTTACTAAATTGTTTGAAGTCCTCTTCACACTTTGATTGCAACCAATTAATTAAATGCTTTTTCACAAAAAAGAAAAAAGTCAGTCACCTGTGGGACGGACAATCCTGCAAACAGCATCCAATCTTCTTGAATGCGACGTTAAAGTCAATTGGATCGTGATGTGTCAATCAAGCTGCCATCTCTGTCCCTCCCTCATCAGTGCATACCGCTCTTTGTGCACTGATCGCGTGCACGATCAGAGTCTTCAACAAGTTATGAAGCGTAAAAGACAAAGCCAGTAATCCAGTGTACCACATTGAAGTCTAGTAGGTCACAGTGTAACTCCAAGCTGGATGCTGGATGGTTTATTATGATGTCAGGTGTTTTCTTAGACACGAATAAGCCGTGAGAAAAAGCTGGTAGAAGTGCAGTTAAGCTCCACTGCACGTCAGTATCGCGGAGAGCTGCGTCGCTCATATTGGGATTACGTTGGGTAGCACCGTGAAGGCGATACCTTCATGGAGCAACGTGGCTTTCCACGATACTGTTGCATGTAGTGGGGCTTCTCCTTGACGTGAACCAAACGCTGAACAAGCGTTACATAGTCCTGCGCTCTGAGGCCTGGCTTCACAGAGAAGTGTGAAGAAAGGGGCTTGGACTTTTGAATTGCGTATATTCAAAATGTGGCCTGTTCGAACCGTTTTACCAGGATCTCCAACCCTACCTTTACAGCAAAAGTGCTAAAATTGACTGGAGTTGAAGTAGAATTACTTATAGATAAGAGTACACAACCAACCAGTCAAAATGTACTGCTGATATTTTAGGTCTTAAAGAAGAAATCTGAAGATTTTCTTTTTAATTGCTCCTGTAGTTCTGTCTGTTCCCGCATCGCCACAGCAGTAAACATACACCGAGGGGTTTGTGTACTTCAAGCAAGCGAACATGTTTGTAAACGGAGCTGTAATACAAAGTCTCGCATGATAGTCAAGTTGACTGTAAACTATGTTTACAGGTTGTCTAAAGCTCTCCCGTTTTCTTTATCAACAAAGGATTATCACCTCAGAGCCACAACTTCTTTGTAGCAGTGAGAGTAAGTCAGGATAATGTTTATTCTCCCTGTAAACATACCGAGCGTGTCAACTTGACTCTCACGCAAGACTTTGTATTACAGCTCCCTTGACAAACATGTTGGCTTTCTTGAAGTCAACAAACCCCTCGGTGTATGTTTGAAGCCATCTGACATTGTCTGGTGGTGGTTTTGTGGGATGCAAACAGCCTAAACAGCGTAAGATCAGTCTGCTACCATGACACACTGCTGTGGCGATGCAGACAGAACTACTGCATAACGGGAGCAATTAAAAAGAAAATCTTATAATTCCTTCTTTTAGACCTGAAATACTAGGAAACTACAGCTCCAGGTTGAATTTGCCTGGAATTGTCTTTTAAGTACAAACAGAACTACTTGTTATTGCACACACAGAGACACAAAGTACAGTAACAAATATCATCAACTTGAGTAATACTCAGATTGTGTTTGTTAAGATCAGGCATGTCCAGTATATTTCACAAAAGGCCGATGTGGGTGGGGCGGTGCGTGGCGCAGTGGGTAGAGCGGCCGCCCCATGTAGAGGCTACAGTCCTCGCCGCAGGCGTCCCCGGTTCGAATCCCGCATCGGGCAGACCTTTCCTGCGTGTCATTCCCCCTCTCTCTGCCTCCCCATTTCCTGTCTATCTCTACTGTCATCACTATCAAATAAAGGCAAAAAAGCCGAAAAATATATACTTTAAAAAAAAAAGGCCGATGTGGGTGCTGGTTTCCTTTCCAGCCAAGTAGCAGCACACCGGACTTGACTCATTTAATCAACTGATCTCAGTCTTCAGACAGTTGATTGATTGGACAAACTGTGTGCTTTTGATTGGTTGGAACAAAAACCTGCAGCCATCCGGCCCTTTGTGGAATAGTTTGGACATGCCTGGTTAAGATGGAGGAAGGAGTTCTTTTGTCTCTCCCATCATATTTCCTGTCACCCTGCGTTACTGAAGCTAATCAATTAAAAAATAATCACGCTGAAGCATTTGTATCCAAACCTTTGAATAAAGCTACTGTGCCTCTTTGTGCCCTCGTCATTGTTTTTTGTGTGTCCTGTATTAATAGAAATGGAAGTGATCTGTGTTTGACCTCATGTCTCACTAAAGACTGAATTTAACTGTTTTCAAATGAGGCAAGTTAATCCCCACCCCCCCTTTTAACACTTTATTTTCCCTTACAACAGACAGATCTGTGTGAAGCTTTAAGTCTTGTGAATTCAATTAGGAAACACTTAAGTTTCTTGGCTGCTTGACATTTTAAAGACTCAAGTTAAACAAAATCAATATGAAAACATTGCAAACCAAGGGATTGATCTTTACATGTTGTGTTTAATGTCATCATGAGCCGGTGTGAAATAGTATAAAGAAACACAATCTTCACACTGGAGCATTTGTGAATCAAAGTTACTAATATAGATCTGAGTACAATTTACCAGGAAGACCAACCACCTGAGAATCTGTGCTTCACAGTAACACAGTCTGTAATTAACAGTGTAATTTAGCAGGATTTATCTACTGATAGAATCATGTTTTTACTGATTGGTCAATGTACAGAGGAATATAAAACAATGTGTTATATAGTTGTTATATCCAATTATACCATGACATTCATGTTTGTATGAGACTTTCAAGTTTTAATGACGTTTGAATAAAAAAAGGAAACACCAAGGACCAAAACTCAGCAACATAAGTCTTGGTAACTTGATAAGAAAACTTAGAGAGATACAGAGATCACTCCTGACTGTCAGGGTTTAATGGTTAAATTTGGCTGAACCTTCTGTTGCCCAGTTTAGGTATGAGTCTGGCCGTAATTTCGTGAAGGATGTAAATTCTTATTTTATTGCTGCCTCCGTTTTCTTTGAGAAACAAAGGAAATGAAGTGAAACTGGACCAAAGCTGAGTCAATAAAACATTATTGTTTAATGTTGGTCATTTATCATGAATCCACAACACAGCAGTTTGTTTAGTGAGTAGGAAAAAAAACGTGAGTATTTACATCTACTGTCATTCACGTCACAGTTTATACCCATGCTAACACAATAAAGACTTTTATATACAAGAAATACTTATTATTAGCATCATCGTACAAAGGAACGTTGTCATTGTAACTCAACATCTGGATCTGATGCAAAATACACAAAATAATGAACAGAAGCCTCAGCTGCCCTGAAATCATCAGAATCAGTAGACAAAGGGAACTCGTGTTGTTTGTTTCTAGGTTTAAAAACAGTTTTACATCAGAAGGTACAAGGCAAGACAATCACAGTCTACATGTTTACAAGGTTTGCCCTTTATGGTCGGTATAAATACACTCTGCTTGTTTATGTACACAGAAATCAACCCGTCGCCTCCTTCCTCACGCTTTTCTTCTACATCAGCTGCAGCATTTACACTGAACATCACAACACAAACTGGTTTTAGTGTCGCTGCTCTGACTGAACACAGACACGCCCAGCTTCAGTCACAGGAAACCAGCTCTTCCTCATCTTCATCAGGACTTTTACGAAGCACCAGCCTTTAGCAAACATGGCTGCTGCTCTCAGCACCAACTGTGTGTGTGTGAATGTTTTTAAGGAATAATAAATAAAAAAAACTTCAGAAATTAAAGAAACATCTGAATCGTTCAAAGAATTAGAAACACATCTGATCACAACAGGGCTTTGCATAGTTTCTCTTCAACTGTTGAGCTGTGAATCTCAGAGTGGGTTAAGGTGGACTGAGTTCATAGATCTGTATATTTAATACATTTGAAACGGTTGTGTGGCCTAAAACATTATAACAAACCAAACAGGTCCTTCTCCTGGTGTCTAAAAAGTTTGTATGGATTTGATAAAAATCATTAACACAATGGTGCCACATCCTCCTCCTGCTGCTGACAAAGACTGAGTATCTTTAACAAGCTGTGGAAAAAGTACATTTACTGTACTAATTACAATTTCCAGGTACTTTTTACCTTCATAACAAAGGGAAATATCCCCCTTTTACAACAATAAACTGATGTATGTCATCAAAGGTTAAGAAATTACATAACTGATCCAAGGGACATGACAAGCTGTTCTTGCCATTTAATTTAAATAATCCTCATCATTAAAGACTTTTTATTTTTCTTTATTGTGATGCTAAAAACATTTGACTGTAACCTGTAACATTTTTTTCTCTGTTGTGGTATCCCTGCTGTGACAGATCAGAGTTCTCTCAGTTCTTGAAAGCAGGACGATGTTAACAACATGCCACTAGAGCCAGAAACAGGAAGTGTCCGTCACCACAAAGACGCACCAAACTGTCCTCAACATGTCGACTCAAACCTTTGTTTGAGTCATTCACCTACTTCAGCACCTCCCCTCACAAACGATTAAAAAAAAATCTGTGTCAGTGTCAGAAACAGCTTCTTTTACATTGATGAAAGCCTCAGCCATCGTGTCAGGACTTCACACACCGGTGTCTTCAGAGAATAAAAACTAGATTCAGAATCAGCTGCGTCTACAGACCGATGACGTCGCAGCGGCACCACTCCTCCATCTCATATTCAAGAGGCTCCTTCATCTGTGTCCTTGTCCAACAGGTGAAGGATCCTTTGGCAGGTCAAACTCTCCCAAGATTCATTGAGCACTGGTAATAAAATAATATGGCAACAAATAATAACTAGACAGTTTAAAATGAAAGTGGCCTATGGGTTTCAGCTCAGTTCATTCAACTATGAAAACCTCAAGTTTCAGTGAAATGAAATAACATGTTGTCTGTTCACTTTGGTCTTTGAAGTCTACGGCGCTGAGGCCACAGCTTCATGGTCCACTGACGGTTCAGGCTCAGACTGACACTGAAGTTGTTTCTGTTTGAGGCAGATCACAGGTCACAGAGATCGAGATTCCTCCAGCAAAACACTCATCACACACTGAACCCAAGTGTTACCATGCCAACCCGACACTCTGCAGTCAGTCAACACAACATCCCATAATCAGGCCAAACACGATCATAATTCAGTGTCTTCAGGGAGGAGACTGCTCAACGTTACTGCCTGATAGTGAAGAGCTGAGTCACTGCTGATCTAAACCAACTACAGCTCCGGTCTCAGACTCAGGTGGACCTCCGGCTGCGTCCCATTTAGTGTGTGTGCAGACAAACAAGGACGTGTTGTCAAGGCCATTATCACACACACACACATCTGCGTGTTTCCTACAGTGACACGTCACTCTGGAGCTTTTCTGTCATCTCTGAACAGGAAATACAAAACAAAACGAAACAGCCAATCTTAAACAAGTAACATTATAGCCTCCAACATGAGGAATAGAAAGACACCTTTTATCCATCATGAGTTGATGTTATATCAGGAGCTTATTGATACTGTATTGTTATTTATATTGATTACCAGCACAGACACTGATTTTACTCTGTCCTATTCCCTATGTGTGTGTGTGTGTGTGTGTGTGTGGCCTACAGCGTTTTAACCATTAAGACACCTCAAATATTTAGTTTCACCATCAAAATGATCAGTAAAGCAGAGGCCACTGTCATTCAAACAGCAGGAACCAGTGTGTGTGTGAGTGTGTCAGCAGGATATTAATCAGCCTTCTCTTTTAACTTTGCATTTGGCAAATTCCTGAATTTGCATAATGTTGTTGATCTGAACACTGATTCGACTCAGATACGGCTGAATCTGATCCAGAATCAGGTGAAATTGTGACAGAACCACTAAGAGCCAGATGAGCTGATCACAGGCCAGTTTTACATATCAGACAGGAGGAGGGGAGGTGGAGTGAGCTGGGGGCTACAAGTAAAAACTTTCACTTTTTTTAAATAAGAAAAAAACAAAACCAAGTCTTGTCCTTCACAGTCGTGTTCCTCGTATCACAGAGATTAACTTCTTGGTGATTGAAGTGAACGTGTTACTAAACTACAGAGACGTCAGTGCTGCATCGCTCACAGTCTGTTCCATCATCAACTGGATGAACATGCATACAAAACAGGACCCTGATTAAAAAATCGTTTCAGTCTTTACAGTTCATTACTGTCATATAAAATGCAAAAAGTGTATATTCATCATAGTTAATATCTCTATAAATCCATCTAACACCTTGCACACGTTTCCTGCTTCTTCCCTCAAACATCCTGAAAAATAAAACAAATCCTCTCTGTCTTTTTCTAAAATCTAAAATCACCTCTAACCGTCACATCTCTGGAACCGGCAGCGTTAGAAACTGCTGCTGCTGCTGTTCGTGTTTGAAGCTTCATCATGTCGTCCTTTTCAACAAGTGCACATCATGTATCATCAAGCAGCTACGAGCGGCTTCACGAGCCGTTTAACTTGCATATTTCTACATAGGTTTCACCTTCAATCAAAAGTATAAGGATTAAATATAAATTATATTTGTACACATCTGTATGCTGTATTACATTTATCTACACACTCTGATATAAAGACTCTGCTCGTTGGTTGTCGATACGTCGGTTCAGGGTGAAGTAACTTCCTTCTGTCGGCGCCATCGTCTCGTGTTGTCGTGTTTTGGTCTCTTGTCACTTTACCTTTGTGCATCATGTGAATCATCTGCATCTGATCTGGTCCTTTATAAAAACTACAGTTCTTCATCCTCTGTCGTCGTCGTGTTGCTCTGGTGCTTCGTTAAAGTGCTGCTGTATTCACATCATCAGAGCGACGTGGCCGTGTGTTCATCATCATCATCTTTGTTTGATCGATCAAGTCGTCCATAAAAATAAAATCGGTGAGGAACAGGAGATCCGTGCAGGTTCAGTGGAGGTGACAGGATTAGGAAACATGATAATTAGTGAAGAGGCTGATTGATTCTTGGTTTGGTCATGTGGTTAACGAGCCGAGGACGCGAGCAGATCATCGGAATGAAGAGGGGAGACTGACGACTTCTTGCAACGTCACTTCATGTTTTTATCAGTTTTCATTTGGCTCTTGCTCCCTCACTTCTCTTTCTTTCTTTCTTTCTTTCTTTCTTTCTTTCTTTCTTCTCTATCCTTGAGAAAGAAAGTTCATTCAGCCTCTAACGTCTCTGACTTGTCGTCTTACTCCTCGCTGATGCCGTGCTCCCAGGCCACTTTCGCCTGCTCGTCCTTGGTTGCTGCGATTATGGGCTGAGAGATCTTGCGAGGCATCGGCCGGGGGGCGGGAGGGGCCGCGGACTGGGCGTTGAGGGGGACTTCTTCGGGGATGCAGCCCTCTCTGAGGTAGGGTTTGGGGGGCAGGGCGGGGGGCGGCTCGTGGAGGTGGTACAGAGGCGGGTGGTGGGGGATGTAGTGTGGGTGGAAGTGGTGGTGGTAGAAGTGGTGCTGTGGGTGTGGCAGCCCGTCCTGCTGCTGCTGCAGAGGCTGTGGTTGCGGCGCTGCGGTGGAGGTCGAACCCTGGGGCGGGGTCTGGGTCTGGACGCCCCCATGGGCCGGGGCGACGCCGCCCGGGGCGGACTGGCTGCGGCAGGGAGGGGGCTTCGCTCCATCCAGGACTTCGGGCTCAGAGACGCTGTACCTGACGGGCTGGTAAGGCGAGTCCAGGTCTTCCTGGTCGGTGGTCCAGGCCTGGCTGCTGGGGACGGACTCCAGGGTGTCTGTGCGGCTGGCGGGGGGGTCGGAGGAGGAGGCCGGGCCGCCGAAGTTGCTCTCACTGAGAGAGGAGACTCCGGAGCTGGCGCTGCCCGACAAGGTGGAGTTACTGCCATCCAGGATGGACTGTGGACTGGTGGGCGAGGCAGGTATAGGGTGCAGGGGGGACTGGAGAGAGAGAGAGAAGGAGAGGGTCAGGGATGGGAGAGCAAACAGAGGATGTTCACAAACACATCAACAAGTCAGTTTCCATTCAAATGTTTTTAAATCTGATATGATGGAATAAATCTGTTGCTGCCGTTCAATGTTATCAAATCGAATCATCAGTGTTTGACTTAAGCTTCATATATGCAGTTGTTGTGGTTTCATAATGATGAAAACTGTTTTAATTATACATGTAAAAAAACTAAACAAGGGACAAGAGCTGAAAATTAGCAACATCTACAAACTCCCAGTTTCATATTTTGTATTAGATCCATGTGAATTGTTCCTGTTGAGCAGAAAAAAATATCAAATGTTCCCACTGCAACACAAAACAATTAGACTTACAAAAAACAGAAATAAGGAAAAAAACTGTGGACATAATTATCACCAATAACACTAAGAAACCAGTTAATTTTAACCATATCTGTATATTTTATTATTACTAGATTAAAATGTGTAAATTCTGATCATCAACTGGAAACAGTAGCTCATGATGATGATGATGATGATGAACATGAAACTTTATAAATAAAACTTTTATATACAGTCTATGACTTTAACTGATAAACTATACAAATAGTTATAATTGTTTCTTGCATTGTTTCTTGTTTATAAGAAGCTGAAGAGGAGAAGAACAGTGAGACGTCAACAGGTCAAATATCTTCGCTGAGAGGAGGAAAAATACACAAAGGTCAAACAGAACTGGAAAACGGACAGAAACCGGGACGACGTAGAGAGAAGCAGACGAGTGCGTCAGTGGAGACAACAGTGAGATTTGATTGGCTGATTTATTAATCGTTAACGTATTTATCTTTCCTGCTGCTGTTTCACTGAGACACAACGATCTGAACTGTCACCATTTCATCAACACTGATGTTTTGACGCTCAGCTGAGTAGAGAACTGAGGCAAAACAGAAACAGCTGAGGAGCAACGTTTTCTCCGTCAACTTACATCTCACATCAGACAGAACATGTTCGCTGTGCAGAAGCAGAGACGACAACGATCACTGAGCATGTGCAGTGTCGCCACGGCACAGGTAAAGAAAAATGGACACAAAGAAACGCACAATCATGGGGAGTGCAGACAAACAGACAGACAGACAGACAGACAAGCATCCAGACCAACAGCAGGAGTGAGGAAGAGGAGGAGGAAGAGGAGGAGGGTACCTTTCTTAAGGAGCGCGCGGGGAGAGCTGGAGGGAGGTCGCTGACCTGGTGGTGGAAAGCGTCAAAGTGCATCGACAGGTGTTGCCCTACAGGGGGGGACACAGCAGGACTGACTGAGAGAGAGGCACACTCACACACCTCAGACCAGAGAAGAAGAAGATGATGAAGGAGGAGGAGGAGGAGGAGGGGGGAGATAACAGGGTTGGGGAGGAGGATGAAGAGATGGGAGGTGAAAGAGAGAGAAGGAAAAGAAGAGGGGTGCAGCAGCAGGAGGAGTAGAGGGGGAAAGGTGGAGGAAAGAGGGGCTGGAGGAGGGAGTGTGGGTGTTGAAGGCCCCGGGTGTTTCTGTCTTTGATGTATAATCTTAACTGAGAACGATCTGCACTGAGAAACAGAAAATTAAACCTGATTTCATGAGCAGAGTTTCATTAACATGTGCAGCAGCTGCAGGATTATTCCTGTTTACGTGTTAATCAGCATATTCTGAAGGTGTAGTAGCAGCATCATGACGTCATGACGCCAAGTGTGTTCAGTGTTTCCTCCATCCAAACACTTCATACTATTCATAATATTCACTTCCTTAAAACATTAAACAGAGCTCTGACTCTCCCCAAGAGTGACACGAAGAAGCCACGTTTCTGTAAGTTGACACGTGTTGGTTTAAAGAGCCGTAAACCACTTTGTCAACTGATGCTTTGAAAACTGTAGGAATATTTAGTGAGTGATTCCTGATCAGGCTTCATGCCCCGCCCACCACCTACACGCTCGCAAGGGGTGGTTAGCATCTCTTTTCTTAGCACTTGTGCTAATTCTAACTCTGTCCCTGTACTGATAAGGTTTCAGGTATATTTAGCTCCGCCCCCCAGCCAGGCTGAGCGGATTGGTTCCTCAGGTTCGTGACGTATGAATGAAGTGGCTGTGTGAATCTGTGTTCATGAGACTGTGATTGGTTCAAGGTGGAAACACTCAATCTTGGAGCTGTTGATTATTGACACCGTGTCTGTAAGATACAAAACAAGGTGAAACATTTGATCTTCATTGACGAGTCGATAAATGCTTTAAGAAATTAGATAATAGTTGATTATTATGAGTTTTTTTTTTGGAGACCCCCCAAAAAGTTTGTTGATGTTTTCGATCCCTCTTGACTCCCCCATGACAACACTGCTCAGACTTTCTTGTGTTTAACGAGAGACAACAACGAGGAAATAAAATACTGTCAACTAAAGAAGACGACAGGAACATTCCAGACCTGAAAATAAACAACGACAACAACAACAAAATCCAACACACATGATACCAAAACATCAAAACAAAGCATCACATACTAATTCACACACACACACGCACACAAACATGCAGTAATGTGAGATAAGAAAAAAAATTAAGAATATCAACATAATCATATGACGTGCGAGACACACAAACAACAGAAACACACACACAATAACGCACAGACAAACACACACTGAGCAGTTGTGTCGTACCATGAGGGAGGTTGCGTGGAGGAACAGGAGGCGCCATGACGCTGCCAACGTGGGCAGCGAGGAAGGGAAGGGCTTCTCTGGTACCACTGTCCAAACTCCAACTACTGGGAGTGGTGAGGACTGGAGGGCAAGGAGGAGGAGGAGGAGGAGGAGGAGGAGGAGAGGGAAAGAGAAGAGGAAAGGAGAGAAGAGATAGGAAAGGGGGTTGGAGATAAGAAAGAGAAGGGGAGAGGAGAACAGGGAAAGGGAGGAGAGGAATAAAGAGGATGACGGGGAAGAAAAAAGGAGAGGAAGGGAGACAGGCAGGGAAAGAGAAGAGAAGAGAAGAGAAGAGAAGAGAAGAGAAGAGAAGAGAAGAGAAGAGAGGCGGAACAGAGAGGCAAAGAGGAAGACCAGAAGAGGAGGTAGAGAGAGTGAAGACATAAAATAAGGGAGGAGATGAATGTCAGGATTTTGTTACTGTATATAATCTGTCAGAGTTTCAGCGCGCACGCGTGTGTATTGGGTTTGTGTGTGTGCGTGTGTGGTGTAGCGGGGGGCTCGTTACCTTTCTCGGCCACAGACAGGTTGGGGTCGCTGCAGGGTTTACACGGACCAATCACCTGGTGGAACAGGGCCCGCTGGAAGTTGACGGGCTGAAGACAGAAACGAGGACAAACTGTCACATAAACGTGTAATGACAGTCACAGTGAGTTCCTGTCTCACGCCGTCAGGTCGTCCTCCGTCCTGCTGCCACCGCCACAGAGCGAACGTTCTGACAGAGAAACTCATCAACTCCATCACATGACGTGTGCTCAAACCTGCAGCCTCAATCATCTGACTCGACTCTTTTCACACAGCTACAGATTGAAGTGTCTCCTCCTAAACCGAAGCGTCATAGAGGCCGACACACGACCTCTGTTTGAAAGGTCAGAATTTCTCTCTTCAGAGCTTCAAACGAGTCTGTGTTTCCGTACCTGCCCGTTCTCCGTGATGTTGGTGTACATGGCGCTGCTCGGCCTCTCCCTGTGCGGCGGCAGCAGCATCAGCATCTCTCTGTTGTGTCTGTATTTGTCTGGTAGGGAAGGAGAGCCGACTGCAGAGAGACAGGGATGGAAAGAAAAGATGAATGTCACAATAATTCTCTGTGAGCTGCTGATTTAATTTTGTTCTTTGTGGTCGTCTCACAGGGAGAGGGGTTCAGGGTTCAAACCTGTCGTCTCTGTGGAGTTCACATGTTCTACCTGAGTTCAGTTATGAAACCTACTCACCTCTGATGGCTGAGGGGGTGGAGTTTATCATCTGAGAGGGCGCAGAGTGGGTGGAGCTAAGGCTGGAGGAGGAGGGACTTGCCTGCAGAGAGAAAATATTAAGTCCAAATATGAATTATAAAGTGATAAAAAGTCTCTCCCTCACAAGAGAGAAATTATAGAGCAACCAGAAACAATGAAGCCAGTCTGTACATGAAGTATCATTCTCTACAGTCATGGTGAATTATATAATGCCACTTCAGGGAATACTGCCTAATTTCATTGTCCTACTTACACTTGTATGTTAATGTTTGTGAAGCTTCACCAACTATTAATGAGACAATATTTGAATCTGTGTTATTGATATTTCAATTGATATTTTTTATTTGTCTATAAACTACTGTAAGTGATATGACTGCTTTTCTGAAATCCCCTTTTTACCCTGTATATCTGTAAATATGTCTACAGTAAATTTGGCTTCAAACTGCTCTATACATTTATTTTGAATAAATCAAAATCATATCAAATCATAAAATCTTCATTTTATTGGACTTGTCTGCTGCAGGTTCGTCGGCTCTAACAGGTGGAGGTCCTCTCACCTGCATGCGGTAGAAGTCCTCAGGATGCTCCACCACCACACCGTCAGCCAGGATGAGCAGGTTGCCCACGTTCCCAATCTCACTGGAGTTGTGAGAGGAGAGAGAGGAGGAGGAGTTTCGCACAGGAGTCAAAACAGCTATGGGACTGGGAGGAGGGAATGAAGGAGGGATAGTGTGGGAGAAAAAAGAGGAGAGGGGTGGAGGAGGAGAGGGAGAAGGGCAAATAGGAGAGGAGGTAGGGGAAGAAAAGGCCAAACGAGGAGCCATGCAGAAAACATCCGAAAATCGAAAGGAGGCGAAACAACCAAAAACATGCGAACATGAGATTTGATGGGAATGAGAGAGATGCAGGAGTGGCGAGGCGACACACAAGGTGATGAGATGAGGGAAAGGAAGAGGAAGAAGAAGAAGAAGAAGAAGAGAGAAAATGGCAGAATGTCAGAAAGCATGACGTGTGCAGTTGATTGAGGACACAGAGACACAACGAGAAAGAAGCTGGTCAAGATTTAAAATGTGTGAAATTATCAAAGATTGTTAATGAGACACATCAGATGGAACCAGTGAAGAATGAACCGGTGAGAGAGAGAGAGAGAGAGGTGTGTATTGTGTATGGATAGATGGGTGTGTCGTTCAGTGAGGACAATGAGGTGTGTGTGTGTTGTCTGACCTGTGCCGGTGCATGAGTTTGAAGCTCTCGGGGCTCATGGGGCTGTGCGAGGCCAGGATCCCTCTGGGCGTGTTGGCTCCGGAGCCGCTCTTGTCTAAACCGGGCAGACCCTGAAACGCCACATAGAAACACTGCTCTGAATGTTCACGCTGCCCTCGGACACGTGCACGTGTCAGTGTGTGCGGTGTCAGTGTGTCTCAAAGTCTTTAAACAAAGGTGCGGCTGAAGATGAGACACAGAGAAACAAGCTGCTGGTGCACTCACGTGGCAGAGGCTGCTCCTCATCATCTGGAACTGATCGATCAGCTTTTTGTGCAGCGGGCGCATCTCTGGGTGCACCAGCTTCTCGTGCACGGCCAGGCCGACTCCCAGGATGTGAACCTGTGGGTGTGAAGCAGCGTGTGAAGAGGGAGGACGTCCCTGAGCTCGCTGAACGTCCCTACTGTTTGTGGTAGAGAAAACGTATCCATGTTGTTGGTGGTGCTCGGTCGACTGTGGTTAGAGAAGTTTCACCTGACGACTTCACAGCTTCAGTGTAAAGATCAACTCCCCCCACTCTTCAGGCTTTAGATCAAGGATCTTATACATCATTTATCACTGGATAAAATTCACTGTACTACAAGAGTGCGCCAAGAAAGTCTATAGGGAAACCCTTTTTAACATACGTATATTGGAGGAATGGACTTTACTGATCATGTCATTTGGTCTTCTTTTTATCCATTTGTCATTTTTAAACTTGTTTTTACTATTTTCATTTATTTATCTTTTTTCTATTTATTGCATTATTCATATTATTTATTTCATTTAATTTCCCATTTTTATGCTTGTCTGCTTGTCGTTTTTGTTTGACTGAATTTATCTGTATGTATGTATATGTGATCAATGAGAAATAATCATCGGATTGCAAATATGGTACATTGACTGTAAAGGGGACAGGGCTCAGCTGGAGCAGTATTATATTGTTGCTGTTAAAATGCATAATATTTTGTATGAATTAAACAAAACAAAACAAAAAAATCATCACCTGCTCCTGCATCAAGTCTTTGAGCTGTGTGATCTTGTCCGTGTCCTCGGGGTGGCTGGTGATGTACTCCTTATCAAAGAAAGCCTGAGTACCACAAGAAAACAAACACACGTTGTAAAACCATCGTCATTAAATCGCCAAATAACTTTGTTGGTTTGTCCTCTGTGTAGTGTCTATTCCTTTTTGGCTTGTGTTTGTTACTCTGTTAACTCCCGTTGCCCTGAACAGCTCTTTGTAACTTGAAAGGTGCTCTATAAACACAGTTCACTCAATAACCTTTGACAAATAATCTGCTACACTATGTTCAATCACCTCTGTAAGATGAAAGCCAGTAGCAGATCTGTTTGCATACTTAGCATCACTGATTTGTCCTATCTGCCTTAAACGTAACCAAACTGAACATAATGAACATTTGTCCGACCTCCTGGTATCTGGCGATGCCTCCGTTGACGGCGGCGTCGATGACTCCGTTCAGCGTCATGCTGAGCAGGTTGATGTTGCCGTGCAGCTGCTTGTGTTGGTACTGGCTGATCAGAGTCCGCAGCTCCTGGTTCTTATTCTCCACCACAGAGATGGCGTTTTCCAGCGGACTCACCTCCACCTGACACAGAGAAAGAGAGAAATCACCCTCATTCTCTCACTGCGCAGGGAAAAAACATCATCAGGTAACAATCCACACAATTAGTGTGATGGGCGGCACATTTGTCTGGTTTCATGAATCATTAGTATGAATCTCTTAAACATAAACCCTCAAAGTAATGTTTCATTTCACTCACCAGCTCTCTCTTCTCCACCTCAAACCAGCGTGAAATCCCAGGCAGAGGGTGAGTGAGGATCAGGGTGGTCCTCTCAATCCAGAGACTCTGAAACACGACAAGCCATAAAACACCAGCGGTACATTCATTTTTGTAAAGGTTTGAAATGAGTTTATAACTAAATGCAGAAAAACACACTGGTCTTAAAACCAGTAGAAACTGATACCAGTGTTTCCAGCTCACCTTGAACTCATTGTCTCGGTCTTTGGGGCCTTTGTGGAACGGACGGTCGTAACGGAAACGTCGGACGTTGTTGACCCGGTAGAAACTCTTGATGCGGTCTGGTACTCTGTCCATCTGCAGCACAGTGACGCTGTCGGGCACCGGTGTTACTGCATAGATCTGCAGGTCTGAGCCGAAGAGGTCAAAGAACGATTTCCATAAACAGAGCACGTTTCTTTAATCATGATCTGACAATAAAGACGACGATTTAAATACTTAAATCACAGTGGAGGAGCATCAACCACACACTTAAAAACAGTCTTTTTCTAAAGGATACACTGTGCGTCACACTGCAGAATGGCTTCGTCTGGCTGATTGGGGTGCTGCATTGCAATGGCTTGTGGGAATTCCCCCAGCATCCTTTGCTGGAAGGCCTCTAACCTTTCATAGTCATGGCCACGACAGACAAACTCTTTGTTCTAGAAAGACAGACAAACAAAACATCTTCTTCGTGTCCATCATCAGAATATTTATGGAGGAGTTTGGCCTTTTTCTGTTTTATTGATAACATTAAACTATCAAAACGTTGTATTTACAGAGCTACTGTGGTACTGTACTGTGATGCTGCACGATGACAAAATAAAATGTTGAGCTCACTCTGAGGAAGAATGGAAACTTCCTGCCGTAGAATCCCACCCTGAAGAACTCGGGCTCAAGACGCTGCTGCTCCATGATGTTGTCATAATATGCTGCCTCCATTTTCTATATGCGTGCACACACACATACACACACAAGATGAAGATAGTGATAAAAAGGAAGAAGTAGAGAGCCGACGCACAATACACATACACACACCGCAACAGGAAGAAGTAGTTTCTTTAAAGTTTATTTTGGGAATTGATGCCTACATGTACATTAAGACAGAAAAGTGAAAAATAACAGTAATCTAGTTAGAGAGAGTGGGAGGACACGCAGCAACTGTTTCAACCATGAACAGAATTATATGACTGTAAAGTAACTACCAGTGCCGTTAAGGGACAAATGGCGATGGCACTGTTGCATTTCCTGATCATATCAGAGGTATATGTATGTATCATGTGACAACAGCTACAGCATACTGTACTGTATGTAATGTGACTCACCCGTATCCAGCTGAGACTCTGGTAGTCGTACAGAGATTCATACTGGAAGGCCAGCTCCCTGCAAAGAGGTATACCATACTCCCAACACTGGAGCGCGCACGCACGCACACACACACACACACACACACACACACACACACACACACACACACATGCACTTTCTTAGATGGTTTCCTTCTCTTTGGTCACAAGAAGACAGAGAAGTTGATATAAACTGGAGAGAAGTAATAGTGGTTATTTTCTCCTTAGGATGATCTGAGGTCTTGTGTAAACTTCATAAAATCATCTGTAGGTGTGTGGACTCTGCAGCGTATGACCTTTGAGTCAGCCAAGTGTGTGTGTGTGTGTGTGTGTGTCCCTACCTTTCCCTTGTTGAAGTAGTGGATGACCTTGCGGCAGAGCCCCTCCTTGCGATGCCACTCAGTCTGAGCAGGATAGTGCAGGAACTCCTTCAGAGGCCTCTCGTCCCAGTGCAGCAGCTCCCAGTACAGCAGCAGAGTGAACGCAGCCTCTGTGGGACAACAACACAGGTGTGTTACACTGCTTGCATTGTGTATGTGTATGTGTGTGTGTGTGTGTGTGTGTGTGTGTGTGTGTGTGCTGTACCGGTGTAGTTCTCTGCCTGTAGATGCATGTCACACAGCTTGTGGATGTAGCGGATGTACATCTCCTCCTTGTTGATCTCTGACTTGTAGAAGTTCTGAAACAACACGACACAGACTCACAGTGTTTCTGTTGTTTCATCCCTGCAGGTTCAAACTCAAACAGCTGCTGATGTGAGTCTTACCAGGAGGTTCACAGTGCAGCCGATCTTCTTGTTCTCTGTCTCGTCTCCCTTCATACAGTCTCTGAAGAAAAAATAATGATAAACAATTAAAGATTTCAGCCTCTCCCTTCATAAAAAGTCTTTGTCCCACCGGCTGCTGTGGCCCAGTGAGTTTTTTAAGAGAACATTTCTGTCAATTCAAATAAAAAAATGAAAATGAATAAATGAATAAGAAAGCTTTGGACTGGACTTTATCGTGATATCAAATGTCAGACTTTTTTAATGCTCCTCTGATATCAGTGATATGTTATGGTTTAGTAGTGGCCCCTAACCCCTCTACCTCTGCCCCCTTGCCCTTTGCAACAGAGGTAAAGGGATAAGAATGAGAAATGGGAGAGATTCATGGGTTCTGTAGTTGTTCAGTGTTAAAACATTACACTTTTGTCAAAGTGGCAACAAATAAGATGCCAGCAAGTTGAGTAACTGCTGCTGAAACTACTGGAAAAGCAAAAACACATTTTCACACTGTTGTGTCTGAGTGTGTGTGTGTGTGTGTGTGTGTGTGTGTGTGTGTTGTACGTTACCGATAGTCCAGCAGTCGCTCCATCAGCCGTGTGACCGATGTAACAAAGGAAATCCCCGTCTCTCTCCACGTCTCTTGCTCAATCTTCTCCAGCAGACTTCAGAGGAAACAGAAATCAGTCAGACGCTGAGCATCTTTTCATGTGAAACGCTGCAGGTCAGTCAGATTCTGACTCTGCTGCTGCTGTCATTGTTGAAGACAGACCTCTTCACTTCCTGAACACAGGTTCACTGATGCTTCACAAACTGAGCTGAATGTAACAACAGGTCTCTGAGCACAGACCAGGTAAAAGTGCTTTCACCAGACAGTTCATGTAAAACAGCTCCAGGAAATAGAAGTTGATTGATCGATTAGTTAGCGGTTAGTCAGAGCTCAGAGGTTAAACCTGAAAATGTCCTTTTTTTATTTATTTTATCATTTATCAGTCTTATTTCAGATTATTTACCTCTGTTATATTTATGTTATTGGCTGCTACCTGTTCCAGTATATGAAGATTTTGTTTGCTTTCCAGATCTATTTATAACTTTATTACATCTGTTCTTAATTGTCTGAGGATATAAACACTATGTGCTTTAGAATTGACTTCTGGGTACAAATAATGTTCTTTAAAGGGACAACGAGGAGTTTGTATCTGGTTATAAAAAAGTCTCACATTAATGTTGATGAATCTACGCTACCCACACTTGTTAATGGCTCCATTTTTGATAAATACAGTATATCATTTTGTCCCTATCGTTATTTTGTTATTTTAATTAATGGTGGAAACGCTGGGCGAGCCGACCAGTATTTCCTTACTTTCGGTTTCGCTGACGCTGCCCGGCGGGTCATGATAATAACGCCGCCGAATCGCCGTTTATGGTCAGAACTACGACGGTATCTGATCGTCTTCGAAACTCCGACTTTCATTCTTGAAGAATGAAAACATTCTTGGCAAGACGTCTGTCTTGCACCGACCCAAGAATTTCACCGTGCGCGCGGAGGCTCATGGTAAATGTAGTTTGAAAACACTTCGCTTTCCAAAACTCCTTGTTGTCCCTTTAAAAATTTGGATAAGAAATGTTGAAACCTGCTACTTGTTGCACTGATGCTAATGAAAGAATAAACCTGAGGGTTTTTTTCCTTGTGGTCTGTGATGGTTGTGATGATGGTTTTACTGTAGATTCAGAAAACACAACCTCGAGCTGATGGCAAACATCCTGCCTGTGTGTCAGTGAAGTCATACCTGGGGTACGGCCCAAACAGCTGGGTGCTAGTCCCGCAGCACAGAGCAAAGCAAACACAGTGTTAGAGCAGAGAGGCAGAGAAGAGTTAATGTGTGAGCAGAGAGAACAGCAGCACGACAGGAGGAATCAGACGCTGTGAGGAAGAGAGAAAAAGACTTCTTACAGCAGACCGAAGAGTTCTCTGTAGTTCTCATCACCTTTCCCCTCAGACACCAAACTGTCCAGCTTATCAATCAGCTCAGCCTCCACCTGCACACACACATACACACACACACACAAACCGACAGAAATCAACACTCGCTTGATGAAGTGACACATACTGTAAAAGTTAAACGGAAAGAGTTTGTATCTGGGGCTGATTATGTCCTTCCTGGCAAAAGTCAAGGTCACATTTAGCACCTTTATACAACCCCTGTCACCCAAAAGGCTGTACAAGCCAAAGATCCAATACAGCTTGAAGCCTGATGTTGTAAAGAAACGTGACAGCCATGTTTAGGGCGGGTAGAAGAGAGAGCCAAGAGTGATAACAACAACAACAGAACTGGTGTGACAGGGGTAGGGGTCAGGTGTGAGGCCAGAGGAACACGCCCCTCCGTGAGTCTCACACTTGACGCTGTTACAGAATACTCATTTTTTGGGGACTGTTTAGGTCAGTGTGGCACCGTTGTGTCCCATGATATGATTGGTTAGAATCAGAAAAGGAGGAGGAGAAGCTGATGTACCCTCGCCAAGATCAGGATTATAAAGTGTTGTATAGTGGGATGATTTTACAGTCACGTTCCATTTTATTTATAAAGCACAATTTTAAATAAACACAAAGGCTTCCAAAGTGTTGTACAGTAAAATAAACACAATAAAACATAATAAAAGCACGAAATATTAAAGCTAAAAAACACAATTAAATGAATAATAAAATAATAAATAGACTGTCCACCCCAGATAAAATATCTGTGCACATAAAATCAACAATCTACGTGGTGTGAAAAGCCAAAGAAAAGAGGTGCACTTTAAGAAGATTATTAAAATTAGACAGTGAGGAGGCCTGTTTAATGTGCAGTGGCAGTTCATTCCACAATTTTGGAGCTGCAACAGAAAACGCTCGGCCGCCTCTGAGCTTCAGCCTAGGTTTGGGAAAACCTCAGGAGCAACTGGTCAGCTGACCTGAGAGATCGGCTGGGTGTGTACAGGTGCAGATGAAGTGAAGTGTTTACTTAGTTTTTACTTTCTATTTCATATATTCCTAACTGTCCATTTCTTCTTATGCACTGACTGGAGCTGGTGAGAAACAGCATTTTGTTTCACTTGGGATCTATGTGCTTGGTAAATGACAAAAAGAGCAAATTTTGAATCCTAAATCTATGGTGGATGAGCTGACAGACAAATGTATTTCGCTTTGGGGATTAATAAAGTAATTCGTATTCATATTTAAGTGTGTTTAAGTGTGTGTGTGTGTGCATGTGCATTCACCTGCTTGAAGTTCCCATTCTTGCGTTGCTCCCAGTCCATCATGTCATGGAAGATCGGGATCATGATGTTTCGCACCTCCACCTGTGGGACCAGCGTCACTCCCAGAAAGGGACCGATCATCCCGGGGATGAAGTGGATCTTGTTCTCACCTGCAGCCAGGGAGTGTGAATCAACACTTTAATCTTTAATCAATCAACCAATAATCTAATCTGTGTGCAATGTAAACACATCAGCAGAGAAACGGAAGCACTGGGTGTTAATATGGAGAGAGGAGCGATTTCAGGAGTAAAATTATTGTCAAAGTTAACTCTTTAAAGGTGACTGATAGTAGAAGAGAAAGTCTTACCCAGGTTCTGCCACATGCTGAACAGTTCATAGGTCATCATCACTCTCATGTCACCGTACCTGCAGGAAGACAAAGAGGAAGGATGGAAGGATGAATACAAACCAAGAAACTACAAAACTGTCCTGGTGTGACTGAGGAGTTTTTGGATGAAAGAGGTTAATGTAGGTCGGACTACTGTTTGATTTGATAATAGAGACAAAAGATTATCACTGCAGATACAAAGCTGAATTGAGTTGTAATGTTTTTAATGTTTTTTCCCATTACAGTCTCTAAAGTGTCAGCTGCATCTCTGCCCCAGTTATCATTTCCTGATCAATACTCTCACAACTCAATATTCTCACAAAAAGTACAGGGTACCAAACTGCAAGTTAAATAGATATAAACTGTCTGTCATACCTACCTTATTAATTTATTCAATTAAATTATATTTAATGATGTGACAGTGTGTGTGTGTGTGTGTGTGTGTGTATATGCAGGTCTGTGCAGAGAAGAATCACTATATTTGTGCTTCAGTGTGTGAGTACTTACTTGTCTAAAACTTTCTTCCTCTTCGCAGGACTCAGGTTTTCCAGCTGTAAACTGGGCTGGTTGATGTAGAGTACGGCCAGACTGAAGTAGGAGTTCCACACCTACACACACACACACGCACATGTAATACTTCCTTTTTTTTGTTTACACACTCATGGTATTAGCTCCACTGATCCATGTGGGAAACAGATGGTCTTACGGTTACGATCAGTGACTGATCTTGTGGTAACAACTGGACAAACCGATTGTGTGTGTTTGTGGTTCGACTCAGTGTAACACACCTACCTTAAAATCAAACTCTGCCTCTGTGAAGTTCTTGTGCAAAGCAGGAGACAGATACTGAGCCGTGGTCAGGATGATGCTGCAGAGAGAAGCACATTGTGATGTCACATTGTTATGCACTGTCAGCACCATGAGTGTTGTGTTGCTACAGAGACGAGACACAAAATATTCTTCGGGTAAAAGACTCTGCAAAAACAACATCATTACGATTAAGGTTTTTCCAGTGAAAATGTAGAAATACGTTTTCACACTAAAACCAAAATAATCACAATATGAGGATCGTGCCATCCTAATTTCAATCCAGCCTAAGTCAGTGATGCTTGCTTGCGAACACTGAGTATTTCTAACATCTTACTTGCTGGTGAGGAGTCTCATGACGTTCCAGTCACGGGGGAAAATACTGAGCTTCATCAGATTCCTGAACACACACAAGATCTTCAACAAGAACTCCTGGAGACAGACGAGGAGGAGGGAAGAGAGTGTGTGTCAAAACGACAACATTAGACCTTTATTTACATCACCTGACATAAAGGCAGTATCTTAGATGTTAAGATACTCTATGTTAGTGACGTTATTATGTGTTTCCAGGTGTGTGTTAGTGTGAAGTCAGCTTTTTATACCTTCAGCTCTTCTTTGCTCTGGAAGTTTTCCATCAGGCGTTGGAAATGGATATCTGTCATCTGACGGAGGAGCGACAGGAGGCAGGACACATACTCCCCCTGCCGAACAGGGGAACGGGGACAGACATGTGAGCCAATCACAGGAATAATCAGAGTAAACGAAAGCCATAATAAGACAAACTCTCCACACAAACAAAGGTTTAGTGGACAGAGGGAGTCGGGAAAAGACTGAGACTGAGCTATGAAGAATAGTGGAAGGAAGGCCTAAAACATTTAACCTCTCAAATATGTGGAAGTTACACGAATTTACAGAAACACTACACAAACCATACAAGTGCACATAAACTAAGATTCATTCTGCTCTTCTACACAAATACATAAAACATCGACAAGATGCAGGGAAGAACAAAATACAGCTTTTAATAGGATTATTAAGTCATGCGAGGCAGCAGGCAAATGGAAGAGGAAGAGCAGAGGGAGGAGGATGAAGGGCTGTGTCTAATGATGACAGAGATAAGAACAGGTGTGCGGAGACAAATGGTTTGGACGTTTGTTTTCATTTTTCCATTTCGTTAAAACGTAACTTGTTTAAATGAGAGAACAGCAACACTTCAGTGATGATATAGATAAAAAACTAAACAACAATTATCCCGTGTGTGGCTCAGGATGGACGTGCAGGATGGATTAGGGCAGCAGGAGGTGAAGTAGTAGTAGTCATATTGTTAGTTACTAACAGTGATCTCCGCGGTGCACTGCGGACAGCGTTGACCCCTTACCGCCTCCTGCGATTGGCTCTTGCTCATGATGGACAGCAGGGTCTGCAGGAGGACGTCCAGTAGGGACTCCACCATCATCTCCACCTCCTCCTGCACTGATGTGTCCTAGAAGATGAAAGGAGAGAAAACGATGGGGTGAAGAAAACAAAATGGAAATATTTGGTGAAATGGAGAAGTGAAAGACAGAAGTAGAGATCCAGTGAGATGTTTTACTGTATTTGAGTCACTGTCTGTTTACAGCTCAGTAAAATCTCATATCTAATGTGTCATGTCATTCGCCTCATGAGTTTCAGAATCAAAATGAATCAGCTATATTGCTGATGCAATGGAATTGTGGGTGGCTCCTTTTCTGGATAAAAAACACTAAGATAAAGACTTACTGTAAATGCAGAATATTAAAGTATAATTAAAAACTAAATCAGAAGAGGCAGCAAAAACCATAAAACAGAATAAAAGAAAAGGGGCTCTTTACAAGTACTGTAGTTGGTAGGTTACTGACACAATACAATGTTAAATTCTCAGTCTCGTGTACAATTCAGGAACAATTCAAATCGATTGTTCTTTTAAGGACGCTGTTGGTTATTTGTTCTGAGTTTAGAGGAAATGTGTGAAGAACAACTGAATTGGCAGAGGACGAACTAATCTGTGTGTGTGAATGTGTGTGTGTGCGTGTGTGTGTGTGTGTGTGTGTTACCAGTGAGCTGGTCTTGATGATGGAGAATATAGAGCTGAGGATTCCAGAGCAGATGAGCAGCTCTTTCTGCTGCCTCAGATGGAGATGGATGTGATGCAGGACGACAGGAAGCAGGATCCTTCGAGACTCTGAGTGCACGAACACAGATACACGAAGACAAACACGCAAAAATAGTTTTCATATTCATTTGTTAACCCACTTGATTTCTGTAGCTGAAGACCTTCACATCACAGATGACGAGACAGAGAAAAACAAGAAGAAGTGCCGATGTCTCTACTGAACCCTTCACCTGGGAAAGAGAAGAGCCTGCTGTCCACGGTCCGGGCGATGGACTGCAGTTTGACCACGTCCATGGACTGTCCTATGTGCACCGTGGACGGCATGCTGCCCAGTGTGCCGCGCACAAACTCTGCCACTTCCTGCACTGTGAACATCTGAAGCAGCTCATCGAAGATCGCAGGAAAGGAGTTGAGCAGAGCGGCCTGAGGAGGAGGAAGGAGAGAGGAGGAAGAGCGATGATGAAGGAGGAAGACTGGCAGATGGAGCACAGGTGGTGGCTTGAGAGGATGTGTCATCGTTTACAGTGGAGAGAGATGTGACATCACATCCAGTGGGGTCCAAAGTGGTCTCAGACTTTGGACGCCGGTGTTGAGGAGTGAGCTTCACGCTGGAGTGACATGGCAGAGAGGTCGACTGATAGTGGACAGTTTGGAGTTGGAAAAAGGCCGATAGCCGATTAATCAGCTGTTACCCCACGAATAAAGCTCTTCATTAGTCGAGCAGTCTGTCAGCGGGTAAGTAACGCATCACATTTGAATCACGATAAACCCATTTTGTCCCCAGCTGTCTCCCAGAGAAGACAATGATAACGTAGGCAGCTCAGCTGTAGGAGAATATTTATATTGGATATAGTTCAACAGGCAGTGTTAAGATGACATAGCCTGGCTGGTGGAGGGTGAACAGCCATCTGAGCCATAACAATAGTTTATTATGTGCTATCTGATTAATCGGTCGACCTTCTACCATGCAGACTCCATTTTATTGCACAATTTGAAGCCATTTCCCTGGTGTTAAGTGTAAAAAAATGCAAAATATATTTTACATGAGAACAGTGGAGGCATTTTTAGAGGGACACAGGAGAGTGAACATGGAAAAACTCATTCAGTGAATTCATTCAGTAGTTGATAAGAAATCACAGCAGGTCAAAATGGAGCGATTAATAAAGACAGAAAAACAGAGAAGAAAAGGAGGAGGAGGGTTTAGAAGACAAAACATCAAGGTGAGAGATATTAATCCATTAACTTCATTAAAAACACACAGCATAAGTACAAGGTTTAGTAAGGTTTAGCACAATAAAGACGGTGCAGCAGAAAACACCAGAAACTTGGGTATAATAGTTCAGTGTGAAGAGGAGTTGGGCTCCAGGCTCGGGGCTGCGCAGACTGAGGTTTCATCAACCATCGCTCAGATTCACTGAAAGTGGGTTTCCAGAAGTTTCTTCTTGCATCATTTCAAATAACATATACGTAAGACGTTTTTAGCAACTGGATTATCTCACAATTAAATATCAAATGTCAGTTTCCTGCAGCCATGGATTAATTCATGTGTAATAAATGATTGTTTTGTCCATGGAACCTGAGATTATTTGACATATTTTAATGGAGTGTCAAAAATATAAATAGATTATTTCTGTTGTTTAATTGACTGATTTATAATTTCATGTCCAGATTAGAGTGAATAAACTGTGAAATCACAATTTTAACAGTAAATATAATATAAATATCTTTCAATCATGTTAACAGAAGGTTTAATTTTTTATTTCACATGTGCATGAGCAGCCAACCAGGGTCTGTCTGTGAGTTGACAGGTGTGAGTGTGAGTAGTTTTTGCAGGTAGGGAGTGACAGGTGTGTTTATAGTTACAGGACTGTGATATGTGGGGATGTGGCTAAGCACTCAGTGCAGGTGATGTGAGATGTGTGTGTGTCTGTGTGTGTGTGTGTGTGTG
Source organism: Trachurus japonicus (assembly GCF_045865225.1). NCBI lineage: Eukaryota > Metazoa > Chordata > Actinopteri > Carangiformes > Carangidae > Trachurus > Trachurus japonicus. The sequence goes on from NC_140911.1 coordinate 21,241,433, forward strand.
TGTGTGTGTGTGTGGCGGGGGGGGTTAGGCTCACAAACAGCAGAACAGGTGAATGAGGACTCTGGGCTTCACACACAGAACAGGGTGCCGTGGGTTTCACCCGCTCGTCTACTTACTGACAGTGGAGACGGCCGCAGAGCGTTGGAGCTCCAGGCCTGAGTGCAGCTGGGTTGCCCGCTGCCAGGAGCCTGTCCTGGGGCAGGGGGCGGGGCTTGGCCCAGGGCAGGGGCTAGTGCTAAGGGAGCGGCAGGCCCAATGCCAGGGCCTGGGGCTTGATTTGTGCCTGGACAAGGTTGGGAGGCCTGTGGTGCATGGGCATGGAGGGAGGAGGCCCAGGAGGGATAATAAGGACCCGATGGATGGAGCAAAGAATAGTGGGAGATTGAAAGATGAGGGAAGGAAGGAAAAGAAGCAAGGAGAGGTCCGAGGTACAAGTAGAAGGATAAGGAGGAGATAAGAGTCAGATTAAAGCAACTAACAGCCGAGGGGAGAGAAGCTCTGGAGGAAACTGAACTACAATCAAATATAAGCCAGTTATCATGGGATTCACTTCCAGCTAATGAGTCTCTGACACTACAAGGACACAACAGGCTGCTGGGGAGAAAGGTGATCTAATCAGAAGCGGGTTTGACTTTAGTCAAGTTAAACAATAGAACAACTACAGAGGAGACCCACAGATAAAACATGAGGAGGAGTTGGTTGAAGTTGTGTGTGTCTGTGTCTTATCTCCTTACCTGTGTGAAGATGAGCGTCTCTGAGTTGCGGCTGTCCAGGCTCAGGACGAAGCGGATCGACTGAAAGAGTTCCTGGATGCTGGTGCGAAACTGATCCTCCTCCATTCCACACGTGGCCCGAGAGTAAAGGATCCGAGACTGGACGATAAACTTAAACAGGTACTCGAGAGCCTGAGGGGAAAAAATTAATACAACACAAATAAGGTTTTAAACGGATAAACACAGTAAACGTAAAGATTTATCATCATACATGATCTCATTAACCTGAGATGATACTGAATCATAGTTTCTGGATAAATAAGTCAGATACAGACAGAACTCAGTGGACACATACACACACACACACACACACACTGGTGTTAAAGATGGATTATAAAGAAGCTCAGCTCTGAAGCAGCTGCAGCATGTGTCAAAACTCTCCTCAATAATTCACAGCGTCCACTTTTCCACGACAGTGTGACCCACTTGAGACGGATGTTTGAATGTGATAAATATTTCAGCGTTTGTCTGTTGAACGCGGTACATTCTGTTCATGTGCTTCAGATGATGAGTCTATTCTCAGATCTGCCTACGAGGTGACGTGTCGTTGAATGTTTGCAGTCAGCTCTGTCTGTAGACTGAACCAGAAGATCCAGTGGGAGGAACGACAACGGTGGAGAAATGTTGATGAAGCTTTATGGTCGATGTTTTACACAACAACGTTGAGCATGTAAGTCTCTGAGGAGATGATGTCAACCATCAGAATGAGGATTAGGATCTGAGATCTCTATAGCTGCAGCTTGTTTGTTTGTTTGTTTGTTTGTTTGAGTGAAGGTGCAGTTGGTGTTTTGTTCAGCAGGTAAATGTTCAATGGTTGAGCCAGTGTCTCCACATGACCCATAAAACTAAAAAAAAAAAAGAAAGCTTCATATTTATAACAGAATTGTATAAAAAAGTAGGACACTGATATAAAAACAGCCCTGATGTAACATGCAGATACACTGGGTGTAGTTCTCTGGTCGCCTGTGGCTGTAGAAATCAGTGATTAGTCATTCAGTCAAACAAACATCAATTAGATAGATAGATAGATAGATAGATAGATAGATAGATAGATAGATAGATAGATAGATAGATAGATAGATAGATAGATAGATAGATAGATAGATAGATAGATCTTCTCTTACCCTCATGGCTTCCTGTATGTGGTCCTGTCGGACCACCTCTGCAGAGCGGTCCATGTACCACTTCAGACAGCGGATCAGCTCTCTGAAACCCAACAAACACCAAACACTTAGCATGTGAGCCCTGAAACAATGACTGGGGGGGGGTGGGTCAGTCTGTGACATATAAGATGATATTGTGAACTTGTTGACATACAGCTGCTTATTTGCCCATCCAGCTGTTACAGTGATCCTCCATGTTAGAGGAGACCACTGACCAGTTAGTACTGAAGTTAGTTAGTAAAACACTCACTTGTAGGCCAGTGCACCGGCAAAGTGTTTCTGAATGTACGTGTCCATCACCGGCCTGAAGTGGTAGTATTTACTGTCCCTGAGCAGATTTATGATGAACACCTGAGAGAGACACACAGATTATGATAAATATGTGAAATAAATGTGAGTCACAAAACTAACGCTGAGTCACTTCTTTTATTGGATTGAGTGTAAGAAGTCTAAGAAGACTCCAGCTCTGAGTCAGTCTTGACTCCTCTCTTACCAGTGACTGGAACACCAGTGGTCCATATTTATCCGTGTTGTCATCCAAGATGGAGAATAAGGTGTCCAGGATGTCTTGGAGAAACTGTCACACACACAGACAGACAGAGACACAGACAGAGACAGACAGACAGACACGGTTTGGGTCAGTTGACTGTATCAACAGTCAGCACAGCTTTACTGTAACACAGAGCACACAGAGACTTTAAACCTTTGAACAGTAATTAGAAATAACATGTATTACTGTACACACCAAATCAAAAACAAAACGTTTCTCATTTTATGATCAAACATGATTACAGGCTGACTGTACTTTGAGGGTTTCCTTTCTGCACTCTGTCGCAATTAAGAACTGATCACATCTCATGTTAACCACAACCATTCAGCAAAACATTTTGTTTCGTCATCTCAAGTAGGAATTTTCCCTGTACTGTACACACACACACACACACACGTGTAACCAGTGACGCACCAACACTGACAGTTAGTGAGGCCTCTGATGACAGCAGTGTATGCAGCAACAGTTATTCTTCCCTTCCAGTTTATTCTAATCTCATAAAGAGCATGGCTGTGGTATTCAAGGATTCATATAACATCAGTTATAATAGGTGGATGAAAAACTGTTTGTCTGACTTAACCTCACCTTCACGATCTCCTCTCCACTGACATGTCGCAGCCGGCCCAGAATGTCCATGACCCGGTCCGGATGGGCCTTCCACTTGAGCAGGGCCAGGAGGTCCACTGAGAGACAACAGCAATTATCAGACTTGGACTAAACCGTGGTGACAGCAGGGTGATGGTTTATCTGCAACACCAGGATCTAGTTTCCGCTCACCATGAAGGTAGATGGATAAATACATAACATTTTTATTAACTTCTTAATAGCAAATGCTTCTTGATCCCCAACGATCACAACATGTGACCCCTGTACTTATCACCAGGTCTCAACACAACAATTCACCACAGGAGTTCAATGAACCAGATAATATCATAACTAATTTGAGACACATTTCCCTAAATTTCATACAGTAAACACTGATGATGGGGATTTCCCTTCAGGGCCACACAACATAAGTGTAGGAGGGTGTTTATGTGTTAAGTTTCAGTTTTACGTTGTAGATCTCACTCTTCCCCTGTATTCGTCACCAGGTCTAACTGCCATACCTCACCACAGCAGTTTCTCAGTTCCTCTAAGATGCATATTACATATTTACATCATGCACAGCTGCCCCCAAGCAGACACCCCTCATAGATAGAGCCATACAATTAAAAAAACATGTGATCAGCTGAGTACCGTTCTGAGTGAGCTTGGTGGAGGAGAGCTGTGTGGAGATCCAGAAGGTCTCCTTGGTGCTGCGCTGGAAGATGAGGCTGGAGGGGATGCTGGGACAGCTGTTGAAGTCCTCTTTACAGCAGGGCAGGCCCAGGTAGAGGGCGTGGTTACTGAAGGTCGTGTTCTCATCACACTGAGGTCAACGAAGAGACGAAGAGTGGTTAATGTTTACTACAGCTGACACAACTAGTCGGTACCTTGCACTGTGCATTGTTTTCTCTAATACATTGTTTGCCACATGTTCATTTTTAAATCACAGTTCTTGACCATTGAATGATTTTAATTTCATGACCAACGGCACTGTCAGAGGTTCACTCTTATGCAAAACACATCACTTTGTCATTATATGGGCAGACATTGTGATTTTTGTGTGAATGGTCACTTTTACTTCATTTTCTCTAAAGAAAAAATCTAAAATTGATAAAGTTTGTTCGGTCTTGTTCCACATAAACATGTCTATCTTGAGAGTATGATTTGTGGTCCAGGGCGTTTCTGTAGCAACACAACACTCATGGTACTGACAATGCACAATAATACTGTGACACGTTTTACCACCTGTACTGTAGAGTGTTTGGCTGATGAAAAGGCCAATGCTTCATATATGGAAAGATAACCTACAATTAGTTTTTGAGTCATTTAGAAAATCTAACTTCAGATTTTGTACAATAAGAGAAACAAAACTGAATACTTTACTGAAAGACAAAATAATGAGAATGTTCTGCTGCCAACATGACTAACATTTGGATGTTACTTTGAGGTGAAGGCTCGTTGTCAGAGCAGGAGGGATGGAAACAAACAGACATGAAAGCAGAGAGTCAACAATCCTGTCTGACCTTGTAAACGTAGAGTTCATGGCTCTCGTCTGAAAGAGTGGTTCCATCCTCCCTCATCAGGGGAGTGAAAGCGAAACCAAACAACTTCTTCTCCCCTTTGTCCTTTGCTGCGGAGCGACAGAAAGTAAAAGAGAAAAATGGAGCTGTATTAAGATGTAGAAACAAAGATATAGAGCAGAGAGAGGCAGTGGAAAATGTTCTCTTAGCTTTGCTTCGATTGCTTGATTTGTAAATAATGTTACAAATCTCAAATTTTATATCAGCTTCTGGTCTACATTCGCTGTGAACAAACAGGAGACAATGCCATTAATACATTCTGTCAAACCACTGTTTACTACGGTGGCCCTGATGGCTCAACACACTGCAACTAAACAAGAGCATATACACACCAAAAACACCAAACACCAAAATGTAGCCATCTTAACAACTTCTAAAGTCAAGAAGCATTGAACTAAAGCAGCAGCAGGTCTGTCACTTCCATAGTGCTGTGAGTCTCTGCAGTGCATGAAATGTCTAATGAAGTTGGTCTCTGAATTTGCAGCATGACTCTTTCCTCGCATGTGTTTTTAACTTTTTTTAAGTTGTGGTATGCTGAGCTCTCAGGGCCACCGTAATTTAACCTCTGTTGTTTGGATCATCTGAATGTATCAGTAAAGCATTATCAATTAAAACAAACATGCGACACAGTACCACTTCCTGTTCTGGGGATGGGGAGTTACTCACTGGAGCAGTGTCTGAACTCGAAGCGGAGGTGGGATCCTCTGAAACGGTCGATGGGAATGGGCAGTTTGATCACCTCGCTCCATCGGGGGCTGTTGTTGTGGTAGAGCACGAAGGAGCGGTGCTCTGGCACGTTGGGCTCCCCTGAACCAAGACTGATGCAGTCCTGCACAGGGAGGGAACACGTGTGTGTGTCCAACATCAGACACACACAGATGGATTAGACAGAGGGATTAATACACAAGCATGAGCTTTACACCTACTCACATCTCAAGGTTCACATTTTCCATGTTTGCCACTGTCAGTGCTTTTATTCATCCTTCATCAGTGCCTCTCCCTCACTCTATTTTTTCTTGAAGTTTTTGTCATGTGTGAGAAAACTACTAGATGTTGTACAGGTGGGTTGTGGAATCAGTTTAACAACATAGTTCAAAGGCTAAAAGGGGACTGCAAGGGAATGAGTATGGAGGTTACACTTTGTTCATTTTTATGAAGCTGTGTGGTATGAATTTCACACATTTTGGATTGAAATTAATCTTCATCAATGAACTCACCTCAATTAGGTTAAAGACTACATGATGTGACCCATGTAAAGCTATCTGCTTTGTGATTGCATGGGGTTATGTTTTGACAAACCTGACAAAACATGATGGGATGATGTTTCATTTATAATAACAGAAGTAGAGGCACAGGAACAGACTATTCCTCTCAGTTAAATATAGTACAGTAATAACCCAGTAATAGTGGGAGGAGTTTCTAATATTATGAGTTTCCGGGGGGGTTTCAAGAGAAGAGAGTTCATACATGTAAAAGAACTGTAAATCTACAGTGATGTAAGTAAACTTGAGAAACTATTCACTATTTACAAACTTTGTTTTGTAGATTTAATGTATATAACTGAGATTGTTTCCATCAGTCTACACACAGTAATATGACAAACTATGTCTCATTTACATCCATATTCAGATCTTTAATTCTGTGTTTTGTAGTTGGTTTGGCAGCAATTACAGCTTCCAGTCTTCTTGAGAGAGACCATATAAACTTGGCATGGACATGGGCATCAATGATGGGTGTTCACTAGACAAATAATATCCTAATACTTCAATCAAGAACTGTTAATTTGTTAACTGTTACAAAATGTAAATGTGATATGTTCCACCTTTGGCGGCTTCTCATGTCATGTGTGATGTAGCTACAGCAGGACCACACCTACCTTAAGGATCTCTCCATCAGCATAAAGCACGTAGATGGTGACTTCAATGTTCTTCTGGACGCTCTTCCCTCCTCTCTCAAAATCCCCTCGCTCCAAGGTCAGGTACAGGTCATTACGGATGTCACCTGGGAGCAGAACAAAAACAAAAATAAAACCCTTCAGGTTAGTTTGACATTTCACCTTTATGACGTGCAGGAAAGGGCCGTTCAATGCCAATTTTAGTATAAGAAATTAGGCAACTAAGATCTTTAAGTGATTTTCTATTACCCCTTAGGGGCAGGGACAAGTCTTCAAGAGGGTCAGATGCCTCCTATAATTCAGACTCAGACCTCCAACCACAATTTAGACTGTGTCACCACTGTACATTTAACACAGAATACTCAGTGTGTAAAGAGAGATATCCACAAGCATGTGCAGTTTCATTTAAAACTGAACATCACTGACATGCACAAGACTGATGACCTGTGTTGATGTGTGGGGATCCATTAATCATTTCAGCTCGTCCTTAAAGAGGAGGCGTCACCCTCAATGTATGAAGATGGGAGTTTAACACTGGCTCCATCTCTGTCCAAGGGGAAGACTATGCCAGATGCATGTTAAATGTATGTCAAAGTGGTGTGAAGGTCACTCCTGTATGTGTGACGTGTATGTGTGTGTGTGTGTAGAAATGTAGCATTTGCTGGAAGTAATAATCCTTTAGTTAAGGGGATTCTCTCTGACATTACATTATTATTTTTTTTCTATTCTTATTTTATTTTATGAGCTTTATGATGTTTTGCAGCAGGAAGGCTGTGCGTAAAACAGAGGACTCAAAACCCATGAAAATAATGAATATTTAGATGTCACTGTGAACCAGTAACATCAATCAAATGCAGACGCTGCAGTGTCCGTGCACTGACATGCCATTGTCTGTGGTGGCACGTGGTCCCAATCAGTCTGCTTCATGAGTGTTAGTACTGAGGACAACATCCAACATGTAGCTACTGGGTATGATCTCAATATCTACACAGATGTTCACAGAGTTCAAAGGTAAACTGGAAAAAAACTGAGATAATAGGACTCATAACACAGAAAGGTAGTATTTTGCACGATCCACCCACATGCTCTAACTCTCCCTCAAGTTATTAATTTCAGGCTCTTCTAGAGAACCTTAAGGAGTCACTTGCAGGCGTTATCGCAGAGAGGCATGTGGTTAAGAAAAACGTGGTTAAGATTGTGCAGCAGGTTTTATTCGACTGGATCACAACTGCACAGAAACTGAAGATAATAAAGAACCTGAAGATCATACTGTAAGTCAATATTAACTTTGGATATCAACCTTGACCATCCTCCATCTTGACCTCCTGCCTACATGAACTTTCATGTCACTATTTCAGCTACCTAGTCAGACTTGATGGAAAGTGGCATTAAATAAGATATTAAGACTGAAACCCAGTGTATGATGTATGACAACTATCACATGGTTACTGCAATAATTGTGCTCTTATTGGTGTTTCTGGAGGCCTTCAGTGTAAACCTTCACCCAATGAGTCTGAAAAATAATTTAAAAAGTGACAAACTAAAGGTCACTGTCTTTGCCTGAGTTTAGCATTAGTCAGATTTCTTCTTAATCTGCAAAAGAGAACAAGAAAAAAAACAAGAACACTCCAGTTTCCTGTTTCCATTAACTCACCTAAGAAGAGTGGAGCTATTTTTATTTGAGTTAAAACAAACAAACAGGAAACTTGCATGTTCTTGCTTGGGTTAAGTACATTTCCATTGTACTCTCCTTGGAGTAAGTTGCTTACTTTTTTTATACATGAAATTGAAAATGAGAAAATGAAAGCCGACTTTCTGTCTCTTCTTGAATATATATTGTATGATGATTGATGATTGTGTATCACCTGGCATGATGACGTCTGGAAATCCAAGTTTGCGCGTCATGGCCACCCCCCTGCTGAAAATGAGTGGGTTCTCCCTGCGGACCTGCTCCATGTCGCCTCTCAGCAGCTGCAGGGAGATGATCAGACCTGAGTGGATGTGGGGAGAAACAGAGGAGGGCAGAGGGGAGGTAGAGAGAAACAGAAGATGAGTGAACTAACAAGCAAAAGAGAAAAAAGAGAGGGGGAAAACAGCAGCTCTAACCTTAAAGCTCTGGTTTCTTGCTTCTTTTTATATATTGTATGAAAGGCCTTTGAGCTGACTTTGGCCACTGTAATAGATTAAGGCTTCATTTTGACCAGGATGAAACAGATTTGTTTGTTGTAGTCGAGTCACTTGGTGAACAGATTCATATCGATCCCCTCACAGATATTGATCCTTTCACTGATTCCTGCTGTTCTCCTCTACAGTAACTACCACCCTGAGCTCCAGCTTCATGTCTGAAACATAAAGTCCTGGGACCACAGGAGCTCACAAGCCTCGACACGGGGGCACAAGAGGCCGTGAATCCCCTTCAGTGACACCAATTAAGATGATTTTGGAGATGATGTCAAGTGATGACAGATCACATGTCAGTCAGATGGCGTGCTGCGCTGTGAACTGATGAGTCCCTCCTGGGGTTTTGTTTGTTTTGTAACTGACTTTATTAGTTAGTTGTGTCTTTGTGTGTCTAACCTAACTCATCCATGTGTGCAGGTTGCGTGTGTGACTAATGCAGTCACACAAATCATTAATGCTGCTGGAGAGACAAGGTGACTGACTTCTACAGTATAGCAGCTAAATGTTGCACAGAGGAAACACTGGGTGTGGTGTTTATGAATTAAAGTTATGTTAACACAAGGGAAAGGCTTGGGTTTCATGTTTTGGGTTATTTTACAGTAAAGAGTTGAATTAGCAGAATCTATTTGCATGTAAATATTAAAAAAGTCTGTGTTTTGAATAATCATGTTAACATAAAATGATTTGATCAATTTTGAATAAATAATTTGCTTTTGATCTGTAGATGGATGAATCATAACCGTACTGATAAACACATACACAGGCACAGACACACAACGTCTTACCATAGTTGGTGCTGGGTGCTGTGTATTTGGTGCTGGACTTGCGGATGATGTTCTCGTGGATCTGGTACCACTCGTTTTCATTGTTGCACCTACAGAACAACAAAAACAACAAACAAAGCTCATCAAACAGACATTAAAAAACAGTGAAGAACTCGACTATCCCTCGACTCCACCGGGAAATCTTCTGAAACAGAGTTTGGTAACTTTCCAACTAGTCCCTCAGTTTTTATCTAAACTACTAACATGCAAAAAGTATGAATGGTCTTCTAGCTTTATGTGTTATTGTTGCTGTAATTGTTGTGTTCACACTGAATGTGTGCAACTACCAGGAGTTCAAGTGAGGTCGCTGTAACATGCACACACACACAAACACACATGCTTGTGCACATGCTTGCAGGCACATGAACACACACACAGACACAGACACACAGTTGCATCATGTTGTGACTGTGAACACTTCAGGGCTCCTGGAGGCAAGTCTTCAGATGTTTGAGCCGAGAGGGTTCGTGTGTGTGTGTGTGTGTGTGTGTGTGTGCGCGCGTTGATGGCAGAGACTAAAATGTCTGTCTGTAGCTTCTCTCTTCCTCTTTTACATAATGCAGTATCAGAAAGTTACATGAAGCTGAGAAAAAAGAGACAAAGGGAGGAAACAAAGGAAAAGGTCAAAAGTTAAAGAGACAAAAGAATGAGAGTAAAGATATGTACAGAAACTGTTTGACTGTTTCTTATCTTTAATGTTTTGCTCTTTTCTCTCTCTGACTTCCTGCTTCATTTATTTCTAAGACATCTCTCTCCAGGCTTATTTCTCCCTGAGCTCTAAAATGCTCCGTTTAGGATGATTAGATTTATTTCGGAGAAGAAAACGTCACAGCAGACACATTCATTTGTGCATGGACGACATTAATGAGCACATCTTTTGGAGAACAATTAACTGAATTTATCCGTGTGCACCTAATGAAGGTGAACATGGGTGATGTTTGCCAACTGCCAAAACGCAAGAGAAGAAGAAAGTAGGATTGGTGTTGACAATACAGAGATAGCAGCTACTGGTCCTGCTGAGGCCATGTCATAGCAACACTCGAGCGTGCTGACTTGAGGGTGCGAGCGGATCGATCTATCGTGGGGTGGGGGGGGGTATTAAGTTTCGCTTTCACCAGGCACTGCATGCGCGCTTCTCTGTGGTGTGTATGTGTGTGAGTCACTTCTCCACTTCCCTCCCTTTCCACTCTCATCACTTGACTTCATCCAATCACAATCAGCCACCTTCTCTTACAGGAAAGTAAAATTAAGTGAGTGAAAGGTCAGACTAAAAGACTGTAGCTACTCTCATACCAATGAGATAAGGTGAAGTGGCCTCAGAGCTGAGAAATTGTATAATTGTGCAAATCTGCTCTGTGTGTGTGTGTGTGTGTGTGTGTGTGTGTGTGTGTGTGTGTGTGTCGTAGCCACTCACGTGTAGACTTTCAGCACAAAGTCTTTCTCCTCTTTGAGCTCAGAGATGGTCTGTAGCACGTCGCTCATGGCCAGGACAGCACAGCCATACGGTCGGCGATACTGGACGTGTGGAGGACCCTTCTTACTGTCATTCAGCAGCATCCGTCCTGCAGCAGGAAGTGGGAAGTGTGTGTGAGAAATACAGGTCACACACAAGGCTCCTCATACTGTTTCAGGAGCACAAGTAAGAACAGAAGATTTAACAGGCTTAGATGATACAGACAAACTGTAATTTCAGTCACGTTGCTCTGTCTGGACTGTGGATTTTTCCTCCTCCTGTACGTTTCACTCAATATCTCAGTAACAAGAGTCTTACCTGTTCTGATCACCTGTGAGATGATGTAGAGATCTCTCTTCATGTCTTTGTTGCTCAGGTCCTGCAGAGAGTGAGGAAGAAAGACAGCGAAAAAACTCTTAGTGATGAAGATGCACATTTAAAGATGGCTGGCTGCAGGTCTCCGGTGACTGAAGCCTCAGTTCGACGCCCTGATCAACCTCTGCGTCTCAGTCCTCGTCGAAAAATGAGGACCTACAGGACGGCTAAAGAGTGAGCTGTTCAGACCATTGGTTATTAAACTAATTAACAAAAATGAAAGACGTGCAGAGAGAGGAAAAAAAATACAATGGCCACTGTCACCTGAAACAATACATGAAGAGGTTTGTCTGTATGTAATTATCCACACGGATTATAACATAAATAAAACGGTTAACTAATTATGTAGCATTACCGTACTGTATATACAAAGTGTCAATAATTGAACCTGTAATTGTGAATTATATTATATTGTAATATATATATATATAATTGTAATATAAAATCAAACTAATTTCAGTTCAGCACAGATGTTTTTGTCTATTAAACTGAACCCATCACAACAGGAGGAGAGATGTTGTTGTTAGATTTGTTTTCTCTCTCCTGAACCTTGTGATTTCACTTGGTATTTCCGGTGTCGTTTTAGCTGCTGATGCACTCATACCACTGAATAAGTAAATATGTCCCTACATATAAAGTAAAACAGAATATGTACATGTGCGTTTTAACATTACATGTAAATAAATAGGTTATGGATAATGATTATGATTGTGATTCTCCAACAGAGCGATAGGGTGCAGTACATCCTCACTTTTATTTTCTTCCACACAGCTCAAATGTGTTTGACTTAACCAGCCTGCAGGGTAAGCATGTGTTTTACAATGTGTGTGTGTGTGCGTGTGTGTGTGTTACCGTAAAGAGTGCACACAGCCTGTCCACCTTCTCTGGATTCTTGGGTCCTCCGTTCTTGTTGAGTCTCACCATGAACTTCTCACTGGAAAGCACATGAAGAACGGCTGTGTTAATTTTCACATACAGAGCCAGTTTGACATGTGAGGGTGTTGGAGATGTCAGTAGAGGATGTCAGAGGGACGCCCCGCTCTGATGACATGCAGTGTCATCTTCCCCTGTCAGGGAACCACAGACCACTGATGATGATGCCGGACCACTGTGGCCTAGAGGAGCCTAAAAGCTGAATGACTGAGTCACAGCAGGTGGGAACAGAGCTGATTCCGGCTGCCAGTGTACTGTAGGTCGGTGAGTAGCAAAGTGAGTGCAGGTTCTGGGTTTGATTCTTGATTCCTACGTATGTGGAGTTTGCTTGTTCTCTCCGAGCCTGTACGTGTTCTCTCTAGGTTCCTCATCTTCCTCCCACAGCCCGAACACATGCATGTTGATTAATGACTCTTGTTTGTCTCTCTAAATTGCCTTTAGGTGTAAATAGTTTGTCTCTATGTCTGCCTTGTGATAGACTGACAACCTGTCTAGAGATGAACCGCGTCCTCGCCCTACTTCAGCTGGGATTGGCTCCAGCCCTCGCCCTGTGACCCTGCACAGAGCTGAGTGGTGCAGCTAATGGATGGATGTATAGATTGAAGCAGAAGGACAGAAACACGGATCAAAAACGGAGAGATGAAGTCATGGGTCATCAAACATGGTTGTCGGATTGGAGTTAAAGATGTGGTACTGATGCTGCAGAAAGGGTGAAACCCTCCTCTTGTGCCATTTCCCCTGTGGAGCAACTAGGCTCAGTCAGCGGGATCTGACAATCACAGGAAAACCCATCTCTTCCAGGAGTCCTCACTGAACTGATGTGTTCTCTCTCTCTTTTTCTCTCCGTGCTTAACCAGCTCACTCTAAAAATTAAAAATAATGATCCCATTTCCTCCACACAGCTGCAGCCTCATGGCCCCGGTGTCCGCCACAGAGCTCAGGCTCTGGACTGAAGCTTCTCCCAGATGAATGAATGTAAATATAAAACACGATTCATGATTTTGTAAATGAAGGACAGAGTGGGAACATGTCTCACTCAGCAGAATCTGTGCTGCCACTCGGTGCAAGTCATGAAAAATAACAAATGTCGAGGACAATCTTGTTTTATATGAGGGGCTCAGGTTCACTCATTATCAGACGTGTCAATCAAAAACATTATGTTTAAATCTGACCTGTTCAATGAATTAAGTTTTATCTGATTTGAAATCATAATTCACCTTCTGCCAATTCAAAAGTATGATTTTGTGTCAGTCACCTCTGATTGAATAATACAAAAACTCTCTGATAAACATTTCATCTCATTATCGAAAAACAGGGAAAACTTCATTTTTTGCAGTTTTTCAGGAAGACTAACTTCAGCATGAAGCATAGAAAACAATAATATTTATTATATGATTTCTTTTTATGTATTATTTGGGAAAAAAAGACTAAAACATCAAGTACACCAATGTTCATTTTACAAAGCGATAATATCGTACAACAAACTGGACTTTGTTGAGATGTTGTGTCGGCTTCACACAGTCATTATTCAGTTGATTCTCTAAGACAACAGTTACTGCTGAGGTTTGCACCATCTCTGCAAACAGCAGCAGTGACGACCCATAATCCCCTTCAACTCCAACGATGTCCGACTCTTTAAACTAAACAATTTATTCTAATCCCCCGGAGACACTGCAAGCAAACAAACAAACAAACACAACCACAGAAGAAACATTTATAAATATGTATTTCTGCCTAAACAGGAGCAGAGTGTGACTTCATTTATGTGGGAGGACGATCAGAAATGGGCCGGGGTGTGGGGGAGGGGAGGGTGGGTGGGTGGGGGGTCCTGTCCTGTAGTGTTGTTGTTGTTTTCTTGTATTAAAGAGTAATTCACAGAGAGAGAGGGTATACACACACACACCAAAATAAGTTGTAACAATCCCTTAGGTGGTAGCAGGCACTAATGTAACACACACACACACACACACACACATTATCCCTGCATCAGTATAACAGGAAACACAAATAGCACAGATGGAATTAGAAAACGTCCTGCTTCATACAAACGTGTTCAAATGCGCACACGCACACACTCCATGCATGTATGCATGGATACACATGTGCACATGCTGGCACACCAATGTATGCATGGATGCACTCAGTCACGTGCACATATGAACCAAAACACACACACACACACTTTTATGGAAATGCATTTGAACCACTTGTTTCCACTCCATTGCCATTCGTCCTCTTGACAAAGCGCATCTGCAGCCGAGCGGCGGCGCAGGACGAGCAGCAGTGAGTGTGACCGGGCATTTTTCAGCCTGATTTACCCAGAAAGCCACGTGCAAACACATACACGCTATTACTATAACGTTCACACATGGGGACTGACCAGTCCGCCAACACCCTGCAGATTCACTGTATGGACCAGAGGAGGAGCGACATGAAGCATCATCATCAGGGGATTCAAACCAGCAACCCTGGTGTTGTCTGTCGCTACCATGCCTCATATTATCCACCAGACCCTCGCTCGCTACCTCAGCCCTGACACTTAACTACCGGTGCAGCACACACAGTCAGAATATTGTGGATACGTTCAATTCAAAAAAGTGAAACTACAACTGATGAAAAAAAAAAATCAGGTATCAAGATTAATAATAATAATGAAATGATTCACTCTTCACCTCATTTAGCACCAGTTATTGCATCAACACATTGTGTTGCCTGGAGATGAAGAGACTGGTAACCTTTCCATTAAATCCTTGTGGTATGAGCTTCACCTGTTTTGGACCAATTATTCTTCCATCCATTCATCCATCCATTTTCTATATGGCTTATCCTGCACTAGGGTCACAGGTGAGCTGGAGATCTATCTCAGCTGGCTTTGGGCGAGAGGCGGGGTACACCCTGGACAGTTTGCCAGTCTATCGCAGGGCACCAATTATTCTCATATTGTTTATTTTGTTGTTGTTTTTTTACTTTTTTTCTTTGTTTTTGGTTCATCCGCTGTCGTGGAGGACTTAGTTAGGAGACCTGTAAAGCTCAATTAAACCATCCAACCCCATCAGCCTTCCAGAAAATCAGCAAATGAAGATGTGGATGACAGGGTTTCTATATTCCATCCACCACCATGATGTGAGTATTAGGAGGTGCGCCATTGCACCATTGCTACTATAAGAAACTCCAAGCTTCCAAAACCAAAGCCCAATGTTATTTGCAAAAGAGATGTTAAAAACTTTTGCCACTCAGCATTTATGCATGATCTAGCAACCGTTGAGTGGAGTAGAGTTGCTTTGTTTGACGATGTAGAGTTGGCTCTCGAATATTTTTATGATGAATTTCAACGTATAGTCAACAAACATGCTCCTTTTCGAAAATTCAGGGTGAAGGGCCGAAATAATCCTTGGTTTTCCTCCGAGATTGGGGATCTCCTCAAAGAGAGGGACACTGCCTGGGCCAGGGCCCGGAAATCAAAGGCAGAGGCAGATTGGCTTAGCTTTCGCCAACTCAGAAACAAATGCACCTCCCTTATTAAGAGTGCAAAATCTAACTTCTACTTAAATGAATCCATAAAAAATATCAATGATCCAAAAAAGTTTTGGCAAGTCATAAAATCTTCTTTAAATCATGTGACAACCAATAACTTGCCGAGCTCTTTAATCACTCAATCAGGTACTTTGTCTGATAAGTCGGCTATACTAAATTGCTTTAATGATCATTTTATTTCTGCTGGATCCTTGTTTGAGTCGCTAAATCCTGATCTGACGAACGCTGGGCTGGCCAGTGTTATCACACCTTTGAGTGATCCCATCACTTGCCCATTTGAATTTAGGTCTGTAGCTGTCTCTGAAGTACTTAATGCGCTAAAGAGACTGGATACAAGTAAAACAGCAGGACCTGATCAAGTAGAGCCGTTTTTTCTAAAACTGGCCGCAGATTTTATTGCTGAGCCCCTCTCGCATATTCTTAACCTGAGTCTTATCAGCAAAAATATCCCCAAAATCTGGAAGTCGGCCTTTGTTACCCCCCTGTTAAAAGGGGGTGAACCCACAAATGTCAACAATTATAGACCAATTTCTAAATTGTGTATTTTAGCTAAATTGTTTGAGAGGATTATCAGTGACCAACTAAAAGATTTTTTAGAATCAAATAATATTTTATCTCCTCTCCAGTCTGGTTTTAGAAAACGGCACAGCACTACTACAGCTACGCTGAAGGTTTTAAATGATTTGATTGAGGCAATGGACAGCAAAAAATACTGTGTTGCTCTGTTTATCGATTTATCCAAAGCATTCGATACAGTAGACCACAACCTGCTGATACAAACTCTACATCACATTGGTTTATCAAAGCATGCAGCTGCCTGGTTTTCCAACTACTTATCTAATAGAACACAATGTGTTCAGGTAGCTGGATCTACCTCCTCTTTTTTGGACATCACCAAAGGGGTGCCCCAAGGTTCTGTGTTGGGACCCATTTTGTTCTCAATTTATATCAATAATCTGTGTAATAACTTGTCAAATTCAATGTATCATTTGTATGCAGACGATACCATTGTTTATTGCTGTTCAACCTCTCTCACTCAGGCACTTGAGTATTTGCAAGTTGCTTTTAGTGTCATCCAGTCGCGTTTAGATTATCTTAAATTGGTTTTAAACACAGATAAAACAAAGATCATGGTGTTCTCTCTTGCAAAGGTGCTACCACAGAATATTACAAATATCTTAACAAACAAAGGAAAACCTATAGAGCGGGTCTTGAACTATAAGTATCTGGGCTTTACCTTAGACCAGGAGCTCTCATTTAAAGCCCACTTAAACAAGCTGGTCACTAATCTTAGGGTGAAACTTGGGTTTTTGTTCAGAAATAGAACCTGTTTCTCCCTCAAGGTTAGAAGAAAATTAGTGACAACAACCTTCTTGCCTATTCTTGACTACGGTGATGTACTTTATTTGAACGTGTCATCTAAATGTCTCCAGCCTCTAGACACTGTTTTTCATACGGCATTGAGATTTGTCACAGGGTGTAGTCGTCTCACCCATCATTGTGAGCTGTACTCAAAATCAAATCTGCCCCCCCTTAGTGCACGCAGATATGTACATTGGTTGACCTTAATTTATAAGGCTCTTTTAGGCTTGATGCCTTCGTATTTGTGCATATTACTGCAAGAAACAAGCAGTAGTTATGTTTTGCGCTCTTGTTCAACCCTTGTTTTATCTGTTCCCCGGGTAAGGACTGAATTTGGGAAAAGAGCATTCAGCTCCGCCGCCCCTTCGGCATGGAACACTTTACAGAAAGAGCTGAAACTCGCTAAACTAATCCCACTTGGAGCCTTTCGCTCTATTTTGAAAGATAGGCAGCAGAAATTCACCCAGCAGTGCCTGTGCTTCAAATCTTAAATTATTTATTTTGTTGTTCCAATTGTTGTATCTGAAGTTGTAAAACTCTGTATATTTTCTAATTGTTATTCTTTGCATTTCTGTGTTGACATGTATTGCTGCTGTACCGCGTGCTGCTGACCATTTTTGGCCAGGTCACCCTTGCGAAAGAGATCCTGATCTCAATGGGCTTTTATCTGGTTAAATAAAGGTTAAAAAAAAAAAAAAAAAAAAAACAGCTGCTGGAAGTGATGAGATTGTTGAAAAAAAGCTCCACTCAAAGATCAAAAGAATTAAAAACCAAGTTGAAAACATGACGATAATCTGACGTTAGTTTGGTCCATGTGTTAATGTGAGGAAGCTCCTCATCGCTGCTCCTCACTGATCTGACATCTCTGTCTCTTTGGTGGGAGCTTGGCGGACGCCACATGTTCATAAGCACCATGATTAATTCATGAAGTGTAAAGGTTCCTCTTCATTCACGCCATTTTTAATTTCTATTCTCAGTCATGTTTTAATGCACAGCGCAGAGACTTTAAGGTTTTGCAAATAAAATTTAGAAATAAAATTGATTCAAACATCTCAGTGATTAATCAGAAAGGAATCTGTGCATAAATGTAGTAGTAAGTATTTACAGACAGTTCCCTGCATAGACATACAGCTGTATCATCAATAATTAGCATCTGAGACACTGAATGTGATGAACAGTTTTGCTTCTATAAACATACGACACAGGTGAATCATCTTCTATTATCTTTGTCAAATTCCCCAGTGAGGTAATTTAAATTAAACACTGACTCTGATTCACTTCACTCCATTAGAGCCGCAGAAGCCGAACAAGAGATTCACAATAGCTTTTAGTCATCGCTCTTAACCAGAGTGAGTCAGGATGAAATCTTACCAGGATTTTCCCTGGTGTTATTACTACCGTGATCGGTGTGAAATAATCACTCAAGAGAGAAGTTGTTGAGGAGAAGAAGAGAGACGACGAAAGCTGAAGAGAAGGTTTGTGTTTCTCTCACGGTGAAAAGAAGATGAGAGGGAGATGATTGAGCTCTGCAGAGAGACGCCTCGTAGAGCTGAGCTTTTAAAGGCAGCGAGGAGAAACTCTGCTGCCACGACTGAAGTGGAGAGGTCGTCACTGCTTTAAGGCTTGACAGAAAAGTGCCAAGTTATGTAGGAGAGAGAGAGAGAGAGAGAGAGAGAGAGAGAGAGAGAGAGAGAGGAGGAGAGGGAGATGAATAGCAATCTGCTTCTCCATCTAAATATTCTGGTCACTTGGGGGCAGCATAGAAAATGTATTAGACACTGGATGTAATATCATCAGCTCTTAAGCTGACATGTTAAATGATCATTCAACTGCAGATAAAGTCTTATCTATGGTGGCCCTGAGGGCTCAGCACACTGCAACTGAAGACAACACACGACCACATATTTGTGTCCCCGGAAACCCGTCTGTTATGTTGTGTTGTTTTTGCAGTGCACCTGTCAACAATTGATAAAGTCGCCTTTCTGAATTCATAGCACACTCTTTGCAAGTGCAACTTAATCTTTTAGCTCTGTGTTTGGTCTCCACCTGCTCCGCCCACATGCTGTTGCTGGTTCAGAGGAGCAGCTCCTGTCATTACTGTAATCTCTAGTGCTGACTCAGATGTGGAAAACAGGCTGCCAAGGTCAAATCTATCTGCGTGTGTGTCTGTGTGTTATGCGTCAAAAAGAGGCAACATGCAAAATTAACACAAAGGTGAGGGCATGTCTAGTGAGCTGCTCTCTGTTTCCTATAGGAACTAATTGACCCTCTCACACAAAGCTTATTTACACAAAAGTTCATCTTTCCGCCAAGCATCAACATTTGTACATTTGTGTGTAATCTTCTCACTAACCCACAGAACTGTTCCATGCTACACACACGCGCACACACAAACCGAAATGCCATCACAGTGCGCCTACATCAGCCTCATTACTGATATTAGCAATTCCTTATCTGTTAGCATTGTGATCGCTCCACTCATGAATAATTGATGGGCGTTCATTACGGCGGTGGGAGTCATGTATTATTCACAGCAGCTCTGTGTGGCCACTTGCCAGTATTTGTTCCACATTATGAAGTTAATATGTCATGTACGAGAGAGAGAGAGAGAGAGAGAGAGAGAGAGAGAGAGAGAGAGAGAGAGAGAGAGAGAGAGAGAGATAGAAGAGGTAAGGTGAAGTGTGGAGAGAGAGAAACTTTATCCTCTTTGTTTTTCTGCATTTACTGTAAGATTCAAAAGACTTTCACAAATATAAAAAATCTCTTAAACAAACACTTCAATGCTATACACAAGTTGTCATAGCAACCCTGTGCATAAAGACATAACGGGCTGGTTGTGGGAGTGAACAGTCACCGTACCGGTGGCCTTCAGGGTCACACGGCGCACACACACACACACACACACACACACACCTCTCCTCTGTGTCACTGCTGAACATAAACACTGGTGTATTTATAACGACCCATAATGCACTCGGGCTGACTCAGAAACCGAACTGTACGACAACAAGATGGTGAAGTGTGGTTTCACTGACAGGGGCTTAGTACGGTGGCCCAGAGAACTCAACACACACACACAACAAAATACACAAACACACAGTAAACGCAAAGACACTACAAAAACAAAACAAACGACTTGTGTGTGATCTCTTAGGGCCACCGTACTCTAGACAGCGTTGTTTACAGCTAAATGTTTTAAAAAAACATCAATAAAGAAGACAGGAACTAATTCAGTGTGATCACTTTCAATTGATCACAGATTGAGCGTTGTGTGTGAGTCAATGTGTGTGTGTGTCTGTGTGTGTGTGTGTGTGTGTGTGTGTGTGTGTGTGTGTGTGTGTCCGACCTGATGGTCTTGCCCTCTCTCAGGTCGTACAGAGAGAAGAAGATGTCCGTGTCCTCTCCGATGCTGTTGTAGGTGAAGCTCTTCAGGTTCACCAGCAGGTGATGGGGCACAGGAACTCGACATGGCTCCCCGTGTCGCTGCCGCGTACTGTCGCCCTGGAAACCCAAAATAACAACACGGCCTTATGGGAGCTCAGTCACTCATCGATGATAACATTTATTTTATGGTTTGTTTTTCTTTCAACTCCCTTTGTTTACTTCTTGTTATTTATTTTAACATTTCTGATTTTTTCCCCTCATTTTACTTCTAACAGTCACTCATTTATGTCGTCATGACATCATGGATGGACATTTTTATCAATTATTGAAACCGGAGGATGCTGAAGTTAAAGCTTACCGTGGCTATACTGAGGCATTAAACCCAGAGAGCTGAGTTACTGTGGACTACGTCTGGTAAATATAACATGAAACTCATCATGAATATTTCCACACGTCTTATATAATATAAATCACTGAAATGTATTGATTGCATAAATGATGAAGCTAGAAAAGCTAGAAGCTTTTCAGTGATTCAGATTTTAAATTTTCAGTGAAATGCTGCGATACATGTTCAGACCTGGAGTCAGATGTTTTGTACTGATGCTGAAGTATCAATGAGTGTTGATCAGTCTATTGATGATGGAGGTGGGTCACATGACACCACTGCTGTATCAGACCTGTGTGTGTGTGTGTGTATGTGTGTGTGTGTGTGTGTGTGTGTTACCTGTGTGGTGCTCTGCTGAACACTGTGTCTGCTGGACAGGTGCTGTGGACACAGACACACCTGAGGTTAAACATCGTGTTCACTCCTCTCAACATCCCCCCTCTCCTTCTCGCCATGCTCCCTCTCTCCTGTCTTCTTTTAATTTTCTGTCCTCTTTTTACATTTTTTCTCCTCTCCCCCCATCTCATTTCCTATCTTTTCATTACCTTTCCTTGTCTCCTCTCCCTCCTCTCTCCTTGTATTTCCTCTCGTCCACTCTTTTCATTTTTTCTCCACTAGTGTCCCTCCCTCATCTGCTCTCCTCTCCCCTTGTTTTTTTCCTCATCTCCTCTCCTCTTTTCATTTCCACTCCTCAGCTCTCATTTTCTTTCCTTGTCTCCTCTCCTATCCCCCACCTCTCTTTTGGTTTCCTTTCCTCAACCCCTCTCCTCCTTTTATTTCCTCCTCTCTCTCCTCTCCTCCTCTCTCTCCTTTCTCCATAATGAAAACCTAAATGCCCCAGTGACTCATTACCACGTCTTGTCTCTAAATCTCTGGAGGAGCTGCTGAGAGACGAGAGGAGCGACTGCTGGGATGAATTGAAGTAATGACTGTCAAATGAAAACCATCTGCACGTCTGAGCAGCAACGTAACGCCACCTGAATTTTTACCAGGTAACCAACCAGAGAGGCGTCCTGCTTCGCTGGGAGAGGAAACACCATCAGGATGTCCTCCATCTGAACATTATGGACTTTATATGAGGGATTCCCTGTTTGATGTTCTTGTATAAATATTCTGGTTCATCTTGTTACTGCAATAAATAATCTGGAACAGCAGCTGATGTGTAAGAGCAGAGAAACCTCTTTCATCATCTTCCTCTCTCTCCACAGCCAGCTATTTTTCTATTCTTGTTTTATGACCAGAAACAAAATGTTCATATTAATTATCATAATTATATATGAATTTAATGACATATTCGATAATAAAAGGTCCAAATGTTCACAGTGGAGAAGCAGGAGGCAGCAGGTGTGTAGTTTTTCTGTTGGTTATAACTGCCTATAAATATTCTGTTAATTGCAGGCAGTAAATTAACTCAGACCATAATGATTGTTTATCCAACCCACTGTTGTGTTGTCAACACTGAGTTTATATTCACAGTCGGTCTCTCACTCTCATACAGTATATTACAGTAGTTAGGAAACTTTCTTTTTGATCACTTTGTATTCCTGCTGTGTTTTTACTCTGCTGTTGCTGCACAAATGTAAATTCAACAATTGGATCAATAAAGTTTAATTCGTACTGATCTACACTGTTTTTCATCATCTCGACCTTTCCTTGGTCAAATTTAACGACCGTTAAAGACTGTTTATCAGGGGAATTAAAATTTCACATTTGTGTGTTTATGAAACAGGATCTGATTCATTTTTTCTCTCTGCAGGTTCGATGCTCCACAACTTCCATCCCACTTCCATCTGTAAACTTTACCACTTCATCCCCCTGAGTCTCTCTCCCTCTCTCCCTCTCTCGCTCCCTCTCTCTGTCTCTAGGCAACAGAACAAAGGGGGAATCACCACGGCCACAGTGTTTGACTGGTACAGCTCAGCTATTTAAAGCAGAGCTGATGTAAGACACAGAACATCAAGTGTTTCTTTAAGAAACCACGAACAACTGAGAGAACTCCTCACGCTGCAGCAGCTTCCACTAAAAACCTCCTCACACAGCGACAATTCTCCACAACATCAACACCTGCACAACAAAATCTAAACACAGAGTTGGCATGTTTTTCTATTGTTACAAGATTCAAATCTCCCACATGAGAGATGATACGAATTGGAGATGAAAGAAAATCCTGAGTGTTCAGCCTTTTTATTAAATTTTATGCAACGTTAAAATATCTAAATATCAACAAATATAAATACAGTGTTCGTAGGAACAACCAGTTAAAAGGGAGGTTACAATGTTATTGTTTGTGTTGAGGCAGTTTTAGGAAGGTCCTGATTGAACTGTCTGCAGTGTTGAATGTGAGAGGGGGAAAGTTCTCATCTTTGTGGTTAGGGCTTTGGAGTCACTTTGGCAGCTTGAATGAATGAATTGATCTACATGTATTTACAATGTAATGTACCAAAAAGTAGAGTGAAGTGTCTGAATAGTTTCTGATGCTGCTGTGAGCAATAGAAGTAAAGCAGGTTCCTGGTTGTGGGAACAAATGCAGCTTTAGGTTAAATCAGACCCGCTGGTGTTTGTCAGAGCGAAGATGAGACTGGAGGAACAGGCTGGAGATGTAAAAACAGGATGTGACTATTTCAGGTCTGTGAACGTGTTCACACCTGTTCACCTCAGCCAGAGACACTCAGTCTTCTCCTGTGGTTCAGTGTGCGAAAATAAACTGATGACTCACCATTTTATAAAGATCTGAGACGCTGATGTGATCTTCATCCACCATCTCAAACTCTTTTCTAGGCACCAAGTCCAGACCCAGGTGTCTGAGAGACGGAGGGGAGAGGGAGAGGGAGAGGGAGCGGGAGAGAGAGAGAGAGAAAAATTAGATGAAAAATGCAGAAAAATACATGCACACCCACTCCTTTTTTATTTATGTATTTGTTTATTTTTCTCTTACGTTTTTTATTCTATATGTACTTTGTAGTTCTTTGTAACTCTGAAGTTTATTATTGTTTTGTTTCATTGAGTCTTTATGCTTTGGCAACATAGTCTTTGTGACATTCATGCAAATAAAGCGAATTTGAATTTGATTTGAATTGAATTGAATTGAGAGAATAACTAGTTAAAGCAGAGGTAAGCGATCCGGTCGTTTTGGCTAACTTCTTGTCAGCCGATGGAGTTAGCAGTCCCCGCCCTCGTCATGGAGCTATTGGTCCTTGTATGTCACCACATTCACCCGCATCCCTTGGCTGCACACACAGAGAGGACCGCCCCTTTATGCCGTTCTCTCTCCTCATTGGATAAAGGTTGTAGGATACAAGGAAGTATACAAGAAGTTTTCTCCTCAGCTTACAGCAGAGCAGAGTGACTGACAGACCCGTGTTTCGGACCAAACACTCTATGTAAGTGATTGCTGTCGGAAGATTTAACTATTTAAGACTTATATTAACACAAATATTCCGCTTACTTCTGCTTTAAATATAAGATATATAAGATACATAAATAGAGGTGCTTTTGACGAGATTGTTCAGTCAGGTGTCCAAGACAAAGATTTGACATTTCTTCATGTCACACAGTGTATAAACGTGTGATACTGGTTGTGTGTGTGCGTGTGTGTGTTCTCACTCGTTGCCCCAGTCCAGTCTGACTGTGATGTGTCTCTTGACGTCTCGGCTCTGGTCCTGCGTCAGGTGACCGGACAGGAGCTGCCGCCTCAGGTCGATCAGCTCCATCATCACGTGGCGGACCTTGTAGAACAGATCCACCTTGTGCTTCTGATGACGACACAGAGAGAGACAGAGAGGGAGAGGGTTACATTGTTGTTGAGCGCCCACACTCATATTGTCCAGCTGACGATGAGGCCGAGGGATCTGTCATTGTTTGAGGACACTGTTGCTGTCACAGGAACAACAGCACTGAGTGTCGTACAGCCGAGGTGAACGCGCTCATTGTTTTGCCGGCTTATTCCCATTAAGCCTCGCAGACGGAGCTGGAGCTACTGGCTGAAACACTGTGAGCAGTTCACCGTTTATCAACGATCACTCACTGAGACCAGTCCACCAGTCCATGTGTACAACAAAGCGTGAAGAACAGTTTACAGTTTACAGCTGTTTCCGTTCAAAGTAAAAACAATCATAGTGATAAAAATCAAGTGTGTTATATACTGACATATTGAGATTTAGCTGCTGTTAATCAACAGGAAATCAATCTGCATCTGTGTGTGTTATTGAGGAGTTGTGTTGTGTGGTTAAAAGATCTGTAGTGAGGAGCAACGAGTGGCGCAGTGGGTTAAGCAGGCGCCCCATGTGTTGAGGTTATAGTCTATGGAGCTATTTCCCTGACATTAAAAGTTGGCATTGTAATAAAAATTTTTGGCATTGAAAATAAAATTTGACATTGTAATAAAAGTTGTATTGACACTGAAACAAGTATTGGCATTGAAAAATGTTGGAACATAGGCATAAAAAATACAATATTTTATTTGGATTTTTAAAAAATATATTATCATGTAGTTTTCAATGTCAGTCTTCAGATTTCTTCTTCATGCGTCCCTAGCCCCTCCCCTCAGACCCTCCCCTCCACGCCAAAACCCTGACAGTAACTTGGCATTGAAAAAAAGAACATTGAAACAGAAAAAAAAAAAAATTGAAACTGAAAACCAGTGAGACTGGGGGGAAAATGCAGTGTAAAAAAACACACTGAAAAAGATGGACATGAAGAAGAAATCTGAAGACTGACATTGAAAACTACATGATAATATATTTTTTAAAAATCCAAATAAAATATTGTATTTTTTATGCCTGTGTTCCAACATTTTTCAATGCCGATACTTGTTTCAGTGTCAATACAACTTTTATTACAATGCCAAATTTTATTTTCAATGCCAAAAATTGTTATTACAATGCCAAATTCTGTTTTCAATGCCAACTTTTAATGTCAGGGAAATGGCTCCATAATAGTCCTCGTGCAGGCAGCATCGAACAGCCCTTCCCTGCGTGTCCTTCCCCTTCTCTCTGCCTCCCCATTTCCTGTCCCTCTCAACTGTACTGTCAAATAAAGGCATGAAAAAGCCCCAAAAATATACTAAAAAAAAAGAAGATCTGTAGTGAAAAGTAGCTTGGGTGGTTGTTAAGACCAGAGCGATAGATATAACATGTTATATATATCGCTCTGGTATCGCACGAGTAAAGGCCTTTATTAGTAATACAGTCCATTTCACTGGTTTGATAATCATTTCCTGTTACCAACACGAGAAGTTGAGTAGCCAATAATCACACTATAACACTAATAATTAAAATACTATGTACTATAATGTTGTTCAGGATCTTTAGATGCAGGTTAATAATCCACTGACTCCTCTGTTGCCTCTTGTTCTGAAAACAAAGGCAGTTTCAATTTATTTATTATTTTTGGAGGACAGTGTACAGCATTCAGCACTCCCTTCAAGGGGGTGCGGCTGTAACCAATTGCAGCCTTTGGCTGATTCACATTGGCAGTCCAACTGCCGGGTGTTATTAGGCACAGTCCCTTAAAAGAATATCAAAAACAGTAATAACAATAATAATACAATCAAGTATAATACAGGCATGTGGGCAGCACCAGTTAGACTCTACAATGGGTCTGATGTTTCCAATGAGAAAGGACAGCAACTGTATACAGACACACCAACACACACGAAACCCAGAATACACTTCCCGCTATAGCTCGTTCTATTATTAGTACTCTAATTCACCCCACAGGCTTTCAGCAGCAGGCGCTGGGGTTAAATGTCGACTCAGTTCTTGGCAGGACGACTACACAGGCAGAAATGACTGTAGGGAAAAGCAGGTGCTTCGGACACACACGCATGCACGCACACAAGCACACATGCACTCTCCTCTGTCCTGTAAGTGTTTAAGGTCAATGCCAAAAATCTACTCCCACACATTCATTCCTCCAGCACATGTGTCTCTATTGTGAGAAGGGATGTGAGTCTGCTGGTGATGAAACATGCACACACACATACAGGATGATTGTGCTGTGAGTAAACTTTCCCCCTCTCACTCTGTTTCCTGCGTATCTGTAATAAACAGAGGAACCTGTGCATCAGAACCATTATATAACTGTGGCTGCAGTGGAGGTGGAGCTGTTTTTGGGAACCTCAGCTCGATAGCAGCTTCATGAGCATCTGGTGAACACAGTTGCTGAACACAGTTGCAGCTCTGATATCGAGTGGTGACCTTCCCGGCAGGTTTCTCCACTGCTCCCCCAGTGGTAAACATGTGGTTTAGAGATGGGATGGAAGAGCAGACGAGAGACAAACTTTAAACATGTGGTGTGGATGGGGATCAGGTGATTATGGTGATGTGGAGCAGGCTGGATTTGATTCTGCTCATGAATATTGTTTTTGCTCATCACCTGAGGCTTTGTGGTTCTGCGGTCTTACAACATCTGGCAAAAGATACGAAGGAACGTCTGCAGAGCAACGTGTGTGTTTTTTTGTGATCTTGTGGTTGTTGAGGATGAAATTCATTTGTATTCCACTGCACTCTGTCTGCACTCGGATGATAATGATCTTTTGTTTTGGCGAGGTTCATAGCAGAAGCCTAGAGGACACAGCATCCAACATACTGATTTTTGTATGTGATGGTTTGTTATGTTGACATTGAGGTTATGATAAAGTGTAACATCTAATAGTTAATCAGTTCTTTATTTCTGTGTTGTGTCAGTCTGGCCCGGCCCAGAGGGAGAATATTACAAGTCATATTTTTACAAGAAGAAAATAAAACATCTCCCATGCTTTTTTCAGATAATGGGTTGGTCTTGTAATGTTTCAGCCAATTATCAATACCTGCATTTATCTGATCTGACTACACAAAAGCTTGTGCAATTACGTGTGAAAGGTGTCATACAAAACAAGTGAAACATGTTGAATTATCACATCTCAGCTGAATGCAGAGGGATCTTTTTGTTAAATGACATGTTTTAGGATTTCGTTTTCTAATCAATAGGATTTAATTATGTCTCGTAGATATCTCCTGATATTAACTCACACATGGAGGAAGCTGAACTCAAGTCTGTTCTGGTTGTTGAGGTTGGATCAGTCTCATGACAGAAAGTACAACTGGCTGCTGCACATTAACCACACTAAAGCAAACTGATATGATAGACTAAATGAGAGAAAACTCTGCCTGAGTGTATCTTAAACAATTTATAGCTACTATAGTACTATGAACGGACTGGATCCTTGTGTTGAGAGTAGCTACTCCACTCTGAGGTTACGTGTCCGCAGGGAAACTCCTCTGCACAGCACTGGGGTCAGTGTCTCAGTAGTTTACGTCAGTGGCTCCTGTTGCACCATCCCAGTGCCCCATGAGGGATTAGCATGTTTTCAGCTGTTAGTGAACAAGGTTGAAAATACTACAACTTTTAGCCATCAAGTGCCAAATGGATTTCCAGTAGTTGCTTAGCAACAGCTTGAGTCATACAGCATCCCGTCCCCCCACCCCCAGCATCTGTTTAGTGTTTGTTTTTAAGGAGATGCCCGGTGGACGCAGGAGCTACTGCTCTTTGATACACACTCTGCCAGAGTCCACATTAAGATTCAGCACCAAACATGTGACTGTTAATGGACCTTTCAGAGTAAGAGCGTCTACACATGATCTTAATGGGCAGTGAAAAGTGCACTTTAATGATTTTTGTCCATAAAACAGACATTTGGATCGATTTTCTCACTGATGAACTCTTTCATCTAAGAAAAGGTGAAAAACAAGAGAACAAAGAGTTCATCTTATGTAAAAGAGAGAAGTAGGAAAATATACTTATGAGGTTATATAAGTGATTTAACTAATTGAATTGATAATAAATCATAATCATAATCCCGTTACAAATAATAAAATAAAATAAATTAATCAATCACTAGAACACTAGGACATCAGAGGAGCCATAGTTCGGATGCATGAACGAATGAATGCCAAGGAAAATCTAACATTTAACATTAGTAGATACAACAATTTACTGAGGTACCCGAAACGCCTCATACGCAGTGTATCAGCAGACAGTAGGTAGTTACTGTAGTGATTTTATCATCCTCCTTCCTACTTGGACCAAGCTGAGCAGCTAAATGTGGCCATCCCTACCTCAGCCTGTCCTGTATTTCAGTAGTGAGCTATAACGGGCTACGTTCTCATGTCTTATTTTCTAAATGGTTATAACTGAGCTTTTCTGTGCATAACTCTTCCTGAAGATGCTTCACCCAGAGCAGCAGTACAGGAGTCGGTCATAAAGCCCCGAGGTGCTGCTGCAGACCAGAGCTGCACACACATGAGTCTGTGTACAGTAGGAGACAACAGACAGTCTGTTGTTATTTACACCTGCAGACTGAGAGAGGAAGTTAAGGTTCACACACATTTACACCAGAGAGCTGCCCAGAGATCAGTGTCTGTCGTCAGCCACGGGGACCGCTGGGGAAACTGAAAAGTGTGTGTTTGGTTCAAGTTCACGGCCACAGAAGGGGTGTGTGTGTGTGTGAGCTACAGAAACACAGACGGAAAAGTCTGGAGTACAGATGTACGATCAGGTGTACCATCTAAAGTCAGCGGTTTAACAATAGCATATAGTTTCAGTGCTATTTCTGCAGCTGGACTGGAGACTGAGACATGAGATGTCTTGAAATAATTGTGACCTGTAGGACCGACTTCAGCAAACCTACAAGTTTTTATCCGTCTGCTCCAGCAGGCAGGGCCGTTGCTAGGAATTCTGGGCCCCCTTAAAGAATACTAAAGTGGGCCCCTACCCCCTAACTTTTCCAGTTTTTTTTTCTTAGACTACGTATGTATTATCATTTTTTATTTAGCCTACTTTGTTTTGATGCTAAAGCAGCATTACTATGAGTATTAGTCAGGATCTTATGCAGAATAAATCAGTCATACAAAGATTAGACTACTGGGGTTTTTTGTGGACCCCACTGGGTGCTGGGCCCCTAGAATTATCATCACCTTTCTCCTCTATACAACGGCGCACGCACACACGCACACACGCGCACACACACACAGTATTAGTTAGAGATGGTTTCTTGATCTTCTCATGGATCAACACATTACTGTACTGTAGGTAAAACACAGAAGAAAAGGAACAGAGCTTCAATGTACAGAATGCAGACAGGACATGGGACCAACAAACATTTGTCCCAGTTCTTGGTCCCAGGTTGAACTGGTCCTTTTGTCACTAATGTTTATCATCAAAAATAACTCATTTTCTTTTTTCACCTACCCATTTATGCCATGTCTAACAAGTCGAGTACGAGAGCTGACTCTTCACCTCCTGTCTACTCTGTCTGATGTATCTGTTGTATCAGACTTCATCTGTGACTGGTCATAATATTTTAGTTCATGAGTCCGTTCTCCAACCCAGGAGCTGAAAACCAGAGCTTTGGATTTGTCCAGGACATCTGGCCATCGCAGTCAGTGGGTGGATGTGCTTTGACCTCTGACCTTCATCTGAGTCACTCATCTCGACTCGGTGCAGGTGAGCCAGCTGGCTTAACGGGAGGGGACGGAGTCTCCTCTCCACCTCTAGCTGGCGCTGAGGATGGCCCCCGCCCAATTAATAAAAACAGAGACGAGCTGCCCGACCCGTCTGTCTCTAAGACGACACAGTTCAGCTCAGCGCAAAGTTTGGTTTCTCAGCTGCAGAGTGGAAATGTCATCTGTGTGGACTATTTGTGGACTCCCTCCTCTCACCCCCTCCCTCCACTGCCCCCTGTCCCCCTTTCCCCAGCTGTGGTGAGTAATCACACCTTCACATCCTGCGGGAGCGAGCACACAAACACGCACATTAACACCATTTAACACCATTTAACACGTCTTTACCACCTCAGCACCATAAATGCCAGTTGAGCACATCAGTTATATGACATGAGACACAAGACTTTTTATTGATCCCACGTGTGGGAAATTCACTTGTAACAGTAGCAAAGAGTACAGGATGCATAAAGAAAAATCTAGAGAATTTACTAGTATGTATTATATATATATATATATAATATATGTGTCTATGTAAAAAACAAAGATATGTACAAAAATATTATCTAAATAGAAACTATATGTTGTTTGGTCAACGATATTGCACAGTGGGGGGGGTCATGAAAGAACAAGTAAAAGTACGGCCTGTATGAATGAGCAAGGTACAAAATACACAAGAATAAATATGCAGAAAAGAAAACTTTATAAATACAACTGGGTGGCTATGGAGCTGTTGTGTTTCACCGGACGCCATCTTGGCTCACAACATTTCAGCACAGCTACACAAAGGCAGAGAGAGAGAGAGAGAGAGAGAGAGAGAGAGAGAGAGAGAGAGAGAGAAAACTGCTTGTGTTGAGTCTCAGGTGGCGACTTCTGCCCCGCTGTTGACTAAATCAGATATTTACTTTCCTCTTTATTGCTGCTTTGGCCTTTTAGAGCTCGCCTCGCCTTCAGAGTTAGAAGATCATAATGCGAAGATCTTAATCACTCTGACAGGCCACAAGCTAGAGATGTCCCTCCTCCATTAACAAACACCTCCACCTTTTCTCCTGCAGCATTAAACTACATCAAACTGTGGGTCAGGGACCAAAGGTGGGTCTCCAGAGGACCTCAGTGTCACAGCTCCACTTTAATATATAATGGGATTTTATTCGTCCTGACAGCTTTAATATCTAATGGGACATTTGCGACACCTCAGTTCCATTAGTGACATCCTGCTCCCTTTTCACACCTGACAGATGAGAAAAGCAGAAGCCGTGTTGTGAAGCTTCACGGTTTCACTCTTAAGTGTCTGGTTGTGTAACTGATGAGGTTTAAATGTTGCATTAACACACCAAAGTCAAAATATTTCAAATGCTTTTGAGCAAAAAAGAGGGGGAAAAAACAACACACAACCTGAATCTTTGAGTAGAAAAAAATGATCCAAAAAACCCAAAACCGTAAATCATTTATAAAATGTGTTTCCAGGCTTTTACCCCCAGTTCACCATCTTCAAACAGCTGCTTCCTGCAGGACTATGAGTTCACTGAACTTCAGCAACAACTGACTTAAAGTTATACTAGTGAACCACTTATGCCCCTTTCCCACTGGCCAAAAAACCCGTTTAAACCCACTAACAAGGGAAACGAGGGAAAGGCTCAACAACCTATGTCGACTCTGCCATCGCCTCTCCTCCCAGCGGCCTGCAGTCAACCCAGGGTCAACCCGCTAATTTACATGATGACAATGGTGATGACATCACCAGATGTGCTGCGGTGGGTGTGAACGACCAAGCAGCTCGCCAGCTGGAGATCAGACCCGGGTTTTTTGGCCAGTGGAAAAGGAGCCATATGACGATTGTCAGCGCGTCGACCCTCGCATAAAAAAACCTGCATCGACCCGCTTCTTTTATTGGGAAAGCATCTTTAGACTACCGGTATTTATCCCTGTATTGGTTGAACCTAAGATAAGATAACATAAGATAAGTGTTATACTTGACTTTAATCTACAGCGTTGGGGCAGGTATACTATAAGTTGGACACCTGAGAAATCTGCTGGCGTGAGACAACAAACAAGGTCAATTTGACTTCCGTCCTGACATGAGGAGCTGAGGCTGTGAGAGAAGAGGAGGAGCCACCCAGAGTTTGTATGCTGTTCCTAATAAAGTGCTCACTGCCACATTGAAATGACCACTCACAAATTAATCACAATACATGGGGAGTTTTCTCTGCAGACGATCTCAGGCTGCCGCCTCGTCCTCCTCACCGTGACTCACTCTGACAGACCGGGCTGCAGCTGTAATCAGGTGATCTGTAATGTGTAAGTGATTAGTTTATAAGCAAGTTGCCGTTGTGAAGCCTCTTAACAGGACGTGAATCTGTTTGGCACCTCCCAAATCAGAGGGGACGTTCACCACAGCTCCGATCCATTACCAAACGTCCAGCTTCATTTCCATGCCTGTCAGCACCGGCTGCTGCGTCACTGACAACACAGGAGCTGAGGATCAACCAGCAGGGACACAAACAAAGAGCCTCCGACTTCTTCTTTGGTCTCAACTCCTCAGCTGTTGTTGAAACGTGCTGCCGCTACAGTAAAATTCATTTTTCAGCCATAAACATGAAACATAGAGTCCTCTGACCAGACACAGCTGCTTTCACCAGTGTCTAATATTCTCCTTCTGCTCTCCGTCTTTTACTTTTGAGTGAGGGTGAAGGTTTGTTATTCTGCAGAGGGTTTGACTTGTCCACATGTTTCCAGAGCCTCAGTATAAAGACTGGCAGAATGATGTATTCTTGTCAGTCATCATGAACGTCAATGCCACCTGGTTCCCTGCGCACAAAAAGCTAAATGGATTTACACTTCTGATCCTGCCAGGTTTTAATCAGCTGAATCATCAGCATCAATCAATGTCTGAAGCCTCAATACAGAAAACTATAATGTTAGGTTATAAATCAACCATACTGTGGTCACATCACTTTAACTGGTTGTATGAATTGGCTTTGAGCTCTCCTACAGCGTTGGTACCATTTATATGAACACAGTGAGGCTGTACAGGTGATGATGTTTAACATCCCCATCAGCATCTGTTGTTTCATCAAGCCTCTCTTTAGTAACTCACCTTTTTAACGCATGTAAAAGCTAAAAAAGAAGCAGGACTGAAACATTTATTGTTCTGGAATAAAGTGTGAAAATGTCTCCAGATTGTGTTAAACACAGACTTTATTTCAGTTGTCTACTAAAAGCACACCCAGAGAGCTGAAGGAGCTTAAATGCTTATTCATCCCCAGGTTTGAGGCTCATTCATGGGTCTTTACAGACTGTGAAAAGATTTCAGTTTGCAGTTGATAAAAAAAAACTGACTATGAGTTCGCACTCAACACCAACACAAACAACCCTTTATGTCTGTATAAATCTGTGCCTGCAAAATGTGTTAAATATGTAAACTCTGAGATGCATGATGAATTTGAATCACTGTATAAGCACTGTTGATAACTGCATTGGCCTTAGTTACAGGCTTTTCACAGTTACAGTTAAATTAAGCATCTTTGTCTCTTCTCTGGGTCTGTGTGGAAATGCTGGGAAGTCTAGACACTGAACCGTAGGTGTAAATAAATACTGAGTGAAAAGCTCCGGTACAGATTCTGTTAACGACACAACACACAGGACGACATTGACAGATAAAATGAAACAAAAAAGAACAAAAGTCATTTGGTGAAACAACTGTGTGTGTGTGTGTGTGTGTGTGTGTGTGTGTGTGTGTGTGTGTGTGTGTGTGTGATATGAGCCACAGTGAGTCCAAGCTGTCAGGGAGGCAACTGCTTTACTGTAGGCATGATACACCGTGCACTGTGTGTGTGTGTGTGTGTGTGTGTGTGTGTGTGTGTGTGTGTGTGTGTGTGTGTGTGTGTGTGTGTGTGTGTGTGTGTGTGTGTGATGTGCTTGTTAGTCTACAGCAAATTTGATCCTAAATCCTCTCATAACCTTGCGTGAACTCTTCTTGGTGACACGCCACACACACACACACACACACACACACACACACACACACACACCCTTGATGTACTGTATTAGTGAGGACCTGTCAGAGCATGGACACTGTGACCTCTGCCTGTCAGACACATTTACAGCACCAAACTTTGAAAGTACCATCATTTGCCTTACGCAGCAGACAAAATAACAAGAACACCTGTCATCATAACCTGGTCCAGTTCAAAAGCAGCAGAATACGGCATCAAGGATTTACTGCAGGTCGGTCTTAGTCTGACATGGTTTTAAATGTTGCCCGGCTGATTTAAACTTCCTGCATTGCAACACTTTACAAGAGCAGGGCAGGAGGACAGGAAGGACACCGCCCTTCATATCATTAATGAACACGTTTTGGAAGGACAACCCTCAGGTCCAGCTCCACGCTGCAGTAACAGACTGTTTGGAGGGAGACTCAGCCTCAAGAGGTCAAAGGTTGCAATGTCCCACAGGTAAATCACAGATTTACACAACAGCTAGAAAATCAGTTTCCTAACCCTTTTTTACACAAGGACACAAGGTAAAACTATCAGTCCTATCTATGGTTTAGGTTATGTAATATATTTTTGAGTTGTGTACTCGCCTTATCCCAAATGTTTCCATCAATAATCAAACCAGAGGACTTTTTGATTTTAATCCTGATAACTGTGCATTGGTTGCCAGTTTTTAAGCCATATTTTTAAGATTCACTTTTTACACGCTCATTTTCAGCAGGGATTTGATTGTTATCAAAGGAGCACTCAGAACAAATCTCTGGTGTTTGTTGTACAGGGTCCTGAGGAGATCAAACCAGGAGATGAAGGTGAAGGCAACAACTCCCACGCTATCTTTTATTGTCTTTTGTTATTGTTCTAATTGAGTCTAAGTGGTAGAAGTTAAAAGTTGGGTGTTTCTCAAAATTTCTCATTTTACACTCTAATGTCAACAACAGTTAAACAACAACCACAAAGTTTTAGCATGATGTGAAGAATACTGGTGGCGTGAGACATTATAAATAACAGCATCGCTATCCCATAATGATACATCAGATAATAAGAGCACAGCTGGAAATCACCGAGTTATGATTTCATGCCTCAAACCGCTGCGGTCCAATACATCAGGTCTGTAGTTGATCTGTAGCTTTGCATTCATCGAATGATAAAATAGATAAATAAATGAAACACCACACAGCTACTACAGTATGCCAACAATGGCGTCGCTGTGGCAACCATGGATGAGTCACCGTAGAAAATATATGACACTGCACTTACTGAAGCCTATAGATCAGACATATGCGATAACACACAAGTGCAGTCAAAAACACACTTTCACTCTCTATGGAAAACTCTCTCTCTCTCTCTCTTTCTCTCTCCCCCACACACACACACACACACACACACACACACACACACACACACACCTGAGTGATAGAAGAAGCTCCCCACAGATACAGCGATGTAGCTACTTACAGGTGGGAGAGGAAGATAAATCCACTCGTTTCTCTGCTTGTCTTCCTCCTCTATCTCTCCCTCTCTGTTTCTCTACCGGTGCAGAGACGTTAAATCCAAACTGGCAGACGAGAGGAAAATCACAGCCTGTCACACGACTTCAGATCTACTCACAATGCACTGTATCAACACTACCTCTCTCTTTCTCTCTCTCTCTCTGCTCGTATGATCACTGCCTTATTCTCCCTCTCTCTCCTCTGACCTGCTCCCAGCTTCCATTTTTATCATCTTTCTTCATCTCTCTTCTCACCTCTCTCTCTGTCTCTCTCTCTCTCTCTCTCCCCCGTCTCTCACCCACCTACCCACCCACCCACGGGCCAGTCTGCAGCAGCAGCAGCAACGAGCTTCTCTCCACTTTTGCGACGGTGTGTGCGCTCTAAAACACACAGAGAGGTACAACGAAGCCGACGACACAAACACGTCTGAAAAAAGAGTTTTATATTCTGAGGCTGATGCCCTCTGAAATGAAATGTGTGAAAGATTGATATAGGTAAAGGGGGAGAGAGAGTATGTATACTGTATATATATATATAGAGAGACAGTATATCATCCTCAGCATTAACACCTGGCTTCACCTTGTTAACTGTGGTGACACCACACTCGTGCCGACCAGTGAAAGTTTGACAGAAATGTGTTTAACACCAAGCTCCTGCAGACGAATGCAGTACTGAGAGAACAGGTGAAGCTGAGAGTTTGGTTTCCGAGTGTCTGACCGGTGACGTTATACAGTAGGAGTTCAGCTGAAAGAGTTACCTAAGTTGATCCATGACAAGATATAAAAGCCATCTCAGTGTAGTTTTACATCTCCTCTCTCATCTTCTCTCTGTAGCTCTAATAACAACAGGTCAGTGTCAGCCAATCAGAAGAGAGGGGACTCTGAGTCTCTCCTCTGATTGGCTGAGGGATCCAAGAAAAATAGAGCACATTTCAGGGAAAACACTAAAATCCTGCCAGTGTTGGATGGTGGCTTCAGGCGACTGGTTTGTTGTGACATCACAAAGTCACAGTAGTTCTGACGGCTGATTTTATGGCTCAGTTTCTGAATACAGACTGTGTGCATTTGTCTATAGAGAGCCTAAGCGGAAGCAGGAAGTAACATCGCCATGGGACCTCAATTCGGAAAAAATCTCCATGTAAGTGAACAGGAGTCAAAATTTTATTTCGTGATCCAATTGAACAGTGCCATGAGAAAAATATATAACCTTAACCTATTTAAAACATCGCATTTCATGCTGAGAAATCAGCAGTTTGTTGTAAAACTATTATAAAATAAAATTCTGAAAATCCGTAAATGTAAAAAGACTACAGGTCTCGTAGGTGACGTCACACACCACATGCCGCCCTTTCCCAAATAAATTCTTCCGTTGGCGTTTTAGGACAAACTGCTGATTTTTTGGCATGAAACGCAATGTTTTAAGTAGGTTAAGGTCATATATTTTTCTCATGACATAATTCAATCGAATAAAAATTTGACTCCCATTCACTTACATGGAGATTTTTTTTTCGAATTGAGGTCCCATGGCAAGTTTCTCTTCCATTTCCGCAACTAAAGTCACAGAGTTGACTGTGGACATCAGCCCTATGGTGGTGGCGCTTTGTGGACTCGTACCATCAGTGTGTCAGTGAAGTCAATGCCAGGAAACTTTTCTCTTATACCGCATCATCATCATTATCAGTTTATTTTCCTCTCCGGCCACAGTGGCGTCACTTTGATTATCACTCGTCCACACTTGTCTCTGTCTGTGGACACCTGTCACTCCGACAACACGCCAGCTGCAATTAACGACAGCTTGATGAGCCATGTGATTGGCTGTCTGTTTCAGCACCAGCTCTATAATTAGGACGGTGGTAGGAGGATGTGGGCTTTCTTATCTTTCTCATGCACCACAGTCTTCAGCTTCTGTGTCTTTGACAAAGACCGATCAGCTTCGAGGAGTCCCCCCCCCCCCACCCCCCGTCCACAACCATCTCTCCTCACACTCTATCACACTTAGAAACACACTGAGAGACAGAGACAGAGAGAAGAGTCAAAGGTCAGAACCAGAGGTGGCGTTTTAACACACTGCTGTAAGCTTGGCTACACTGAGCTGTCAGTCACACTATACAGAAAATGGCAGCACAGGCCTGAAGGGGGAGGAGACGGGGGGCAGATCAGATAGCTCACAGTCATAAACTGCATGTATATACTAACTCTGACAGACTCTGTGTCTGCAAGAAAAGGTTGGATTTGAGGAACTGTCAGAAAAACTTCAAGTCCGTCAGAGCCCCTCACGTCACTGGACAGTTTCCTCGGAGTCAGTGACTGTGGATCAAAAATACATCAACATCCTGGTGTTCTGCAGATCAAGCGTGGTTGTTTTCCTGTGGTAAATGATGCATGTTCTTGTTTTTCTTCACGTTTGAGCTTCCGTCATGTCGTACATGTGTTTTTTCTTATGTAGTAGTTTAGTTTATTGAAACAGGACAGTGTACGGTACCATTAGTAATTTGAAAAAATAATGAAAAGATGGCTGTACCAGATTTAGCCCTAGGGCTAATTTCCATCTGTAGTCCCGACACTCACAATACATAACACAATAAAATATGTAATTATGTTATGTCATGTTTTATTATCAATTTTTGCAACTAAGAAAAGACATGCAAAGACACAAACAAACATTTTATGTTAAGGACCAGCTAAGCTAACAGTGCATATTTGCAATTATAAACGAATCAAGTGATATTGACGCTATAATAAACAAACAAACAATCTCACCTTATTCGCCTTATTTTCAAACACCACTAACAGGTAACCGACTAACAGACTATCTTCACATATTCTAAAGTTAATAAGTGTTGAATTAAAATGCCCCAGTATCCCATTTCTGTTGTGCTGTTTTCTGAATTTGGAGGACATTTGTGTCTTTGGATGTGTTTTCTTGAGTTTTAGTGAGTTGTACCTTTACAGCCACTGTACATTGGAACTCCTTGGTAAAAATAAAGGCAATAATGACAATGATAAATTGCCATTTTTTCAATTATTAATAATTATAATTATTTGGATGTGACATCATCATCCATCTACTCTGACTTCCTGAATAAACACATTCACAAGTGTTCAATCATCAAACTTTTTGATAAATTTGTAGGTAACGTCTAGGCCCACACCGACCCCCTATCTTACCCCCTTTCTCACTCATCTGTCCTCCATGTGTCTAATGCTTCTTTCCTGCTGGCATTTCTCTCTCCCTCCAACTTTTATCTGATGTCACATCCGTCACTCTCTCCTCCTCCTCTGAGCAGTAAACTATTGAAAGTTTCAGATGTATTTCTTAAGTAATTATTAAAAAATAGCCACAATCATCATCATAATCATCATCATCGTTATGTCCGGACACAATAGGCCATTTTTGCAAAAATAAATATTTAATGAGCCTATTTTAGCTGTGGCTGCTTAAATAAAGGACAAACTAATTGAAAAAAAGGGGAAAGAAAGACAGAGACAGACTTTAAGATGGGACAGGGTAAGACAGAGGAGACTCCTGGAAGTGAAGTTTTCTAATAGCTCAAAATAAGACTGCACCACTTGCACTGGTTCGTCAATCTGCTGTGAGACTGAGCACAGGGAGTGTGCACGGCAGTTTCTCACGGCTCAGAGTAGACGAGAGGTTGGTCAAAACAATGTTGTGAAACATTTTTTTAATTAAAAAAAATGCAGCTCCTGCAATTTGGATATTGCACTTGGCCAGATTACGATTTAGATTAGACTGTGAATGAGAGCGGAGCCCTAGATTTCAGTGCAGCAGCATAAGTAGCTTTATGTTTCTCCACAAACACGTTTGGACGTGTGCAACAGAGTCCTGGTCTCTGACTCAAAAGGAACCTCAGAACCTCAAAAGGAGAAAAAGTTTTTGTGTCATTACCGTGTTCAAACCAACACGGAGACGGACGTGCTCTGAAGTCACTGCTATAATGTATCATGAAGCCTCATCCTCAAACAGCCCCGAGGACCACACGGCAATTATCTCCAGACGCTCGTGTCTGGACTGAGGCAGTCAGAGAAGAAGAGCCGCCATCAAACCACAGAACAGGCAATCAACTAAAAGCGTCTTTCATTTCTCCCAATCATCAATATTTGAGTGTGGGTTTGAGGCGGACTCTCTCATTTTTATTTATTTATTTCATATTTTGGATGCCACATCATAAAGAGCATAGCGAAGTATCTACACATATTTTCCCTCATGTTTTATGGATTCATAATCTTTTTAGTTTCCTCTCCTTAGTTCTCAAAATCAACAAAATTTAACTTGAATCTGTTTTATCTGTATCAATCTAATTTAAATGTTGTTAAACGACTCCGAGAGGAAATTTGGTTCAACATTAGTCTCTTTTAATTTACATCAGTTTAGCTCTTCTTCATCTTCTTTTTTTTAATTTATCTGTGAGTGTCTGTTTCTCTTCCACCATCTGCCTCCTGCTGAGCTGATTTCACTCAGATTACAGAGACACATTTATTCGCCGGGCTCTCGTTGCCCTCGTTCAGTCGTCGCCAGCAACTTTAATTTTGCTGCACACAGGAGCGACTGTCAGCCTCCACACTCGTAGCACAGTATCACAGTATATGTACGCTATCCCTAGTGTACGATCAGAGTAGAATTACATGCCTAGTATGTATATGAGAGTGTGCATCTGCATGGATGCTCCACTACATGTGTGTGTATGAGATTGTGTGCATGTAAACGTGAGCCTGTGTGTATGTGCAGCAGAGTGAGGGCCGTGTTCCCATCATGCCCTGCTGCTTTTTCTACGCTGTCTACACTACACACAAGTGATTCATATTTTCTAGCTTTAAAGGGATACACCAACATTTTTTTTGCCTCACTCCCGAGTCCATGACCAGCAGATAGACACCATCCTTTCGACTGTGCGTGCAGTAACAAGGGAGATAGAGCCTGTATCGCCCGTAATTAGCTCAAACGCTGGAAGTGCATAGGTAGTGTTAGCCTGCCTCCTACCCGAGCCGAAATCAGCAGTCAGAAGCTGATTTCATTTTAGCTCTAAACTCTGTAAATATACGACTTTATCGACATTTCAAACATTTTTAGGCGAGAAAGTAGCCGTTTTGTTCGGACGAATTCGGCGCTTCTCAAGCTAGCCGTTGTGACCAACGCACTTCCGGTTACTTCGGGTTACTTTCACAAAATAAAACACCCGTTGCCCTTTACATACAGAAAACCATGACGATATAATTTGTGCTTTTACTTTGAAATAGGAAGCTAACCTACCCTCGATGTAGCTAGCTTGAACCAAAATAAACCGTCTTTGCTTGAACCCTCCGTTTTGACCGATCTCATCCCGGCATTACCGGCATTTGACCGCTCAAGATGCCTTACCGGAGAGTTTTGTCAGCTCTGAGAGGAAGATTGGCCCGGCGGTTTCTGTTTAGAGTTGCTGAAGAGTTTCTCTGATGACTTTAGGTGGAGGCAGGCTAACACTACCTATGCACTTCCAGCGTTTGAGCTAAGCTAATTACGGGCGATACAGGCTCTATCTCCCTTGTTACTGCACGCACAGTCGAAAGGATGGTGTCTTTGTGTCTATCTACTTGTCATGGACTCCAGAGTAAGGCAAAAAAAAGTTGGCATATCCCTTTAACTCGGCTCTATGAGCTTCTATCACATTTTCCTGCGTCTCTGGTCTGAGTCTTAGTTTGGATTATAATAGTAAAGTGTCGACAGGTCAAAGGGTCGATGAACTTCACCTCTTACCGTCACTGCATTGTAAAACTATAGGAGCCACCACCACCAACTCCTCCTCCTCCCTCTGCTGCTGTCTTTCCTGTCAACCCCCCCCCACATACACACACACACACACTCACGCTAGTCTGCACATTTCACAGCAGAGAAATGTCTCCCCCTGTGTTTATCCCTGTCTTCACATCCCTCCATCATTGTTGGCTTGTCACTGCTCCATCTCCTCCTACCTCCATCTTCACACACTTACCCCCCCCCATGCTCACACACACACATCTGCAATATTATCTGCTTTGACATCAGCATGTAAGAGACAGCAGGGGGGAGAAACTTAAGAGAATGAGAAAAACAAAGGAATAAAAAGGCAGAAGCAGAGAATGAACGATGAGCTGAGAGAGTGAGAGTGAGGGAGAGTCAGAGAGAGAAATGAAAAGAAAAGAGAAGAGATGCTGATAATAGAAAGACTAATAATCACGACAAGGACAGGACAGAGGAGACGTAGAGGAGGCCAATGAGATGCGTCAGTGTCTTTCTGAATTATTTTCAATTTCCTGGTTTTATTCTTACAAACTTAGATTCTGTTTTTTCTGTTTTCAGTATTTCAGTCATCTCTCTATCCAATGAATAAATTACGTGAGACCAACACAGTAGACTGTTGGGGGTTATCGTGTCAAGACAAAACTCAGGATGGATGGGGTGTGCAGATTTAAGGCCAAAAACATGTAAACAAGTCTAACATTGATAAACTATGATTGATTATTACTTGATGAGAGGTGATGCTATTTTGCTTGATACTAATTCATGGGAACATGTATAAACTTAATGACTCTCTTTTTTACATGGACATCTTGTTTTAAATGTATGTTTGTTGTATGTCATGTATTTTTCGTTGTATGCGGAGGCCAGGAGGAGGAGCTGCAGCTGATGGGGAATAAAGGAATAAAATGAATATCACGTTCTACTGTCTCGTACTCTCTCTCTTTATTCTACACAACACAGACACTTTCTTCTGATCGCTCTCTGTTTCTCTCTCTCTCTCACTCACACACACACACACACACACACACACTGATATCCAGCAATGTGTAAATTCCCTGTGGCAGTGTGTAAAGAGCAGACACACAATACACTAGAGAGAAAGAGAGAGCGAGAGTGTGCATATTGTGTGTGCGTGTGCTCATCATGAAAGGCCACAGAGACAGAGACGTTCCCTCATCGACAGCCTGCATCCACGTGGCAGAGGACACATATGTATTCATACTGTATGTATCTGTGTTTGTGTGTTTGTGTGTGTGTGTTGGAGAGAGAGAGAGTTTGTGAGGGTGTCACTCGGCCTCATGCGTTTGTCACCTCTGCCAGCTTTGGTGCTGCTGAACATCCATTACTGTGTCTGTGGTCCAGGGTTCATCCATGTGTCACTGCACCATGCACACACTACAGATGGACAACTCTCTCTCTCTCTCTCTCTCTCTCTCACACACACACACACACACACACACACACACACACTCTCTCGCTATCTCTGCGTCCTCGTTGTTGGAGTTACAGCAGCTTCACGAGGACGTTTGCTTTTTCGGCGACAACACTGAGTCACTAATAGGACGTCTGTCAGGGTGGAAATGGAAAATCTGTCATGCAGAACCTGACAAAGACAGTTTTGTCTTTCATCTATTCAACTCTGGCAGGGAGCGAAGACAAAAGTCTGTTAACTCTGAATAAAGGCGCGGAGTGACAGCACTGGCAGGACATGAGGAAGATGAGTGATGAAAATAACCGTCGCAGCGGAGACAGTAGACGGAGGAGTGACGGATTTAGATCTCAACTAGGTTTAAATCACAGAATCCCATTCCCACTATACTTTCATGTACAGGTGGGTATCTGATAAAACCATACAGTGTGACAGAGAGAAGAAAGATTGTATTAAAGGAAGATAAGACGTGATGGATGGACAGAGGAGGTAGAGAGAGAGACTGATGAAAGTCCATGAGAGAACGGCACGGATCTAAAAGAGAACAATAACCTCAGCCTCCACAACCTCAGACAAACAATACGACTGGAAGTTATGAGCATCTTCATAATGTTTGTTGTCGCGGTAATATTTCCTGCTCGAGCCTCACAGTCAGCAAATAATCTGAGTTCATGAAAACACCATCCATGTAGAGTTTCCTCCACTGCTGCCGGCTGCCGGACTAAGGTTTAATGAACTCCACTGTTGTTGGTGGAGAAAAACCAGATCTTCTGTTTCACGGTGGTTTCATTAAGGGATTTTGGAGACAGTCAATCATATGCACAGTTAAGTGTTGCTATGGTTACTGCTCTACTAAATATGACGACTGTGCTTGTCCCTGTTAAGAAGCATAGGAGTGGAAACTGTCTAGCTCTTTCTGGTCAACCTGTTATTTTACAGACCGAAAACTAAACTAACTAAACAGCTGTTAAATGGACTTTAATTTACAGTATCAAGCACTTTTCTAGTCTTTAGGACCACTCAAAGCACTTTACTCTACAGTTACACATTCATACAGCACTTGTATTGCATTGTGATACATTCACACACTGATGATACATCGGGGGCATGTTGTTTTGGGTTCAGTATCTCTTCAACATGTGGACTGGAGAAGCCGAGGAACTGTGAACTATTATATACTCACCAATTTCTGTCCAATTGCAGTGTATTGGGAAAGTACATGTTCT
The DNA here is from genome assembly GCF_045865225.1 of Trachurus japonicus. Lineage (NCBI taxonomy): Eukaryota > Metazoa > Chordata > Actinopteri > Carangiformes > Carangidae > Trachurus > Trachurus japonicus. Next base: position 21,285,803 of record NC_140911.1, read on the forward strand.
GGGGCCTGTCCTTCCTGTCCTGATCTGTTCAATGTTGTAAAACTGTGTATGGCAGAAACTTGACGTATGTGATGTGTGTACCACAGGTGCTGAAACATAGTGACATGTATATAAGCAGGCTCTTGTCCCAATGTCATTACACTTTTTTCCAACTGGCTGTTGCTGTTCGGAAACGTCCACTTGCAAGTGAATAAACCGGAAAGGCACTCATCTTGTTTGCGAGTACTACTCAGTTTTTGAAAATTCCCACAACAGCAGTAAACATGCAGGAGGAATTCAACTCCCGACCCAACCACATTATCTGGGTTATTGAGTTCAACATGTAACATGTTCACATGGATTCTAAAAGTCCACGTTTAGTCTGACTAACACAACGTCATTTTGAGATGACTGGCAAATCTGGACCAGACAGACACTTGTGCAGAGTAGATGAATTTAAGAGCAAACTGCCCTCAACAGAGAATTTAAAATGAAATGTAAAGAATGAAAACAAAATATCCAAGAATTGACCCTTGAGGAGTACAGGCTGAAACTTTGTCTCCAACATGTTTTTGAGACGATAGCAGGACATTAAACAGCTGCAGGTGAAAGTCTAATATTCTGTGCTGCTTACCACATAGAGCTGCTTCCACAGTAAGGCCCATTCCTGCAGCGTCGACGTCACCTCTGTGACGATGGGGTCTTCTAGAGGCACCACCGTCTCATGTGGCCTGGACAAAGACACAAATCACACATCTGGTTGATTCACAGCTCCACTGCATTCAGGGGTGAACATGTGAAAAGAGCCTCGAGATACGTTTTAAAAACACTGAACTTCACTGAGCCAAGTTTCACACAGAGACTCTGACACTGATGGATTCATTTTACCAGTCTGCCAGTTTATCCAGTTTCTTGAGTTGCACATAACAGTTAACAGTTCAATGTGGAGTAGAAGGCAACATGTGGGTGAGGTCGGAAACCCAAAAAGGGCTCATGGAGTGACCCCACACTGGTATTACTTTTTACTTTTGTTGGGTAAAAATAAATACAAGAAAAAAGAAAAAGGAAAAAAGGAAGAAGAAAATAGCATAAAAATGTCAGGATAAACAGTTACATAACAAAAGGTTAGACATACTGTAATACTACTAGTAATGTCATTGATAGTTTCTGTTTTGTGTGTTGTCAGCCGACAATGTATAAGTAGTAAATCCTCTTTTTTTTTGCACTGATTTCTGTGTAAAAACAGTTTTAGAAGCAGGTGTGACTGAAAGTGTCACTTCAGTCTTCAGTGTATGGGATGTAGGATAAGTCTCTTCTTTCCCCTCATAGACCTATAGTTTAGTTTACTCTAGAAATAAAAAAGTACAGGATTTTAAACATGGTGCTTTTATTTTAACAGGCATCATTCAGACTGTGGCACTGATGTTTTTACCCCAGTACAATCTCAATTTTGTCTCCAGACTTTGCTTTACTTCTAAATCCAGGTGAGTGGGAGTCGTGTCTCAGACTCGTGGAACACCCTGTGTGATAATTATGTTCGGCTGCAATAATACCTGAGCCGACAGCACTTCCTGTGCTGCGTGCAGACTGTCCTTATGTCAGTGAACTCAGCACCAGCGGAGGAGCAGAGCCTCGGTTCACCTCACTGCGTTGGAAATCATTGTGCACCAACTCTTTCCCTCCATTGTTTTCTACCTTCTCTCTACACGATTTTCACCATCAGGGAGATGTTCGCTAAAGCTGAAAGCTGAGTCACTGTCTCAGCCCAGGAGTCATGAATATTAGAGTGACTCTCTTTATCCTCTCTCTCCTCCCTCCCTCTTTCTTCTCTTCCCTCCCTGACTCTTTCTTTTTTACTCCTCTACTCCTCTCTCTCTATCTCATAACTGATTAATTAATAAAAGCCTGTGTGCTAGATTAGCCGATCTCCCAGCTGAGCCATAGCTGGCGGCCACTTGGTGATTTCACCCACATTAGTTACACTTGTATCTCAGGCGCTTCTCCTCCTCTTCTCCTCTGTTCTATTTTTCACTCAATATAATCTCTCCCTCCTTTTACCCTCCCTCCTTCTACTTCCCTGCCTTGAATTGTTTTTTCCCCTTGTTCTGGCACATTTCCATCAATCCTCCTCTTCTCTCCGGAGCGCTCTTCCTCCTCTTCAATCATTCTTCACTACCATATTACAACTATTCCTTCCCTTTTCTCCTCCTCCTTCCTTCTTTCCTGCCCTCCCTTCTCTTTATGTACAGATGTGTGTTGAAGGACACCTCTATTCTGACTGGTTGCTGCCGACCCACGTCATAGCTAATTACCATAAAGTTAACCGAGACTCAACTTCTCGTCTGGTGACGTTTTGGACGCTTTGGGAGTGCGGATGACGGCAGTTGACGCTTTGGTCGCCGGGCTCTCACTGAAAATGAATGACTTCTGGCGTTTTTGAAGCTTTGGAAAGTTTTTGGTGTGAACGCACAGTAAGTCTTTATGCAAGTTTTTTATTTTTAAACACACTTCCTGTCTGAAGAGTGATTTCTGGTGATGTCTTTTTGTCTGTGCTGGGTTCACAGAATCTAAAGGCCACAAAGGTTTTTAATATTCTGTCTCTTGGAAACTTTAACTGACTTTCACTGAGACATGTGGCTTAAAATACAGATTCCTAATGGATTAAATCATGTTGAAGAAAAAAAAAATCTGAGCAGCAGTTTGTTTGCAGCTTTTATGCCGTGACGACGATGTGGGTGGGAAATTCTACTGACAAGATGATTCAGTCTTTTATTTGAACGCTGCTGATTGGATTCACAAACAAAACTGGATGTAAACATTTGTGTCAGTTTGCGACTGAGCTCACGGGTTCGATCTTGTTACTGTAGATGAGAGAATCTGACGTGTTGTATCTGCAGCTCTGGACTCAGCTTTATTGTTTATGTAAAATAAAATGATGTATGGCCTCTCTCCTGAATATAGATAGACACAATATAGAAACTGAAAAACATGAAAACAAACAAAAAAAATCTCTATACATATACAGTATATATATAGAAAAACAAAATCTGGCTGTAAAGTGAATGTATTTACTTATTTGTTATGAGAATATACATTCATTTTTTTCAAATAATAGTTTTGTACAAAACTTGTAATTAATTCATATTAACATGCCACCCCCAGCCCCCTCCCTCCACACATACACACAGGCTCTGGTGTCAGAGTTGAGTACCATCAAACTCCATATGCTGACATTAACCTGAGGGTCAGATTTGGGGCTGTGGTCATTTGCCCACACTGATCTTAATGGGAGGTGACGGTCACAACACTGCACTGCGTAAAACACACACATTTACACACACACACACACACATGTGCTGGTTCTAAAATTAGTTTTCCTGCAGCTCTCTGAGAAGAGCCCTGACAGACAGGAGGGTCTGGGTGTAGCTGAATGTAACAATATTTCTCATCATTTCTGCACATACATGTTAACATGGAACAGCTAGATATCCAAAACAAACACTGAGACAGAGAACCTTCATTGAAGTGAGTTATTTTTCATTTGAAACAAAACCTTGTATGCATCTCCACTGCCTCTGGTCAAACAAATATTTTATCATCATCATCAGACAAATTCACCAAACAAAGACTGAGCTGTGATCTCAACTGTATCACTTAACGACTTGTTTTGAAGATAATACTCTCTCTCTCTCTCTTTTGCTTTTATTTCAGCCACAGTGAAATGGGAAGATTGGAGACTGTTCATGTGTGTTTTTGAAAACATCTTTCATATACACGTGTTTGTATAGTAGCCTATGCTGGAGTGAGTGTGTGTATCTTACCATTTGCATGGATGCAGAGTGTCTATGTGTTTATTTGTCTCTATGGGTGTGATCCATAAGAGTGGGGGTTGTTGGTCACTGATATTTTTAAATGTCAATTATTTATTAATTAAAGATCGTACAGTGAATTCATCCTGCAGAGAATCAGACTGTGACCGTTGCTGCTGCATGTCTGTGTTTCCCAGGAATTTACTAAGCAGCATTGTCCGGATGGGGCGACAAAATTAAAATATTATCATCATATTTAACCATTTAAAATAGATTATAAATCCACATTTCACTGTGAACATTTAAATCAAAACCCTGGAGATGATGCTTCTACCTATTGTTGAATGTATTGATACTGTTAAGCCACCAGAACAAAACAGAGGAACCTTTTTTCTTCCAAGTGATGAAATCAAATATAAACAGTTCAGATAAAGTTTGAAGATCATTACTACAGCACCTGTCCTGTTGAGAGCTGAGAAAACAAATGGGATGTTGATGTTCAGAGTTGTCACATTTATATCTGGGGCATATTGATTGATGTCCAAATGTCAATCATGCATTAAGTTACATTCCACCTTAAATCCACTTAATTTCAAATGTCTAGTCCTGTCCTGTTAGTGAGCTGCTCAGTGAATTGATGAAAAGTAAAACAACAACAACAACAACAACAACAACAATCCACTCATCTGACAATGAGTGTCTTTGTTATTTGTTGCAAATAAAAGCTAACCTAGCTACATTTCTTAGCCCAGACAGGTAGCTTATCAATATTTTCAAACCCTTGTCTGTTAGTTTAGCTAAGTACTCATAGCCTCTCCTGGTAGTTTAGTTACATTTTCACATTCTTGATTGTTCTATCTACATTTTCATAGCCATATGTTTAGCTTGGCCACTGCCTGCACTGTAACTTTGTTTCCACTGTGCCTTAATTTCTTCAACACAAGTCAATTAATTAGCTCATTCCAACACAAGCTACTTCATGTGACTCGAGGTGACTGATCTAAGTAAAAATCCTGTCTGTGAGGATTAGAAACCACAGTTCAGTGTCTGTTGACCTTCAGATGTATCAATCTGATACTCACACTGGACTCCCTCATTCATATTTCATTGTCTCTCGAACGCCTGACACGACACAGCAGCCACCTCTAGAGATACCTGCTGCAGCCTCTGCTTCAATGTGGATCATTTATTCGTTAAATACTCAGCTTTGATTCAGCTGAGATTCACTCACTCATACAGCACTTGCAGACGGTTTGTCATCCTGCACCAGCCTCCTTGATTCAGTGAAAGCCCGTCCCGGTGTCTCCACTCGGAGCTCTGTGTCTCTTTGCCCTGGAGGTCTACTTAAAACAGTAGATTCACTAATTCCAATTAATTTACTCTCTGCCTTTAATTAAAAAACTCTTACGCAAATCGAGACACGCTATGTAACTCTGATTAATCAGAAGTTAAGAGGGGAAAAAAAGCTTTTCCAATCATTATGCAAATGTATTAAAATATGTACTCTTGAACTTGGAAAGGAATCAGGAACAAGGAGGTTCATACCTTATTTAGAGAGAAAGGTCCCAACACAATGAGATTTCATTCAAATTACGCCCTAAATGGCTTTAAATGCAATAAGTAGAAAAAAGCCTCTGGGCTCTGTGAGTGGCTTCACCCCAGACAGACAAGCAAGACACTGACAAACACACACTTTTCACACTGTGCATGAGGCTCTGAAATCTTTTCCACAGCCTGACGTCTCTGAGAGCCACAAACTGGAGGAACGTGACCATAAACATGTTTGGAGGCTGCAAGGTCTGAGAGGTAAAGCTGGTTTAGATTCTTTTAAAGTGGAAACAAGGAGGGAAGTGAGGGACAACCGGATCAGGCTGAAGGGAATGGTAAAATATATCAGAGACTGGAAAACACTTAACTTAACTAACGTCACTTCTTTTTTTTTTGCAGTCATTTGTATGGGGCTACATCCACACTACAGTATTTTTTTATTTTAGCTCAGAAACAATATCAGAAACAATAAACTAACAACTAACACACCTAATGCACACATACGTTAGTAAACACATACACGCATGTGTGAGCAGGTGTTAAGAGGACCTTTAGTAGGTCATTGACTCTGCAGTTGATTAGTTAAATCGTAACTGGACAACAAACAGCTGCAGCAAAAACACTATGGGCCGGATCTACTAAAGGTTTGCGTGTATTAAAACGTGTGCAAACGTGATTGCACGCGCAAACACACGTGGAACCTGATCTACTAACCGGACGCACCGAGGATTGCGTCTCTCAAATGGACAAAATAGCACGTGCGATCCATTTAGCGTGTTTGCCTTGATGAATATGTAAATATGGGCGTTTCTGCCAGAACGTGCAAAATACTGGGAGGAGTAGATGCAAATCGATTTATTTAGCGAGGGCAATGTGATTTACCAAACCAGGAAGAGATTGCGGTGGCTGTTTTTGCGTCTTTATTTACCACGTCTGAAAACCATGTACTAACTGATACAACTTCGCCAAAACGTATGCGTTTATTGGTTTGATACCTGTCAGAGCCCTGTGATCTTACATCTCTGCATTTCCTCACATCTGGGTAATTCTGTAACAGTTTTTCAGCCGTGTTAAAAGTCTTTTACGCGCCGTTACGCACGGGGCACGTCTGTCCTGCAGTGCGCTCCTCTCCTCTCCTCTCCAGTACCTGGCTGCTCAGCTCCGTCTCTCAGTCCCGGTCCCGGACTGAGACACGTCACCGCTGCCTTCACCCGTCTTTGATCCCTCTGGTCAGTGGTCAGAGCGTTTAGATCCGTGTGTCCCACCTGAGCTCTCTATTAATCCACTCGATCATGGGCGGCACACACATATTATAGGTGTGTGATTGATTGTCGCTGCAGCTGCTGCCTGTTCGTCACTACATGACGAGTTGGGCCCTGTAGCGATTTGTGTTTATTAATCTAAACAGAGCGCGAGAGAGATGAACACACATGCTGTCATTGTATGCATCAGATCAAATGTCATTCTGTCCCTTCGTCCATCCAGCTCTCTGTCCACTCTCTCCATGGCGGAAACGATTACCACGCGCAAAACCCTCATTTACATATTGTGGTTTGCATGTGTTGTCATTTAGCGGGTTACTCTTAGTAGATCACCTGTTTTGCGTGCACTAACCAAACACGCAATATTTTAGCGGGTGCAAACAATTTAGCGCCCGTTATCTGGGACCTTAGTAAATCCGGCCCCATGACTTCATTGTGTTGTTTTCACCACAGGTAACTGAGGCTGATGAACCAATCAGGAAGTGAGCATGGGAGTTTTCAATAGTGTTCAATGAAAATGTGGAAGTGTGGATATAACCATCATGTTTCTTACGATGGCGTTTATAACGTGTGAACCATCATGTTGGTTTTTGTATTATTAATAAATGTTTACTTCCTAGCCTTTCCAAGAGCTTAAGCTGTCGCTGTGTTTACAAGACAAGAGGCTTCAACACGTCTCTTGAGCAGCTGCGTTTTCAGGAATCATTAGAGGCTATGAAACAGACCGACTGGGGCTGTTGGTAAGTAAAGGAATGGTGTCTGACGGTGAACTCACATCCTTTCTTCTGGACTTGTGAGTAAACTGCTGTTAATACACTATAGCAATAGTGAAACGTACAGCTCATAAAATAACCTTTTTCTCACATTAAACAGCCTGAAGACACTGAACTGTATCAAGTCTTGTGTTTCTCTCTGCGTCTGCTCACATACGATAACTTCATCTTATTTTAAAACAGGGTTATGGTGAGTGATACAGTTAACACTAGAAGTGCCAGAATTCCAAACCTACTAGAACGGCCATAAGCGGTCAAAATGACCGTTTGATTCAAAACCTTGTCATCTCTCACAAAAAATACTAAGTTGAAAAGTTAATTAATTTATTGTGTTGTGATATCTTTTTTAAACAACATAACACCAACACATATATTTCAAAAAGGTAATAACTTAAACTAATTCACATTACAACAAAGAACAAACTCTGTCGCCTGGAACAAACTGACAACGATATGATCAGAAACTCTTTCAAGTCTGCGGACCGTCTGTGAAGACTGACGGGAGTGACGCAGACTTGATCCTCTGCTTCAGAGAGGGACAGCCTTGCACTGTCGGACCTGGTCTCTGCTCCGTGCTCCGTGTCCGTAACCCGGACACGTGTCCGTAACCCGGTCGGGACCGGACGGACTGGAGCACACAACGTGAAAATGCTCTGACATGAAGCGCTATAGCGTGCGCAACGGAGACAGAGCCAGGTCCGACCATAGACATGGGTCCGACAGCACAGTGAGGAGAGCATGTGATATGAGGAAGATGAAGATGAGCCAGAAATATCGACCGGTCGACTTTACAGCCCTATACAGGACAGAATCTATCAGTGGGACATTATGCAGCTCAGCTGGTGATCAGGACAGGACAGCGGAGCTCACCTGGTGCGTCATGCAGCCGTCATATTTCTCTTCTCTTTATTTGCAGCCATTGTCTGAAGTCACTCCAATGTTGATAAATACAATCACTTGAGACCGGCACTTGACATAAACAATGGTAGGCTAGTTGCCGAGCAACCAAAATTGTAACATTAATCGCGGGGAAATCCGTGCGGTCAGAATGACCGCGTATGGCCGAAATAGGTAAAAGTGACCATTATTTTCTTTGCCTTTTGTGTGATTTATTTAAAAAACATTTTGAATTAAAATACAGACACTTTTAGGAAAAGTCAGGTACCAGCAGGATTGTATGTTTTTGCACGTTTTTGCAAGTTATTGCACATATAAATATCAAAACGGTCAAAATGACCGCCATGGCCGTTCTAGTGTTAAGACAGGACATGGAAAATGTTTAGATTGTGTTGCTGTGTAAACAGCAGCTTGAACTGTACTGAGTTTGTGTCACTGGATGTGAACTCACCCTCTGTTGGTGACGATGGCTTTCTTCAGGTGAATGTAGTTGGCCGGGAAAACTCCCTGAGGAGACAGAAACAAAAGGAAAACAGTTCAAACTTTCCTCTCTTGGACTGTGAGTTATACCATACATATCCACAGGCACCACAGACATTAACATACGGTACCCACAGCGTCAGGAGCAGAGGCTGCTCTGGTACCTCACCTCCTGCATAATTTCTTTTTACAGTGCCACCTCATTAAAAGTAGTAACATCTTCCATCTGGTAGGTAGAAAATTCATAGACAAAAAATGCCTCAGTTTATATTCTAATTAACACAAACTTTTATACATATTGTGAACTTATTTGCATTTTATGTTTTATAGCAGTGAAGAAAATAATTTTAATGTACAGTATATTCCGTGAAATTCTGCAGCTTATTCTCACGTGTGGTGTCAAAAACACTTCCAATCTCATCAAATCCTGATGATAAAACAACATGAAGATGCACAAATGGCAGAAAATGGATGGATAGAAAAACAACCCATGTAACGTCACAAGCGTTTTGCAGCATGAAAGAATGATGTGAGAACAATTTTATAGGATTCACCCTGTGGCAACAACAAATGACCTCTTGACCTGGTTTTCCCCACAGTCATTCTGCTCGAGGGCTCAAAAGTTGTTGTTTTTTTTTTAAACTAATATCTCATTCAGTGTAAAGTAACAGTGAAGTGGGTTCACACACCATTGGTCCCCAACCTGTAACACACACAGACAGAACATGCAGCAGCCTGTGTGAGTGTGAAGACTTGAAGCCCTGTGCTACAAAACATGTGCAGCGTCTCAGCGGTGCACTGCTCAATAATTCATGTAAGACACTGTGAAGGTCATAATGGAAGCTGCTGGCATGCTAGACAGGTCACTTCACCACTAACTCACACTGCAGCGCTAAGCTCTATAGCAATACCACAACTGCTTATATTTCTCCTCCCATTTTATACCAAACAAAATGGCAAAACTTCTTTTATCTTGATTTCTGGGTAATTGCAGTTATAAATAGCAGGAGAGCTGCCGGGGTGTTGTACGGTACCAATTAACTGCAGTAACACACTGGGGATTTTCAACAAACGTACTGTTTATAACTTTACTTTAGCACTGTGGTCATTGCACGAGACAGTCGCTGCACACAGGCTGCAGTAACATGACACGACTCCTGGAGACATCTGTCACTCTAATGTACATTCAACTCACAGTGTCTCATTAGAATTTGTTTATGTATAAACTCTACATTTTGCAGTTAATGTTACTTTGCCAAATCATTGTATCTTTACAGGTCCCATATTTTACACTTTAATATCCTGATACTCAGTGCCTTTCTGTACACAAGTTAAGTAGAAGAGCTTCGGACTTGATGCACAAACTATCCAAGTCTTTGTTTCTATAAAGGTGTTACAACAGGTCAGAAATTTCCACACTTCAACTACTTTCAGGAACTGAAAGCTCCAGGTTTTCCTCTTCTTCTCCACACCTAATGACTGTTTTGTTATGACATCACAAAGTCACAGGCATCGTGACACCTGGTTTCAAAGCCCAGTTTCTGAATACAGGCTGTGTGCATTTCGCTTTGATACTTTCACAGTAGTAATGTAGAACCTAGACCTGCTCTACTATCATACTACATATATGAACATCTACCTTAACACTGTGTGGAGCTTTAATGTTGCCACACAGTAGATGTGAATCACTTATACATAGATCCACCAACTGTGGCTGCACCTTTTCTTTATCTTTACACAGTATAAACTTTGAATACTGAATTCTTTCTCAAATGTGGAAGTGATTAAGTAAAATCTCTGTGTCAGAAGCGGCTGGGAGAAACTGTGTGACTGCAGAAAAGAAGAAGTGTACGAGGTGCTGCAGAGGTCTGCTGAGGGAAACCTTCATACTGGAGGGATTTCATTCATATTCATATTCTACAACATGTTTCACTGAGGAAAAGAAGAAGAGCAGAGGCAGGAAGTCTATTTTCAAACTGTGTGTCAGTGTGTGTCTGTGCTTGGTTGCGAGTTCATTTATGCAAATCCTTGTATACACTACTGTACAATAATATGTGTGTGTTTTCTATTTGTGAGTAAGCCAGTACACCAACGCAGAAACTGTATGTACAGTGTCAGTTGAGATGCCAGCACTTTTGCCTCTCTGTGTGTGTGTGTGTGTGTGTGTGTGTGTGTGTGTGTGTGTGTGTGTGCGTGCGTGCAGACGTATGTGCTATGTGTGCTCTGAAAGCATGGCCTCCGGCGGTTTTGGAGAGAAAGCCACCCAGTGCCATCATGCATAATAACCCAGCTGTCTTTAAGGCAGCGTTTGAGCTGCTGCTGCTGTCGACAGAGATGTTCTCTGCTGCGCTCTGCCTGTCAGACGACTCTGAGGGTCAAACACAGCCTGATGAAACACGGGGGAGCACCTTCCCCTGCTCTCCAGAATGTGAATGTGTTATTACAGAGAGGCCTATCAAACAGAGAGACACGACAAACGCAGCGGTGCTAAGCAGAAGGAGGTTTTCTGTGGTTCTGCCTCTGTTACCTGTCAGGACACTGATCAGCTCCTCATCGTCACACCGCCTCCCAGCCCTAAAACCTCTCAGGACTCCAGCTTCTTTGTGATAAATCTATTTAACCTTTTTATTGTGACTGGAAATAAAATGCCACCGCTATGGTCCTAAAGCACTGTGTTTTGTTCCATGCAACTTTCTGTCTGCTACTTCACAACATTGCACCAGGTTAATTTGGCATTGATTTCCAGCGCCACGTGAATGCAACAGAAACACATACACACAAGGATACAACAGCACACAGCCCAGAGCTGTTGTCCACTCTGTGTTATTGATAGTTTTACTTCACTTCTTCCAACTATAGTTGGTGTGAATGTGAGACGCCAATGATTTACAATGTGTTGAGGTTTCTTGCTCTCCGGCTTGGTTGTGTTTTAACAGTTTGACTCGGATTTTTATGATTTTAACGTCAGAGGAATTGAGCTAATTTACAACAACTCACGGTTTATTAGGAAAGAGGTAGAGCAGATCAGGCTGAGATAGTGCTCTCTAGACACAAAAGAAAATTTCACTTGTCAAAGCAGGAAACTGCACAAGTTAATTAAAGCAGAAGTAAGCGATCCGGTCGTTTTGGCTAACTTCATTAATTAGCAGTCCCCGCCCTCGTCATGGAACTATTGGTCCTCGTCCCTACGTCACCACATTCACGCGCATCCCTTGGCTGTTCATGCTGTTCTCTCTCCTCATTGGATAAAGCTCGTAGGATACAAGGAAGTATACAAGACGTTTTCTCCTCGGCTTACAGCAGAGCAGAGTGACTGACAGACCCGTGTTTCGGACCAAACACTCTATGTAAGTGATTGCCGTCGGAAGATATAACTATTTAAGACTTATATTAACACACATATTCTGCTTACTTCTGCTTTAACACTGATTTACACTGTGATACTAGAGCCACTTCGCTTAGTACTGAGACAAGTGTCTCCACAGTGAGATGTGGTTATCAGACTTTCATCACCTGTATCAAGACTGATCGACAGAAAAAATATCTGTCCATTCTCTCACCATTACTCCACTGAAGCTGTTGCAGATCACAACTACATGATTCAGCACAAAACCATCAACCCTTTATAATCGAGTAGAAACAGGCACCATCATATGTTCCTGGGCACAAAGACATCATTTACCTTTCTGTCCACCTGCCAGAGTCTAGATTTACCTATACTGTCTGAACAATACAGTAACAGATACACAGTTCATGGTTGTATGACTCATCCTACAGTATGATACTAGATTTTAATACAACCTAGTCCCAGTTACATAATCAACTCTTAAAATGAGTGATCAATCTCAGAAACACAAGAGGAGCCACAAATAAACGTACAGTAATAAACAAAGCTGCACCTCATTTTAATGAGGCAAGAATCAAAATGTATAAAAGACATCAGATGTGGACCAGGCAGTATGAGCCACGCACACGCACACGCACACGCACACGCACACGCACACGCACACGCACATGCAAGGTACATTCTACCTCTGCTTCGTTAGCTGTGGATATTTATTAACAGGTCAGTGCATTCAGAAAGCCTCAGGCACTTCTGTGGTGCTACTGCTACCTGGTTCAAAGTGTATGTGTGTGTGTGTGTGTGTTGTTCCTGATTTAGCTGCATTGTTGAAGCACTGGTTCTCTTTAACAGGCCATCAAATATAAGAAATAAAGTCATGTATAGAGAAATGATGAGAGAGAGAGAAGCAAAAAGCATAATAAATGATACAGATGCAGAAATAGGAGTGAAAAGGGGAATAGGGAGAAAACAAAAGAGGAACAAGGCGGCAGGAAAACTGTCATCCAGCCACAAATAACACACTCCATGTGCGGCAGTCAGCTGCACACACACACACACACTGTACGGCGTCACCTTGTTTTGACCCGTGTTTCACAGACTTCAGACACCAATCATGATGTGATGCACCTCAACAGACACTCACCGAAAATACAGGCGACAAAGACAGTGAGTTGGTTGTTAGAGGGAGAGAAATGTACAGACAGAGGCAGCAGATACAGAGGGAGACAGTGGAGGATGATTATAATAGAGACACATAATTACGCAGCCCTCTCCAGCCTGTGACTCCCAGCAGATGTTTACTGTTTACCAAAGACACATAACAGCCAATTGTTTGCTTCCCACAATTGTCCAGGAGACAAATCCAAGCAAATACAAATAATGGTTTATTATCCACCTAAATACCCCAACCGCTGCTGTGTGATGGGCTCTATTGTTCATATAATGTGTAACTGTAAGTGTGTGTTTGTTTGTGTGTATCAGTTTATATAGGAAATGTTTTCACATTATTCACATTTTTATATTCTGCTCTTTCCAAATTGTTATAGCAGAGTTCTGACACATTTCATTTCATGGATTCTCAGTTATTAATGATTTAATTCACGGATCAACTAAAGCTCCAAGTTTTTTCTTATGTATTTTATTTTTATGTGTTGATCCATGAGAAGATCTAAAAACCATTTCAGTGCAGTTTTATATCTCCTCTCAGGCTTTTCTCTGGAGCTCTAGGTACAACAGGTCAGTGTCAGCCCATCAGGAGAGGGGAGGCCCTTGTTTTCTGAGTGATCAAAAAATAAATAAATAAAAAAAGAGCAGATTTCAGGCGTAACCCTCAGATAAACCAAACCCTGCAAGTGTTGGATGTTGGGTCCAGGTGGGTGGGGCTTGGTGGCTGCTTTGTTGTGACATCACAAAGTCACAGGAAGTCCTGACAGATGGTTTTAAGGCTCAGTTTCCGAATCCTGTGTGCATGTGGACTGAGCCTCTGATACTTACTTTGAAACAGTATATCAGAGCTGCTCTACAATCACACTACACATGAGCATTTACCTTTATAGTGTATGCAGCTTTAACAAAAACATCTGCCTGTATGGAGCTTTAAATTAAGGATGTGAGTGTCATTGTGAAGTTTAGAAAGTAAAAATGTGCTTAAATTATTATTATTTAGTAAGTAACTTAATAAACTTAATTTATCACCATATTGTCATCATGATGCTTTGCCAATTTGCTGAAAGGTTCAAAAACCTTAGATTTTAAACACGCTTCTCATCAACAGGTGAAAAATCAGTATGGTTTGAATAGTAAAAAGTTTGAAACACTCATTAGATCAAACCTTTAGAGGTTGAGGAGAAAATGAAAATGTTCTTGAGTGCGGCTCAGTGTGAATCTCTTGAGAAACCAGCTGAACTCTGCACTTAGTTACTCACTAATGTGCATCTTCAGAGTTACAGTTTATAATTTGAGAGTGGTTTTGAGTTCAGTTACAGCAGTGAGCACAGACCCAAGTCCATTATGTTAAAATGAAGTTAGACCCGGAGCAGATGTCGTCCGTTTCTCTGTAGGTTAATGTGAGTGTCTTTACTGCAGCTCTAAATTATTCACCACGTCTCCGTCTTTAACATTCACTCCATCTGTCTCACTCTGACTGTCATGACACAACAGTCTGATCCACTGCTCCTCCTTCTACGTCTCACTGAACTTTCTCTATCTCACAGTTGGTGCAAAAATGCTTCTGAAAAAACAGTTCAAATAATAAAACCTCAAAATTCAATCCATGAAAACTCATCAGACACATGTCTTGTGTCTGTTGAGTCAGTTTAAAGTTAACAACCAACCTCTTAACTCAGGTGACTCACTGCAGAGAAATCCGGAAAAAGTGAAAGTATATTGATGAAGAAAACTGAATAAGATAAAATGGTGATTCTGAGCATTAACAGACTGGAGCTGTGGTCACAGATCCTATCAGCTGGAGACCTGCTGATATTTGCTCTTAATAAAAAAGCAGCACTTTCCTGAACTTCTCTCAACTCTCTCTGCTGCTTTTCTTTTTCCCAGAGACACTAAATTATTGATGGTCTTTGTAACCTTCCTGCTGACCAGAGGTTTGAGGCTCCAGGCTATAAATGATTTAACTTTGCGTTTTTGGACACAGACACGGCTCAAACAGGGAAGATGCTGATTCTGCCAATGAACTCTTCTAGTCAGAAGAGACACAGTTAGTACTATGCAGATAGATAGATAGATAGATAGATAGATAGATAGATAGATAGATAGATAGATAGATAGATAGATAGATAGATAGATAGATAGATAGATAGATAGATAGATAGATAGATAGATAGATAGATAGATAGATAGATAGATAGATAGATAGATAGATAGATAGATAGTGTTAATATGTTGACAGCACAGAAAAGAGCATGTCGTCTAAATATGCAAAAAAGTAAAGCTCATCACTTTCATATTAACATCTCGTGCGTTAGGGCAGTGAGTCTAATCTGAGGAGAGCACACTGCCACATCTCCATGAGACTATCTGTCAGAAAGAGACGGCTTGAGTCCCAGCATGGGGACAGATCTGACACAAACACTGGCTCAAACTGACGAGGAGGCTTCGGCAAACACAGCTCAGATCAGTCACAGAGACTCAGTGTTCATGTCCTATCGCACGCGCACACACACACACACACACACACACACACACACACACACACACACACACACACACACACACACACACACACACAACACACACACACACACACACACACACACACACACACACACACACACACACACACACGCACACACACTCCACAGGATGCAGGGTTAATCCTGAAGGTGAAGCAGAGCTGAGCCTCCACTTCTCTAGTCCAGTGCCAGGCCTCAGCTGTCAACACGAACACGAAGTTAAGAGCGGCATGATTGGAAAGAGAGTCCATAACGACAGTAGGCGTCAACCACTTATCCACAATGGGGAACTGAGGCGATGTGATGTTAAAAAAACACTTTAAAAATCACCATATTGAGTTTGCAGCACTTAGGAACACGTATTGGAGTTGGTGGAGGTCATGGACATCAAACGCAGCACAAAGGTTCACTTGGAAGTTGAAACATTATCAGACGGAGTCGAGCTTAATGTATCGGCTTCATCTGTAGTAGCTCGCTATGAAGCAGTGGGCGAGGCGATCGGTACAAACACACGGAGGACAGCGACGTAACAGCTCTACAGGAAATATTATTTTTCTGATGTCTGTACACCTTCTCCAGATGAATCTGTCTTACTCAGGTCATTAAGGTCAACTGTCACCAATCTCTTCAAGCCCATTTCTCTTCCTTAACTAACTTTTTAACAGATCCTCTTCAAATTTGGCACAAATGTTTAAGGTTCAATGTTCCAGGATGAACTTCTCAGATTTTGGTGGTCAGATGTCAAAGGTCATGTTCACAGTCACCTCACAAAATGTGGTTTCGGCCTTGTGAAGGTAATATCTAACACAGGGGTCTCCAACACATCACTCGTGAGCTACCAGTAACTCGCAGCCCCTTTCCCAGTAGGTAACCAAAGGACTAATGAATCATACATAAATTTGAAAACTTGGTCACTTGGCAAACCTGCACTTTATATCCAGGATTTTCCCTGCCTATGGTGGTCTGCCTTGGTTGAATCGTCTGTGCGTGCATGAGGCTGTTCAGATGTAACATCTAGATGCGCGTCAAGCTTGATCACAACCAAAGCGAAGCCGTAGCAGTGCGCAGAGTCGCAGACGGTTTGTCATGCATGCTTTTTCATGCATGTCCACGGTGCAGAAAGGAAAAATCTCAGTTATTTGGGAGGCAGCAAGTGCACGTCATGTGATAAGAACTGACCAATCAGCTCTGCTTCTCCTACGGCGACATGCTACCCTGCTCTCAGTGCTTGTCGGTGGACCACTGACTTGTATCATCAGAACAGACCTGTGATTTTTAGCCTCCTTTCATATTTAATAGAGGAGGGACAATACCTGAAAGTAATAATTTCAGTTATCAGTATGATAGAGGCTAAAACATACAATTTTTATGAAGAGTGGGAAACACAGTTTTGTTTTACGAATGTCAAGAATTAATGTTACAAAACATGAGGTGCTCTTGGTCATTTTCATTTTGAAAAAGTAGCCCTCAGAGGAAAGACCTCTGATTTAACGCCTTGAGGGAACTCAAGCATGAACTCATTAGATTTTGGTTGGTCCACGTCCAAGACCTCACAAAACAGTTCTTAGCCATTACAAAACGTACAAAAAAAGTTCACAGGAGTGGATGACATTTTATACGACTGGACAAACAGGATGTGACCTGGAGTATGTCTGAGAGGAGGAGGAAACCCCCACAACGAGGAGTCTCTACTTCTTTTCACACTCACTGCATCTTCTCTCTCCGGTTTCCTGCTGAACAGTAATTACGCCGTCTTTTGTCTCGTTATCATCACACCTGCTGATGAGCTACTGATAAACTCTCATTCGCTGTCCTCCTGGCAGAAAGCAGGAGAGGAAGCCACAATGTCGTTCTCGTCTCCTTCTCTGTTTTTTCTTCTTCTAACAGTCCTCGAGGAGTTTATCTCCTCACCCTCACCCCGACACTCCCATCTATTCTCTCCTCTTCTATTCTCAGCTTGTCCATTGTGCGCTGCTCAGTTCATTGTCCTTGCTGGAAGGAAGAAAAGGGGGGATTGTGTAATTCCCCACATAGAGCTCCATGCAGGATCATACTGTAATGTGCTCCGCTCTATAATTTCACACGGCGGCTCTGACTAGGCCTGGATGATAAAATAACAGTGATTACATCACAACCACACAACTTTATCTTTTGTTGTTTCATTCTTTAACAATGAGGGTCTCTTCTGAAAACTCGAGACGTTTGCACTGCGACCACTTCGAGCTGTTGAAAAAAGGAGCGGTGATGAAGCTGCACACACCCTGCTCCCTGCTGTAGACTTCACCCCATTTCTCTTTGGCTTCACCTGTTTGACAGTCCAGCTGAATATGTTTCACATCTCATCATACGTCATAGCGATGTGAACTGACAGCAGAGTCTGATAGGATCAATCTCTCTGACAGTCAGTCTGTCAACTGATTGATCTCTGGCCTGTTTACACCCACAACAACTCTTATGTGGTATAATGTGATTACAATTCTGTGTAAATAATGCAATCTGTATGCAAACTGTAAATGTACATAAAGTTTATTGCCGTTGAGACATTTTGAATATGATCTGATCAACATGCATGCACGCTGATGTTTGCAATAAATGAACGTCGGTTTTTTGGCATCTTTCCTGGAGGTTTTCCACAGTGTGAGTCTCTAAATGTGAGTCAGAATGCTGTTGAAGTACATCCTTTTCCCTGTTGTCAAAAAAAATCCATAATCAGATACTGATCAAAACAAAAAACTAATATCAGATTAGATAGCCATTTGCAACAGTATCGATAGCAACAGTGCCTGCTCCAGCTGACACACAGCTTCACCCAAACAGACAGGCAGGCACAGCCATCAGCCCCTCCACACACCAGCAGCAGCTGAACACATGAATCCTAGTTGACATTCACAACACAGAGAATAAAAACAGAATAAAACTAAATAAACATGGCTGCTGCTGAAGGGCCTTCACCACTAGGTTTAGATATAAAAAACAAAAAAGCTAAAGTGGCATTTGGAAGCATTTTGGAAACAAGGCTTTGTGTGTGTGTCTGTGTTGTTTTATACATCTATGCCACGTTCAGGTCAAATGGATCGTGATGTGTCAATCAAACTGTAATCTGTCCCTCCCTCCCGCTCTTCGTGCACTAGTCTGGGGCCGTTGACTCGCTGTTTTGGTAAGGAACCGGATCCAGGGCGAGAGAGACAGGCCTTTCCGTCAAAATAAAAGCACTAAGCTAATAAAATGCGATGAAACTCTTTAATTTAAGGAATATAATTTACAAGAAAGGCCCAGAGCCATTAAGTTAACATTTTGCTTCTATTGTATTACAAGTTAATGTCTATTTTACAAGTTTTATGTTGGTGAACACTTTTACTTTGGTGAATTTTGTGATTCCCGGTTCCGCTAGAAAAGATTGAGTTTAACAGACACCAGGCTCTTCGCCTGTCTGAAGAGCCTGGTGATGCGAGGCTATTCGTGCACTAATCGTACGCGTGCTTCAGTCTTCAACGAGTTGGGACGCAGAAAAGACAATGCCAGGAATCCAATGTACCACACTGCAGTCTGTGTGTGTTTCTGTACCCATGAATGAGCCATGAGAAAAAGTTGGCAGATGCTGCGCAGTGAAGCCCCGCTACACGCGACAGTATCGCGGAAAGCTGCTTCGCTCACATTGGGATCATCAATCATTCAGAGAGAAGTCTAAGGAAAGGGGCTTGGACTTTTTTGTGTATTTTTCAAAATTGTACCATTTTGTACTAAAGCTTTTCCAGGATCTCCTACCCTACCTTTAATACACACACATACACAGACGCGGAGAGAGATGCAGGCAACATTGGAAAAGTCTAAACCTTCTTCGTATTGTGAACTCACTGCACTGTCCCCTGCAGAGAGGAGCCTTTTATGCCACAGTATGTGTCTGTGCTGAGGAGCTTGACATCCCAGTGTGATAAAACCTGGCAACAGACACCAACACACACTTAGATACATTATCCCTTTATCTTTTTTTCTTTTCAGTATTTTGCTTTCAAAGTGTGACACATCAGGATTCAGAGCTGACCCCCTACCTGCTCTGTATTCACTGCTTGTTCTACTCTTTATTAACAGGACATTTATAATAGGCCCACCACTGATGTTACAGCAAAATGTGAAATGCGACCACACGCATGCAGATCAGAGCAGAGCAGAAGAACAGATACACAAAACTATTGCATCCACACAAAACAAAAAGTGCCATACAGTTAACACATTAAAAATCATATGTGATCTATGAAATATAGACAACTCTTAGTCTCTTTTATGTGTGTGTCAGTGTGACTCTGCACCTTGATTGGTCTCATCTCTGCAGGAAGGTGAACAGGAAGTCGATTTCACTGAACTGAGCCAAGCACACCTCGGCACACATGGCACTTAGGCTGGATGTCAGTGGGAGAGACAGACTTTACCTCACTGTGTGTGTGTACACCTGGTTTTGAGCAGTTGGCACTCAGTTGTGTATTCAGTTTGGCAGAGTTGATCTGCAGTCACCTCACACACAAATGTAATGTCCTTGCCACTGTCCTCCATCAGTGACACCAGAGAGACAGACACACACAAACAAATATCTCAGGGCCCACTGTATTTTTTTTTTCTTTTTTTCAGTTTTGTTCTGACAAGAAAAAAAACTAAACAACAAACTATAAAAGGTGATTTTCTTTGTGAGGAGTCTGTCCATTGTCTCCATCCACATGTACAAGCCATAGACTGTAAAAAAAAATATGGACGTAGCATCCGTGACGTCACCCATTGGTTTTGGGGAGTCGTTTTTGTGACTCAAATATGGCGGCCTGAACAGCGCCATGTTGGATTTACCGGCCGAGAACCCGCCCACTGGCCTCGAAGCAGCCTGTCTCCGGACCTGTCACTCAACGTTTCCGCGCCCTAATTGGCGAGAATTTTAACCTAATAATAGTAAAACGGTAGAGTAAAAAAAAAATGTACCCTCCTCAGAGTGTGTGCGGGGGTAGAAATTATCAATTGAGACCAAAAAACGTGATGACACCAGGCTTTGATCATGTTTATTGTCTGAGGATGTAAAATCGGCGATTTTAACATGGGGGTCTATGGAGACATGCTCCAGCCCCCAGAGGAAGCCGATGGGATTGTAGTTTTTTGAACGCGGACGTGAGCTTCACTTCTCAGACCGACAACTGCCCCCTTGGTACAAGCTAATGATCCTGTATGAGTCAATGCAACTTAAGAGAGCAGAGGATAAATCTAAGCTGTTACGAAGTCAGTCACACAAACTGATGTTAATTTTTTGTTAGTTTGTGTGAAGCTGAGACCAGAGCTGACCAGTAGCGATCAGTGGCCAACTGCTGTGACTCTCCCAGCTGTACAGCACCAGCTGATTGGAGCACACTGCCCTCATTGACTACGAGCTGCCCCTCTGTGAAGCCCTGATGGCCGTGGTGGTAATGTGAATGCTGATGAACCCGAGAGTGTGAAGTTCTCTGCGGAGTCGCTGGCGGATCAGTGACGAGTCGGTGTGGGAGGCTTTTCCTGACGGAGACGTAATGATTCGTTTCGACCAGTGAGCTGATTGTAGAGGAACCAGGTGATTAGGCTGGAACTAACAGGATTGGGCTGATGCCTCGCTGCAGGGATGGCAGGGGCACGGTGCACACACACACACACATACAACAAAACACTACTAGACAAAGACGTGAATTCATATTGACGGCAGCATGAGACCAGTTTTGACCACAACAACAACCTGTATCTGATGTTTTGAAATTTGTTTGAGGAAAGTGAAATGCATTATAGTTTATTTTACTTTTTCTATAGTTTTGGGGGCAATGGCTGACACGAGCCAGGGGAGTTACTGTATAGCAGCAGTTACCTGGATGAAAACAATAAGAGGAAGGAGGAAGAAGAGGAGGAAGGTCACTGATCCAGCGTCACTACTAGAAGGAGAGATTCACCTGATGCAACACTGTCACTAAAACCTTTATCACTCAGCTGATAGAGACTAAAACAAAAAAAAACATTTGAGAAGGTTGACAATGGCTTTTTTCAGCCATATACAATTTCCAATGTGAAAGCAGTGATTTAAAATAAAAGTTAAATGTTTAAATTTCTTTTTTTATTTCATCTCTCTTTCTGCTTGAATCCTGAGGTTTCGGGAGGCTTTGCTGAGGCTTTGCTGAGGTGTCAGAGGGAAACTCAGGTCTCAACGTGTTAACATGATTCAGATGTCGCCACTATAGCGACTGTGTGACAGATCAAGTTGTCTGACTGCTCTTCCGTGGAGCCTCCACGCTGACGTTCATCACATCCTGCCGCTGTGATTTCACGAGGAGAGCGACACAGCTCAGTGGCCTTTGATCCATCAAAGGTGAGGAAATAACGTGAATGGAGATTTAAAAGATCATTGACGTGTCTGTTTGAGTGTGTCGTCTTCAGCGTCTGGTGCAACTAAAGTGAAAGAGCAGCTGAGCTCTGTACTGTATGTCAAACTGCGTCTGTCTCCTTCAGCGTCTCCAGCTCCCTGATGTTTGAGTTGCATGAGGAAACCTGAACTTCAACTTTTTTACTTCCTATTATCCCTGCTGGGCTGCATCCCATTGCCCTCGCTGTAACCCGCAGTAATGAATGGCAGCGTGCCGCCCACAGCCAAGCTGTTGTGTTAGTCCACTACAAGTCGAGGTTTTCTCTGGAGGTGGAAGCTCTCCACAAGATTTCATTTCCACCAACGAGTCGGCTTCTCTTCACTTCGCCCTCTCTGTACCTGTCTCAGACAACAGCAGTTTACTTCAACATTAACTCTGTTTATCTGACCGTGAGTCTGAGTGATGTTTTCACATACATTATGCACATCAGCATCATCTACAAATGGTTGTACAACTGTTTCCTGTAAATGCTTTTAGGCAGAATAATGACTAAGACATTTCCAACATCAGCTAAACTTAAGAAAGACCTGTTGGACCTGTCTGTTCATTCAAAAAACATCTTCATCATGCTTTAAATACTCATGACACAACATCAATGTTTCCAGGGGACACTACAGAGTGACGAACCAGCTGGGATGCACTTGTTGTTAGGTGCTCTGTGACTTTTCAAGTAAAAAGCATTGAGCATTAAGTGCACATGGATGTACAATAACAGATGTGTTATAATATATGCATGCATGCAAGTGTGTCCAAGCTAGTGTCCCCCTAGAAACACTTCTCCACCTGAAGTTGTTTGCGTTTTCATAATTCTCGGTGTGTTGAGCCCACAGGGCCACCGTACTGTCCACGGGGTCTTTACATGAAAGTGATCGTCCTTCATCTGGTGTCGGGGAGCGTCCTGGTACCGAGTAGCTGTTATGGAGCTACAGCACAGTGAGCTCATAAATCAACCAGCGGCTCCACACAGCACAGAGCAGCCGTATAGATACAAGCCCGTTTTCTTTAAATGGTAGCAATACATCCTGTGTTATCAAAAATATATAGTTTAAACAGAGAGAAATCTCATGTCATAGTTAACTACCTTTGTACTGCTGCAGTTACACATGGCCATTATGTGTGTGTGTGTGTGTTGAACTCCTATGTTTTCATATTTTTCAGCCATTCACATTATTTCTTCTTTGTAGCCGGGTAGAATGATTTGATATTTAAATATTTAGAGATGAGAGGTCGAGATTAGAAATGTAGAAATACTGTCAAAAAAATAGTTAAGGACAGCCTGTGACAAACTCCAGTGCTGCAGTGTTCTTCTTGATTGCGTCTGATTGGACGCAGACTGAACCACACGGTTCTCTGTGATTCACCCAAAAAGCCGCAGCATCACTCATCGCTCATCAGCGTTCACCTCTCGCTATGGCAACAGGTCGCAACAGTTTCTGTACAACTATTCACAAGTTATTAACCAGAAGAGGCTGAGGTTGTTGGTTTGTTGTGGGTCGTTGATGCAGAGACTTAACTCCTGAAGAATTTAACACAATCTCCAAACCAAACCAGAGGTGCCTGAGTTTTATTTTTAGCTTCACCTCGTACCGTCTCTCTCTGCCTGAGACGAAACACGAAATACAAAACCCCCCCTGGCAGATGATCCCCCTTGTGTTAATGCCGCTCCTATCTGCAGCACAGAACACCCAGCTGGACACCAAAACAACAGCTCGAGGAAAAAACGCTGCTGTCTAGATATAGTAAAGCTCAACAGTAAAGCCTCTTATATGGAGCCACAGAGCAGGAGGGAGCAGAGCGGAATCAAACAGGAGGCTCGTGCACGAGGACGACGGGACAGAGCAGGACACAACACAAAAGAGCTTCTTTCTTTAAAGAGTAAAAAGCGAGAAGCCTGTTAGCTGACGGTGCTTAGGAGAAGAGATGGATATAAAGCTGTTGGCATGAGTCATAACCAGCACAGGGTCAGAGAGTCTGCTTCAATAAAACCTGTTCAGAGAATGATGCACTGTGCTCATCAGACGTGCTACATCTCTCCACTGCTGCGATTATCTGTAAAACACATCGTCTCTATGAAACATTATCAGACTGGATTTCTTCCAACTGAAACGTCACTTCATCTCATATAACCTGTATGAAATCGACCACCAATTTAGTCTTTTTTTGTTGTGCTTGTTAAGTTTACTGTTAATTTTTTTTGTTTTAGTTTAATTTTTATCGGTTTCAATGCTTCATCTTTCTGTAATTTGGGTAACTTGTCGATGGTGAGGTGACGCATAGTACATACATACATACGTACATAGTAAAATACCTGCATGTATGTGAACTGGTTGCGAGAGAGAGAGAGAGAGAGGGATGAGCTGTTACTGCTCCACCTGCTCCTTTCTCTGTAAGTAATATGGGCCAAGCACTAAAGGATTCTATATGAAATACATATTTTCTTTGTAATTTTTGTTGGTTTATTTTGTAAAGCTTGCTTTTATGTTATTTCAGTTAATGAAAATGTTTTTTTCTCATCTAGTTTTTGTCATTTCATCCGTTTTAGTTAATGATGATAATCCTGCACTGCACTGTGCATCACAGTCGGTTGTGGTGGTTTTGAGTCCTGTTTGTAAGATGCTGATATGAACTCGCTCCCGTAGCGGATGTTGGATCAGAAACGGGTTAGTGTTTTTATCATTAAAACCTGCAGAGCTCAGTGTTGAGTCTGTTTCTGTTTGACAAACATGATGTCAGAGATCAGAGATTATTCTCCGGTTCACTTTCAGAGTTTGCTCATGAGAAATGATTCTTCTGCCGTTTCCAGGTGAGTGAGTTTCATCCGGCAGCAGTGGGATGTCATCAACTGCAGCTACGGGGCTCATCTCCAACAAACCAGAGAGTTTCGTTGCAGCTATCGTCACATTGTTGTCATAGCTACTGCGATGCACGGAGCACAAAACCAACATGCAAACCGCTGCAGGCTGTTTTGCATAGAGAGATCTAATATAATATAACCCTGCACCAGGTTCCAACAGACAACAGACCATGTTACTGTTTCTGCTGAGGATCAGGAGGAGCACGCACACGTTCCTCTGTGCTGTCGCCGCGGCCACGGGCAAATAAACATGTTTACGATCATAGGAGCTGCAGGCTGCAGAATGAGGCAGGACATCACATGCTGCGCTGCACAGCTGTGTCCACTACGTACGTCCACAACGTCTCACTGATGCCCCGAGTAACACTGAAGACTGTTTACATCACGTCACCAGCACAGTGATCAGTGTCCATCAGCCTTCAGTTATTATAGTTAACAGCTGTGGGGGCACGACAGACTTTTGTTGCATCTCTCTTTGACATCATATCGTGTGATCTGTCTGGTGCCCAGCAGCACTAAATGCATAAAGTTGAATCAAGTGAAAATGCATTAATGAAATACAACAGCGAGGGGACACAGTTTAACATTTACAGAGCCTATCAGCCTATCAGAGTCAATTCAGCATATCTGTTACATTCATCTGTGGTCTTCATCATTCAGTCATTAACTTTATCATTTCATAATTTAAACATTAGATCATGTCGTCTCGCCTTGTTGATTTTTATTAGCTTATGTCTGTTCACTAGAGAAAATGTAAAAATACAGACTTTTATAAAAAAGTATGGGGGTAAACAGAAGAGTATCCTGTATTCCGCTGTATTGAGAATCGGCCTGAAGCCGACTGTGTTCCAACTTTATTTTGGCCGCCACAGGAACATTATCAAATATCACATTTTACCAATGTTACTTGGACTTTTTCTTCCTTCGTGTTTTGCTCTTTTCAACTGAACAAATGTCACTTAACGTCATTAAACTTGATAGTCAAATTCGAGTTGATTTTACACTTTTGTTCTTACAGAGTTTGAGCAGGAATATTTACTTAACGACTTCACTTGTTGTGTATCATCAGTCTCCTGCTGCGTGATGTGTGAAGACAAACAGATGGAGAGGAAAGCAAAGCAGAAGTGAGGAAGACAGGAAGCGCAAGGAAACAGACAAAAAGTCTCCTTCCCATCAGACATGCTGCTACATGAATTACCCAATTCACCACAACAGAGACGAGACGAAAGAGAATCGAAGACACCAAGAGAGGGAGGAGGAGGAGGAGGAAGAAAGTGTCATTAGTGAAACGGTGCGAGAAGAGGAAGAGCTGTCAGTCTCTCTTACCTTGACATTCGGCTTCCTCGTGGAGAATCCTCTGTACCATCCTGAAAGAAAACACACACATCAGTAAGCGAGATGGACGAGCAAACACACAGGAGCTGGAGACGGGTATGAGTCAGCGGTTTGACTGAATATACGAGGCGACTTCTTCTTCAGAGGTCTTTGTTGACAGAGATCAAAGGAGGAAACTCCATCTTAAAAGCTTCACGTCACTGAAAGCAGCCCAGCAGCCGCATCACAAAATAATAAACACCATGAAATTCAGCATGTACTGGAAAATGTCCAGCAAGACACAGTAAAACAGATATGAGGCTAAAACCCAATAACAGCACACAGAATAACACACATACAGTATATTGTATGTTGTTCTTATGTTGGTAATGGGGCATCGTTTAGCGCCGTAATGAATCCCGACTCGCGGATTCATGTCATTCCTCCTTTCACTGCCTCCCCATTTCCTGTCTCTCTCGACTACTACACTATCGGATAAAGGCAAAAAGCCCCCAAAAGATACATATTATTGTGCTAATCTATTGTTTATCTCTATTTGGGCTGAAATTTGTAAAACCAGAAGATGACACGTTTCACTACTGTGATGCCAACTAGGATGAACCAGACTGATGATTACCAACTAAATTAATAAGTGACAATTACCAGCAATCAAACAACCAATATTTGTCTCTTGTTGACGTTTTTCATCGATATTTAGTAACAATGGGCATTTAGCCAGTAGAAGTTTCCTGCTGTGTGTGTGTGTGTGACTAGTTCCATGCCTGAAGTGTGTACACTTCCATAGATACTTCTAGATGTGCGTGACAAAGTCAGGCAGAGCCAGAGACGTGACGCCTGGAGCTAAAGACAGATGCAGTCTAATACTCTGCTCTGTGTGTGTGTGTTGCTGTGTTTGTATCTTTGTGAGAACCAGTAGGAGAATTTGAGAATGAGGATCATTATAGAAAATAATGCAAACAAAATCATTTGTAGATAAATATAATCAGTATAACTACGTCTCCACTGATCAGGACCAATAACAAAGTCGGACAGCCTCGACCTCTGATTGGTTAACTACGTATATTCAAAGGGCTTTTAGACATTCAGTTTTACATTATTCTCTTTAAACCCTGTCTTTACAGTATATACTATGTTAATTCAGATTTTGGTGAATTATCCCCAATGAGCTCCTGACTGTTAGTGCTGATGTTAATGTTCTGTTCTGTTCATACACTTTGTGGCTTCATATCTTTTATGTGACTGAATATGTGTAATTATACGTTAAAGGTTTTTGCCCTTTGCTAGTTATAGTTGGGTTTTTTTGGCTGCAGTGCTGCACCAACGCCATTTTGAAAAGTCGAAAAGTTATTCATTGTTATGTTGAGCTCACCCTTATTTGAGGAATAATTGCAAAAAATGTGTTTATGTACTGTAAACATGAGGAATGTGAGACGATAACATCAGCACCAACAGTCTGTGTGAATGTGCAGATATAGATGGGAAACCTGCATGCAACCGTCCCTCTCACATCTCTCCCTCATTTCACTTGCACACAGTTTAAAAGGAAAGAGCTGGAATCAGGTGTGTGTGCGTGTTCTTTCCACACGGAGGGACATTCATCAGATGCCTCAGCCGAGTAGGAAGCTGTCATGAAAGTTGACTCAAGTCAGAGTAAAACCCTTGACAGCTGAGAGTGACTTGTATCCAGGGAGTAAATACTGTATGTAGAGGGAAGCACCCGGACACGCTCTTGGACTGAGGGGGGAGTTGTCATTTGTCTCCATCCAAGTAGAAATAAAAATGATTGTTTCTCTGGCTCCTGGAGTCTCGAGGCTCGGGCTGACCGCTTTCTGTCAGGGACAGAGTCAAGCAAAAGAGACGTTCATATCAAAATGGATGCATATTATGACTCTAACCTTCTCAGACTACGACTGTGTTCACCGCTACAGACACAACTCATCATAGTTTTATCAGAGCTGACATTATCTGAATCACTGTGACGTCCATCCTGCGCTCTGTGACAAACCTTTTCTTTCTGAAAAGAGAAATGTTCCAAATTTTCTTAAAATGGGTCGTTTCCCCAACAACAACCTGCTCCTGAGTAAACATGAAGAGAAACACTAACGCGTCGTATTGATTTTCACTTTATCTTTTTGCAAGATCATGAGATCCATTTCCTCGGTGGTTCTCCATAATCTGATATGAATATGGAGATAGATGTTTAATTGGCTGGTTAATTAATAACCAATCAAGATTCATTTATCACCCTCATTAAGATGGCTGTGTTTACTCCCCAGCCTCTCATCTATATGATAATCAGGCCGGGGCCAGACCAGCAGTGTCGGAGCCTATTTGTAAGGGTTGACATGAGGACATGTGTGTGTGTGTTTCTGCAGAAGAGTGTGATTCCTAGAAAAAGACAAAACAGGGCTGAAAGACAGGAATAAAATATTCATTTGTGTGTGGGTGTGTGAATATGATTATTATATGTAAGTGGGAGCAGAGAGTGCCTCGGCGTGAACGCAGGTGCAGGTATCGGCTTCATTTGACCAGTGTCGCACCACGCTGTTCTCTCCCTCCGTGTCCAATCGGCTCAGTGAGTGGTTATTAGAATAATCATTCAGCTCCCTTATCAAAAGAATTCACAATAATAATCACTATAAATCATTTGGAAGTGGGAGGCAGAGCTGGAGGAGCCACTTTTGTTGAGTTAACGCAGGTTGAGACTGAACTCATTATAAATACAGCATTATGCAGTGAATTCAGGTTTCCATCAAGCTATCAAATCAGCTCAATATGAGTCTGAGATGATGCCTCGTTCCCCTGCGGCGCTCACCTCCAGCTACTTTATGAAAGGAGAGATTGCTTGTTGGTGCAGTAACAGCACCCAAGAGGGCGTTTTCATTGCGATTACAGTTATGACGGTGATTCAGTGGAGGCGTGAGCTGCAGCTGAGGCACCGAGAGTCTCACTGTGAGCATTAAACTTCAGGTTACAATCAAGTTCTGATTGATCAATGTCAGATTAATAAACTGTGCTAACATTAACACTTGTTGTCTCAATAATATCAAATAATGGCCAGATGTGTTTTTGCAACTTTGATGGTTTCGATGTAAATTTGTCATAATTTCATCACTGCACCATAATTAGCGTATTTATTCATGTGCTATGTTCAAAAAGGAATTTTGTGACCTTTGACCTTCGCTATGAGACAATCATGTATACAGTAATTATGTAACATTACGACACACAAAGAAAATACGATACATGATTATTTCATAGCGTGACGAATATGCAGGTCACAACTTATTCACAAGAGCTTTTTGGAGATGTTCCATTGTGTTCGCTGAGCAGCTTGCATCTCTGCCCCGCGGATCTCAAAACAAAATGCACTGATAATTAAAGTAATGAACCTACCCCTACGACTATAGGGATTATGGCAATAGGTGAATTTGACAAAATGTTGAACTATCCCTTTAAAACTTCTTCATTTTCCTAACAATAGTAAAATAATGTGAGCACGGAGAGGAGGGGAGAGGAAACCTGCTAACATCCGGACAGCTTTCAGCTACATGTACATTCTTGGCCCTTCAAGGTGAAGCCACGTAGGCAGTTTTGACCTATTTCCCATGAGCCATCTCACTCCTGGACATCCACAGTAACATTGGCTTGAAGTGGAAGACACTGAATGTCAAAGTTGAAAACCCTCTGAGAAATAAAGAGCTGTGACAACAGGTAAAGCTGACAGCACTGAGAGTCCAGACCTCACGCTGTGGCGCCCTAAATAGAACTCTAATGCTTTTCCAAGTGTTACGGCTGTAATCTTTATTATCAGAATGAAAGGTGAAAGTTGCATTCCTGCAGTTTATTTAGCCATCTCCACATCACTGACATTATAGCCTGTGAGCTTCATGTCTGGGTGGATAATTTGGCTTTAGTGCAGGAACAGGGACGGCAGTTTGAAGAAACATCCTGCTCAGTGCATTTTCTGAAAACTGCAGTGTTTCTGCAGCAGCTACATGTACATGATGAGGTTTTTATGAAAAACACTTGTTGGTGGAGGGTTTCTAAAATGCATTTTCATGTTTAGATTATGATGGTGGGGATTCTTGCATGAAATGTGTGTCTTGGACAAAAGCTATCCCCAGTTTGGCCAGATAATCACTGTGTGTGCTAAAAGCAAAGCTGTGATGCCACTTTGTACCACAAGGGCTCAGACAATCACCCCCACTGTCCCTCTCTGTGTGGGATGCATTTCATAACAGGAGGGAAAGAGCTGCAGATTGGATTTGAGTCCAAATAGAGTGAAGACAAGAGGAGGAGAGAGAGAAGAGGGAGGATGAAGGACTAGAGAGATGACAACACAGGAGGAAGTAGATTACATTTCTTCCTCTCTGTCTCTCTCTCATGGGCATTTCCCCCCTCAGGTAAAGAACCCCCCACCCATCCCCCCACCCCACCCACCAATCAGCCCCTGGCAGAGGATCGATGGCAGCCGCCTGCCCAGCTGTGGCTAATGGGGCACACACTCTTTCATTATCAGCAAAAGACAACGTTTCCCGGCTTCACACACATCCTGGTCTGAGCTGCTAATTTCCATCCAGTCAAACTCGGCGTAACAATGGGAGGGTAACACTGTCTAATAAGTTGGGCTCTGGTCCAGGCCTGCGCCGGGCTATTACTGACTATTTGCACTAATTATTGGAGAGAACTGTGCACTTTGTTTCCACTGTGTGCATCTGTGATAACATGGTCATGGCAGCGTTAATGTGAAAGCTTTTCTCTTCTGAGGGAACATATACCCTGACTCACTGAGGAAGAGAGCAGGAGACGAGACAACTCTGCTGCTGCCAAACTACAAGGCTGTTGTCTTTAGAGAAGAGAGAGGAGTCACGCAAAGACATACTGTATGACCAACATTTCTAAATGACTCGATGTGTTTCCGTTCAGCCACACAACTCAGCAGCGTTTGTTTACAGGGGCTCAGGATGTGACACAGGAATCATCAAAGACAAAGTTTCAACACACGTTGGTTCAACAAAAGGAAACAAAATTCTACAGGAATCATCCTCAGTCAATCTGTGAGGTGGTGACGAAATAAGAATAAATTAATTAACAAGGCTTCATTTGTCCTCTTGCGAACACAAAAACCTGATGGGGAAATGATCCAGCTCGTCTGAAATGACCCTCTCAGCAGCAAAGAGGCTTAAATGAACCGTGGAAGATAAGTGAGCGGCCGCATCAGCACCAGAAGAACTCCTCTCTGACATTAATTAACGTTATTCACATTCACGCCATCATCCTCTGAAAACCTGATTACGGGTCGTCAAGAGCAGATTTGTTAATGGATCTTTAGCCTGACAGTCAACAGGTTCACAGTCTGGTCACCTGGTTATTTTATACTCACAGGAATACAGAATTTAGGAGCAGGAAGTGATGCTCAGTAAGTGACTCTTATCTGTTTTGTAATATGATTTTTTTTACTGTTTTGGCTGCAGGACAGTTTAAATCTGACAAAAGCAGAGTGGGTTTTAGAATAACTAAAACCAGTAGATCCTGGCTGATCCATCATTCATTCATTCACCTTCTGTTCCGCTTATCCTCACTAGGGCCGCAGGGGAGCTGCAGCTTATCTCAGCTGAATTAGAGCGAGAGGCGGGTCACAGGACAGGTCGCCAGTCACTCACAGGACTAACGTATACAGATAAGACAGACAACCATTCACCCCTACAGTACGGGCAATTTAGTGTCGCCACATAACTGAACCCACATGTCTTTGATCTTTGGTAAAAACACAAAGAGAACCCACCCACGGAAAACACGCAAACTCCACACAGAAGGGCCCCAGTCGGCCAGTGGGTTTCGAACCCAGCACCCTCTTGCTGTGACAGTGCTAACCACTGCACCACCCTGCTTCCCCCTGACTGGCCCAAAGAGTGAAAACTCTCCATCCCACTTTGTGTGTATGCAGGGCCGTTGCTAGGAATTCTGGGCCCCCTTAAAGAATACTAAAGTGGGCCCCTACCCCCTGACTTTTTCAGTTTTTTTTTTTCTTAGACTACGTATGTATTATCATTTTTTACTTAGCCTACTTTGTTTTGATGCTAATGCAGCATTACTATGCGTATTAGTCAGGATCTTATGCAGAATAAATCAGTCATACAAAGATTAGACTACTGGGGTTTTTGTGGGCCCTACTGGGCACTGGGCCCCTAGAATTATCATCACCTTTCTCCCCTATACAATGGCCCTGTGTGTATGATACCTTTAAGATGCAACAGACACGTTGACAGTGATCACGGACACACAACTGTGCAATGTCACAATCACACTGCTGCGTTCTTGTTGCTCATTTGTTGCCTTTAATTTGTTTTTTTCATTTTCTACTGAAATGTGGACTTAATTACTTTCATACTGTCCCAGGTATTTGCCACTCTCCAGCTGGCTGCTGTAATGCCACTGTGGGACACTGTGGTGTAGAAAACACATCTCTGTCAGCTGGACGTCTTACCTTCACATTTCTCCAGAATCTGAACCGTCTCTCCGACCTCCAGAGCCAAACCCTGAGTCACTGAGCCCCGGAAGCTGCAGATCACTGAGGAGAAAGAGACAAGAGAGGAGAAGAGAGGTGAATATGTGGAACTCTTTTCTGTGGAGAACAGTGGCACAACCAGTCAGTTAGAGATCGATGACTGAATTTTAGGGGCAACAACTTTTCAACATTCAGTCAAGAAAGTCAACAGAAATTAGATTTTTCACATAAATCCTGAAACTTCCACAGTGACCGCAGCCTGATGTCAGCATCAGAGCTGGACCGAGCACTGCCATGCTCCTCGCTGTACCAGGCAGCGTTGGTGTTAATATTCCTCACGACTGCACCAGTGCAGAAAAACAACAGAGCTCAGAGCTTCCTCACTTCACCGCTGCACTCACACTCACTGTATCTCACTGTATTTCACTGTGTCCAGGGCTGAAGCATCAAACACTGGGATGTCACATGACGTAGCCACAACATCGCTCTCATCCTTCACTGCTTCTCTCCCTGTGCATTTCTACACACCCATCACTTACAGCAACCTAATGCTACCTTCATGTGCTGTTGGATTTTTGATAGTGGTTGTATTAAACATGATGTGGCACATGGAAGAAAACATGAACACAAGTTGTGAGAGACCTGTGAAACATACAGTACTATTTCTTCCAGGCATCACAAAATCAATGGTAAACATCATGAGGCAATTCAATCATATCAGATTGAGAAATACTGAGAGTATAGATCTTATACATTATTCTATATATATGTTAATAGAAAAGTCCATACATTTAAATTGTACAGTAATGCATGTACAGTAGTGAAATTCAATGCAACGCATCTCACACCTGGAACACACAGCCACCTCGCACATGTGTGTGTTCACGCTGGCCGTGTGTTTGCTGCCTCCATCCTCATTCTTTGCACACATGTACGTAATAGGAATCTCAAATCTCTTAGATTGCAACGTGTGAGACGTGCGTGTCCACTCAGACCTGTTCACACCGGGACTGTAATGAAACCCAATACGTTCAGCGGCGCCCCAGCACACAGCCGGCGTGTTCCCGGCCTAAAGCGCGGCGAAGATTGGTGTAAAGAATGAAGATTAGAAATAGAAAATCCATCCACCAGTTACACTGCTCAGCCGTGCAGCATGGCTGTAGGGGGGCTGGAGCCAATAGCAGCTGACACATGGTGGGGGGACACCCTGGACAGGCTGCCAGTCTGTGACAAGGTCAACATATCACAGACACAGAGAATGAGAAGAAGATAAAAGTGTCTGGTTCTGTAAATAGATTTACTCAGAGAGCAACTGATGAGTCCAGCCCTCTGCTAACTGGAGCTAAAGTCTCATGAGTGTTCAAGATTTGCCAAATTCTTTCACACTGACCAAACAAAATAAAGATCTCCATATTTCACTTTTCTAGAATGATGTATTCAACTGCACCAATAAACACATTGTATGGTTATAATCATCAGAATATATACATGTATATAAAGCATAAATGCAAATTGCCCAGCAGGAGGTACATACTACGTATAGGTCAAAGAAGAGGCAGAGGTCTGTGGAGAGGGTTAGGCTGTTAGGCTGATCTGAATGTGAAGCAGGAAACGAGACGAGACCAGATCTTAACTCTCCATCAGCTCCGTCTTTGTCTGTTTAACTGTCTGTTTCCATAAAGTCCCTTTGTGTTTTGAAGACCGCACATCTTGAGGTCACAGCGTTTTATTCCAGCAGTTACTTTCTCATTCAGTCTGTGGTCAATCAGCCATCGGAGACAAAGCCCATTTTATGAGCAGGACATGGTCACGCTCCTCAAGGCCTCATGACAGTTACTGTGTCAGCGGTCAGTGCCACTCTCTGTCCGTCACTGTGGGTTTAAAGAGCTCAGCTGCCTTTACTTCTGCTGCTCTAACAGTTTGCAGATCCAGACAAATGCCCCAGTGTCATTACAACATGTCACTGTAGGTGTTCACTTGTCTTGTTTGGTGACACTTGAGTGGTATTTCAGTGATGACACTCGGAAATATGTTTATATGGTTTATTTTCTAAGTAAAAAAAAAGACTGGTGCTATTTTGCAGATGCAGAATGAGTGCGTTCCAGCATCAATAATATTTTATGTTTTGTGCCTCTGTAAAATACAAAAGAAAAGAATTAGTAGAGACATAAACAGTAAACGAGGCAGAAGAGCAGGAAAATACTGATGGTAATGACTGTTTATGTTTCTCCAGTGGCAGAAGATAAAACTGATTCATAAACATCAGCTTTGTGAAAGCTTTAATGTTTACTGCTGTAAATCCTACACAGACAAAACATAACGACATAAACAGAGCTGAGTGACAGCCTCCACCATGTACTGTACTGACAAACAGCGCTAAAGACACAACTAAGACACAACTAAACAGATTTTATTAAAGCTCTATACAGTATAAAGATAGATGTCGATGTGTAATGTTGATTACAAATCTGGTCTATGTTTAATATAAACTCTCTCAAAGTATCAAAGCCTCAGTCCACAGAGAAATGCACAGAGACTGTCTTCGGAGACTGGGCCTTAAAACCAGTTGTCAGGACTTCCTGTAACTTTGTGATGTCACAACAACATTCAGACCACAGCACAAACAACCTTAATAACAACCACTGTGGCCTGTTGTCATGTGTTGATATTGATTTACTGTTATCTCTGAATTAGCTCACCGCTAATGCCAATGCTAACTCCTGTACAGCCACACTGATACAGGATTTGTAAGGTTGATTCCAGTGGCAACATCAGTGGGATTTAAAACAAACAAGTAGCCTAAATAAACCGGATGAACATAAATCAGTTCAGTTTATGTTGTTGTTTTGTTTTTTTTTAATTATATGCAAATATTTTTTGCAAACATAACTAATACAACAGTTCAAGGAGAAGCTACTCCCAGGATTCACTGAGAGGAGTAAGGCAGGTGATGGGAAAGACACCTCACACATGATGTATGTTTTTCCACCTCAATGGTGATATTTTACAAAGCTTAAAGCTTTTAATAATATGAATAAACACGAGACTTTAAAATGAATCAGCAGCAGCTCAGTCACAATAACAATCACACTCCCAGTTACATTTTTTTGTTTGAAAACACAAAAATGATTTCATTCACTCATTTAGAGTGAAAACCTGTTAAACAACATGCAGCCAAATTGTTCCTGAAATCTACATCATCAAATGTTAACGCTCTGCTCATTCTAATCACTTTTAATAAACTCAGACATTTGCGAAAAGATATTCAATAAATCAAGACGGACTCATCCTCATGTTTTATCTCAGCATCAGACTCTAACAGGAACCAATTGGGAGCCTGTATCTGGTGCCATGACAACAGCTGAGAAAGAAGAGGAGAAATACATGAAGATCGAATATGGGATTTAGGATTAGATGCATTTCTATTTACAGTATCTCCTCATCAGAGATGTGTTACCTGAGAGGGAATCAAAGGCTTTCCAGCCTAAAAATGAAAATTATAACTCATGAGAAAATCTGATATTGATGGAAATGTTCTACACTGATGCCACATCTTCCAGATTAAGTTTAATCCTGGTGAATAATAAAAACAGAATACAGATGTGGACCAACTGCTAATCCCTCAAAGATCTGACTCTGATTTTGTTTGTTACATGAAGTGTTTATATAAATATGATGCTGCCCATGTCCCAGTAAAACAGTTTCTACAACAGTTTCACTCCTTCAAACTTTTGGATTTGTTGGCTCAAGATACGATACGATAAGTTTCCTCCATTTAGTGAGACTGTCACAGAGCTGAGAGCCCTCCAGAGACAGGAACACACACACACACACACACACACACTGAACACATAGGGATTAGCATTGCTCCATCCGGCTGGTATTGGCATTTAGTTTATCCAGTGGATTGGGTCAATAGGCTGACAAATGACTCACATCTGTTAGGCCAGTCACACCACTTAGCCTGTGGCCTTTATGTGTGTGTGTGTGTTTGTGTATGAATGTGGTTGTGAGACAGAATTTAAAATAATGGATGTGTAGTGTGTGTGTGTGTGTGTGTGTGTGTGTGTGTGTACGTGTGGCACTTGAATGAGTCATTTTCCCCAACAGTGTAATTCAATTTAGGGTGCAACTTCAAAAGCTTTGTTTCAATATTTATTCATCGCTGCTCAGTTTCAGCTCAGACACAGATTGAACGGGACGTTTGACACAAATTTAATGGCTGTGAATTATTCAGACGATCAGGTACAACAGAGCTTCTACATTTGGAGGAGAGATGCTTTTAGCCGAAGCCCCTCACAAAGAGTGCTGGTTTGTATATACATAACTTTAACATGAGATTTCCACATTTTGTGTAGGTGGAGAGTGGAGTAACA
Organism: Trachurus japonicus; assembly: GCF_045865225.1. Lineage (NCBI taxonomy): Eukaryota > Metazoa > Chordata > Actinopteri > Carangiformes > Carangidae > Trachurus > Trachurus japonicus. The sequence continues at coordinate 21,323,072 of NC_140911.1, forward strand.
ACGCGCTGACAAACGCAAACATCAAAATACAGACTCTGAAATTGAAGCCGACTCAAGCAAATTCATCATCTCTTATTAAACGCAACACTAGGCGACACCACTGTACAACTGTAAGAGGCGGGGGAAAAAAAACTAATTTGAAAAAGCTGAATATCCATGCCCAGAAGAATATTAAAACTCTGTGTATGCTGGAGATGTGACTTCCATTTCAGCAATTAAAGTAAATCCACAGGGTCTCAATTAGGGGAATGAGATGATCTTCTCTTCAACAGACCCACTGTGAGATTTTGGAGTGTGAAGCCATAATGACTGTACTAATGACAATCATTAATACAGCCATCTGCACGGTGGAGTGCAGTGACCCACTGTACTGGAAACGCTCCTCATATGTTTATGAACAACGTGTGATCGGGTCTGTCGGCTGCACGCGTCCAGATGTCGACGCTGCTGCTGCTGCAGGACTCGCACGCATGACCAACAGCTGCAGAAATGTGACATGAAATGTAAAAGTATTTTTGCAGCAGAGTCAACATCTGGTTGGTTTAAACTTACAACTTTAAAATGATAAAACGGCTGAAGTTTTACAATGTCCCTACTGTATGTAGGACTCATAGGGTCAACCCCGGTTGCTGTTCCATATGAGTGGCCTGGAAAGCTAAGTTGTGTCTTATATAATTTGGAAATGCAGGGGCATTCTGCATAAGTCATCATCTGTGGAGCCGTGACCCACATTAACAAGAGTTTCAACTTTAAATGAAACCATAATATGAGACATGCGAGAAAATATAGCGGGTAAAAACGGCTTAAAGCCTCTTAATGGATTTCTCTCTCCCTACAAACAGTCTAATGTGTATCATGTTGCATTTTGTGGAAGTTGTGCTCATGCATTATGAATAATCTGCCCCGTGCTGGAATATGCGGCTGACTAAGAAACATATTACACGCGCATTTAGTTGTGTCTTCCATCAATGAGCATATGAAAGGGAATGAATGGGATTCCCTGGGGTGTGAGCTGCAGATCTGCACAGATCCAGATCAAGGGCAGGTTTGCAAAGTAAAAGAGAGAAAAGGTCAGGAGAGGAAAGATGGTGCTGACGTCCATCTGTCTGTGTACAGTACAGTATGTGCATGTGTGATACAGACAGGGGGATTAAACATGGCCGACTCTCAGGTCTGTGTGAAACAGAGAGGGAGGGCAGGAACAGAAGACGCTCGTTAATGCTCATTCCCTATAAATGAGTTTCTGTGTACGTGATGATGTGTGTGTGTGTGTGTGTGTGTGTGTGTGTGTGTGTGTGTGTCATCATGCCCCATGAACAGATCTCATCCTAATTAAGACATGAAGCTTGTCATTTTAACATCCTCCTCAATGCCCACAGGCACATGCAAAGTCTCAAGTGCACTCAGCACTTCGGCAGATGGACTGTGTGTGTGTGTGTGTGTGTGTGTGTGTGTGTGTGTGTGTGTTAGAGATTTTCCCCATACCCTGTAGTTACTGCTGCTCCACAGCTGATGGGGAGGATGAGGTTTTTTGGAGTGTGATGAGGTGAAAAGAATCGGAGGGAACATGGACCAGGACAGATTCAGATCTAAAGACGGTGATCACAGAGACACACAGCTTTTATATACTGTATATATATATTATTATTTATTTTGCACGTGTTCCTTCATTTATTTATACGCATGTGCAGTGATTGTATGCCAGCATGCATGTGAGGCAGATTTCCTGTAAGCTTTTAAGCTGCATAACAATGTACTGTAAGACAGAAACTCTGGATACAGAGATGGGGACGGGGGCCGAGGTGACAGCACCCAAGAGCGGGGACGTCTTCCTCAGTGTCAGGCAGAACTAGGCCAACCTCCGTGAACCCACAGTGGTGACTGGGACGACACAGACGGCACACACCAACCCATACAGCTGAGATCAACTATAGCAGCACACAGATGGGACGCAGATCTCAGTGTGTCATGTTGAGCCTGGAGATCTGTTCCCCTGCTATTAATAGGCTAAACAGGCAAACGACTCACTTGCACTTTTTCCCCTTACTGCTTGACCAGAGACGTCTCAGTAACCAACATCCAGGATGGGGGACACTTGGAAGCTCCCAGGAGAGGACTGTTGTCCTTTTGAATCAGAGGAGCATGAACGCTCATGGCCACAAGTCTTGTTGTCTAGTTGTCTGTAATTCCTCAGTCATCCAGTGCCAGTGTTTTAGCGTGATACATGACGGCAAACAGACGGAGAGTCTTTAGGACATTTCAAGAAGCTCATGAATGTCCGGGTGCAGAGAGGACTCTGAGGGTCTCTGGACAATATATGTCTTAGTTTTTGGTTCAGTTATAATTTAAAAACTTGAAATGATTACTGGTAATGATGAATATTTTAATCGACAGCCTTAAATGATACAAATTACGACTTTGCGGTTGTTTTTCCTCTAAAGATTGGCCCAGTCGCATTGAACATGCTCACAATCTCTCCCTCTACTCCGAAGTTACAGCATTACATCATGATCAGAGGGATATTGTGTTGTCACACAGTTGACCGTTGACCTTTTTCTCATCATTTTATTGATACAGAGACATTTGGGTTAAATTGTTTCATAATCAGTGAATCAATTTGTGAGTTATGGCCAAAACTGTGTTTTACGAGGTCACCACAAGCGTGTCCTCCGACAAAATCTAATCAATTCATGCTTTAGTCCCAATGCAGATACAGTATTTCAATAATCATAATATTGTATATTTCAATATTTGAGTTGGACTGTATTGAAATATTAAATTAAATTGTCTAAGCTTGTGCCTAAATACAGAAAGGTAAATGTAAATTAAATTGTCTAAGCTTGTGCCTAAATACAGAAAGGTAAATGGTGGGTGATGGCTGCTACATATCGACCACTTAAAGTGCGTGTGTCTCATTCACCTGTTCCCACACACACTCATACTCACATTCACACGAGGCACAGCACCAGGAGAAGTCAAACTCTGAAAACAGTTTAGTAGAGAAGTTATACGTCACTGTCTGAGAGGCGTTCGAACAGCTTCATTCATTTGTAGCATAGTGATGACCTTAGCATGACCTTAGCCTGAAGAACGATGGCTGCTGCTCATCATATCCGAGCTACATCCAGTTTTCACCTTATTTTCAAAACTCAAGCTGAAACTTGAGGTGGAACTGTATTATCGTCTATGAATCTGGGCTGTAACTAACATCAGTGGTTGAAACATATCAGATTTTAAATGTCAGCAAATCATTCTCATTATCTCTCTCTGGAGATAAAGGCAAAGGAAGCTGCTGGCAAAGCTCACAAACCTACTCACATCTATCTCACAACAGAAGTCCCTGTCACACTCCTGATGAAAGTTTAATCGAGGTAACGGAAACAGCATTTAATCATGACGCTAACAGCTGTCAGGGAGTGAGGGGTGGTTTAAAGACGGTAACATCACTGCTTTTAAACTTCACTCCACAACCACAGGAAACACACAACTGAGTTTAAACCTATAATGATAACAAGGGAGGGATTTATTTGTGAAAAATCGTTCAATAAGCATTTAGTCACCAGTGTTTAACGCCGCTCTCTCTCCAGCTTCGATGCTCTTGTTTTGTGGGACAACAGGAAAAACTCAGAGAGCCACAGCTCCACTGTGCTGCTCACTTTCTTACTATTGTTAAGGATAACTCTTTTTTCTTAAGTTTCTCTGTAATTTCCACAACTTTACTTGACTTTAGTCCAGGAGTTGTCAGGTCTGATCCTGGGGGCTGGCTGAACGGACAAAACGGAACCCACTCGGCAATATTTACTTTTTTGGCAAATTGGCAACGTTAAATCTGAGCTAAGTTCCATGTTTGAATTATGTACGTATATTTTGTGTACCTTTTTTTTTTCTGGCAAAAAAGGAAAGAAATGGAGAATTGGTTTTGCAGCTCATCTACTCTGACTTCCTGGTTGAGAAACCTGGATGCCCCACCCATAGCCGACGGCTCCAGGTGAGAGAGCAGAGAGCAAGATGGTTAAAGGAAGAAATATCAGAGAGACTGAGCCACATGTTTGAGCCTCAGTCGGACCAGAACAGTCAGCACAATTAGCATCTTTTATTTGTTTCTGTTGGCTCTCAGTGTCAGTGACACCTCTAACCTTAGTGAATCTAAATCCATAATAATCCACATTATGTCTCTGACTGCAAAGGTTCAAAGTACAGTCAAGTACCGTGAGGTGGATGTATGGGGAAGCAGGTGGAAACCTCTGCTGTCATCTATTAAAGGCAATATTTATGAAAGATGAAGGCAAGTCAACTACATAACAACATTATACAGGAAACGTCCCCTAACAAATCCTAACCATGAAACCTGATAATCCATCACCTTCACTGCAGTCAGTACGGGTCTCTTTAACACTGTGACTGCATGTTATTCTACAATCTGGATAGGGACATTCATACATATGTGGGATTTGGCCTCTGTTGATGACCACAGAGTGGCTCATCACTTTCATTTCTCCCCTGCCCCGGTTTTCCCAGCAGTCAGGGAGACATAATGGACAGTGTGTCACCCTGGTCACATGCCCCTTTCTCTCACTTCCTGGCTACTGCAAAGCTCTTTTTCTGTGAAACGCCAGTGAGCGCTAAATGTTGTCTGAGGTTGTGACCCGCTCACATTAAGCCACAGGCAGACACGGATCTCTCAACAATGCCAACGTCATTTCACATTAATACCAAGCGTTTATTTATACATTGAGTTCATGCCAGCAGTATGTGACAGCTCTGAGTCCAGTGTGAGGCCAGGACATGCTAACTCCCTCCCGCAGCTAAACCAGCACAACAGCAGAGATAATAATAACGGCTTCATTCAGCGCCCGGCAGGACGATCCGTTAGACTGAAGGTTACGTCAGGATGAGGTGAGAAAATTACAACCTGTAGAACCAAACATCACAGGGATCCTTCACCAAAAACCTACAGATCTTCATAAAGTCTAAAGGATGTATTGTATTGTATGTATTGTATTGGCTCACCCAGAAAACAGTTGGCCAATCAGAGGAGAGGCTCAAAGCCTCCTCTCTCCTGGTTGTCAAATCAGCATTTATGAAACCTACAGTATATTCTGAATGTTGAGGTTTGATTTGTGACTTAAAGCTGCGAATGCACTGATCACTGACTGAAGCCAATAGCCTATGTATTATTAAAGTCCACTCAGTGAGATTGGTTCTGTTTTATTTATTTATTTTTATGACAAATATTTATTTCTATTTTTTCTTTTGGATAAACACAACTCTCCATTGACGAGATTACTGACTGTAACCAGATTTTAAAAACACACTGTTGTCTCTTTCCTTTGACAAGATTATTACAGCAGCAGATTTACAATGGGCTCAATAAATAATCAGAATTTTAGAGACAGGAGCTGCTGTAGAGACGACTGAAACCACAAGCTATCAAGTTAATTAGATGAAAATAATGACAGACAAAATACAGTATAAAGGACGGGACAATGGAGAGATTTAAATTGTTGCTATTCTGTTTTTTTGTAACCAGTAGCCTAAAAAAATAATCTAGTAGTAAATGTTGCATGGCTTTTAAAGTAATGTTCTGTGTACTGATCACATTAGCTGGGAAAGCTAATGTTTGAAGTTCACGTTAATGCAGATAAACACATTGTTTAATCCTGTCTTTCTAAAAATGCTCCTGGAAACAAACATTTTTCTAAATTATTATTTTATGAAATCATCTTTTAATCCTCACTCTGTGATGTGCTACTACTGTATACCACTGAATTAGTGTTCGAGTTTCCAATCAACAATCTTTTTTTTTTTTGTGGTTTCTGTGGTGTGTGTGACCTTGTGACCGGTCCAGATGTTGATGTCTGCTCAGTAACTTTCACACACACAGACACACACACACAGCCGAGGGCCTAATTTGTGTACAGTGAAGAGAAGTGAGGTCTGTGTTGATGTCACTTCCTGTTTCTGTGCGCTGGAGTTGAAGGAACCTTATGTAGGTCTCGTGTTTTTCTCTTTCCCTCTGTAATTGGAAATGGAGATGATCTCTCATGCAACCGCATCATGTCTGCCTTCTGGCTGAAAAACTAAACAATACATGCAGCACGAACCTCTGCCCACACTCAACACTCTCCAACAACAGGAACCTATACCATAGTTTGTTGTTTGTGTATTTGTTGTCTTCTGACTTTGATAAACAACCATATGGAGCCCAGAGCTGACTGTCAAGGTCTTGCAACGGAGAAATGTAACAGATCATGCTGTAATGACTAGGGGTGTAATGGTCCATGTATTTGTATTAAATGTTTGGGTATAGGACGTTTGGTTCAGTGCAGAGGTGTCCACAGTGTTACCACATGAGCATAATAAGTGGCTGAACGGAAGCTTTGTTTGTTTACTAAAGCTACAGTACTACCACTAGCAAAAAAACAGCCTGAAGCTGGCATCACGTTGGTATTAGGTATAGCGTGTCATCATGACATGTTCTGATCTTGTACTGTATATCTGTTATTTTAGGTGCACGACACAATGCATGATTCAGGCAACTGAGTTAACAATGCCGACAGGCTGCAGTGCATACACAGCAAAACATGTAGCGATTATTTCTCCTTTTGTAACTCCCAAGAGTGAAAATACACCCATATACCAGTCCATTTGGTTTCATTTGTACAACAGAGAGTGTCTTTTGACGCCAGCACATATCAACGGTGGTGGTTATTGAACTATCAAAGAGAAGACTGGACTCCACGCGATGCTGTAAGGCTTTCTTTTGACGTCTCTCTTGGTAATACGCACTGCTTTAACTGCTGGAACTCTGCAGACAGAGTGAGAGAGACGTACCGTGTGTGCGATGACAACAGCTCTCGGGTTCAATTTTGTGATGTGAGCTGTGAGGGAGACGGCTCCGACACACAACCTCAGCTGAGCACACACACACACACACACACACACACACACATCACATGTGGGGACGGGGCAGTGCAGCGACAGATGAAAAGGCATGGTTCTCTCTCACCTGTGTGCATGAAGTCGCAGTGATTAGAGTGATTGTCGTTATTATTAGTACAAGCAGAACAAATCACTTTAATGAGTTCTGTCCAGTTTGACATTGTCAGGGTGTTAGAAAAACATTTGATTTTATTATGATCAAGAATTAATTCTAATCGAAAATAGCCATTAAAATAGCCGACTGGATCATCTTACAAAATACTCTAATATTTAAAGCAGAAGTAAGTGATATATTTGTGTTAATATAAGTCTTAAATAGTTATATCTTCCGACAGCAATCACTTACATAGAGTGTTTGGACTGAAACACGGGTCTGTCAGTCACTCTGCTCTGCTCTGAGCCGAGGAGAAAACATTTATCGTATCCTACAGTTTTTATCCAATGAGGAGAGAGAACGGCATGCAGGGCTGTGTGTGCAGCCAAGGAACGCCGTGAATGTGGTGACGTAGGGACGAGGACTGTTATGGTGCGTTCAAGGCAACTCGTAACTCGTGTTTTTTCCAACCTGTGAAGTCGTACCAGTTTGATCTGGTACGAGTTCACGGGTCGGAAGTTACGAGTGGCCGTTATAGTGACTTTCACCGGTAAAACAGGTCGGGAAAACACGAGTGGGTTGCCTGGAACGCTACAAAATCGTAAGTTGTGACTTGAAGCTGTAATTTACGGTTTCAAAAGCCTGCCTGGAACGCAGCATTAGCTAAAACGACCGGATCGCTTACTTCTGCTTTAACCTAATAATATACTAATCATTTCAACAAACTGCTCAGTAGCTGTTTTCATTCACAGTGCAGTTTATGTCACTGGGCTCTGGAAACTAGATCCAACACAGTCTCAATATTGTCCTGACTATAATAACATCAATTACACAACGATCACCGAGCTCATCACTGTGAAGCTGCAGCAGCTTTATTCATATGACTGCAGCTCATTTTGAACATCACCCTGCAGAAGAATTAGAGATGAGAGGGTTGTTAGTGTTTAATAACTTAGAGCAGGAAATTCAGCCTCACGCGTAAACAATCGTTATGACAATCAACCTTCATTATGCACATCCCATTTGGGCAGAGACACAAAAAGCAAAACCCACACACACATGCCAGCACCGTGGCCTGCTGTAACGACACTGACACACACACACTGACACACACACACACACACACACACACACACACACACACACACACACACACACACACAGGCCCATCTCCATGTTGGCAGTTTTAGGTCCAGTGGGCATGATTTTAGCAGCAGCATTTATTGCTCAGAGTCTGAACACATCCAGTGTGTGTGTGTGTGTGTGTGTGTTCTGTTCTGTTCTGTTCTGTTCTGTTTTATGCTGAGTTTGTCTGTGTGTGTTGTTGTAACTGTCTCTGTGCATCAACATAGTCTGAATTTTGTACATTTCTGTATTTGTGCATATTTAATAACACGCACACCCACCCAGACCCCATTTCCCCTAAAGGCCTAAGTCACCGAGAAAAAGGGATGAAACAATGACACAGATGAACTAGGGCTGTTTCCTGTCCTGGGGGGTGGGGTGGTGGAGTGGGTGGCCCATCACATCTCATCTCATTTTTGACAGACAGATTTTCTGATGGATTCAAATTCACTCTCCTGTCTGTTTGTTTGAATCGGGATCAATGAAGAAAAAATAATTTGTATAAACCAATGTGGCATAACATTATTCAACCTGCCTATATTATGTTGGTCCCTTTTTTTTTTTTTTTTTTGAAACGCTCGTTCTGGGAAAAAGTTTGACAACAGTTCTACTGAAACATAAAACTACCATCTTCTCATCATGTTGGTTCTTTTTCTCAGGGACTGTCACTGCTTATCAAAATCTAATGCCACAGAGTTCGAGCCCCATAAGGAGTAGAGAGAGCTGAAGTAAAGCTCTAATTTTGCCTTAAATTGTACTGAGTTTGTAAGTCCAGTGTATCTTCCAGTTCAGACACTTCAAAGTTGAGCTTTTTAGGACGTACAGTACACCAATGTGGCATAACATTATGCAACCTGCCTATATTATGTTGTTGGGGGGGGGGGGGGGTGACACGGAGGATAGGACCGCTCGGCTAAAACAAGCTCTGGATAAAACACAGGTTTAATCAATAGTACTGTATAAGACTTATGGACTGGAGTCTCCGTTCCAGTTCCAACTTGTTTTATGTTTAATTTCTACAGATATGTTTTAATCTTATATGCAATATATTTTATATATGTAAATATATGTACATATATCACATTTGTGTTTGAGAATGGATTAATAAATATGAGACACAGGAGAAGAGTCAGGACAAATTAATAAAACAGTGATGCATGACACAGATAGACAGACAGACATAGAAAGAAAGAAAGAAAGAAAGAAAGAAAGAAAGAAAGAAAGAAAGAAAGAAAGAAAGAAAGAAAGAAAGAAAGAAAGAAAGAAAGAAAGAAAGAAAGAAAGAAAGAAAGAAAGAAAGAAAGAAAGGAAACACATGGGAGGGAGATGGGGGACTGAGTTCAGTGAACAACAGGAGTAAAGCTGTTGTGAGTCTGAGTGGACAGAGAAAAGAAGTTTCCTGGACTTGATGGTGAGCTGAGGGAATTACCAGGGATTTAGATGTTCAATGAGAAGGGGAATAAAAAAAAGAGGAGAGGATGGAGAGATCTGCTGATGAAATGATGAAGGAGGTCAGGGTGAAAAGAGGGCAGGGAGAAACTTATGCGTGGGCCTGAGCAGGGAGCCCATGAAGGTTGATATACAGTGACAATATCACTGGGGAATTAGATGCCATCGGGATGAGAGAGTGAGTGATGGAGGGGAATGGGAGAGGGAGAGAGAGAGCGATGGAGAGGGAGAGAGAGCGATAGAGAGAGAGAGAGAGAATGTATTAGGAATGATGTGTCATGAGAAGGGAAGAAGGGAGGGAGTTAGAGAAATGGAGGGATATCAGACAAAATATAGCAAGGTGAAGCTCAAACACAATGACTCAACACATTAGAGGACAAACAGCAACAACAGGAAGGAGGGAGGAGGAGGAGGAGGAGGAGGAGGAGGATCTCAGGTGAGTGAAAGACAAAGTAACTTTTATGGTGAGAAACAAAGGAAGAAGAAGAGAGGGCAGAAAGAAATGCAGGCCGAGAGAGAGAAGTATTTTGTGAGTATTAAGCTGCTGCTGCTGTTATCATCTGAGAAATGTATCCTCTGACTGTCCAGAACAAGGTCGTCCGTGTTTTTCTCTTCTCGCCTCCTTCCCTCCCTCCCTCCCTCCCTCCCTCCCTCCCTCCATCTTTTGCTCATCCCCAGTCTCTCTGTCAGAAAATTAGTCAGGATGCAGAGCAGAGCTGCTGTCGGCATGAGGCTTCAGCTCAGCAAGGACGCAAGAGACGAGAATGGCAACACTCAAGTTTGGCATTGATTACAAAACCAGGAAAAGAAAAGAAAAAAACAAAAGCATTGAAACACTCATTCTGGGAAAAAGTTTGACAACAGTTCTACTGAAACATAAAACTACCATCTTCTCATCATGTCGGTTCATTTTTTCAGGGACTGTCACTGCTTATCAAAATCTAATGCCACAGAGAGTTCAAGCCCCATAAGGAGGAGAGAGAGCTCAAGGAGAGGACAGAGAGAGAGATTTAAGGGAAGACAGGACAGAGAGGGGGGAGGGAGGGTGGTTGGAGGGACAGGGGTTGATTGGTAGAGCTGGGAGGCGAGAGGACGTGTGTACGTTATTTGAAGTAATTGAGCTAATTGAACGTCGTGGAGATGAAAATAGACGAGTCCGTACGTCATCGCAGAGAAGAAGTACAGGAGGGAAAAACAGACACTGGGCCACGAAGGTCATGTAGGATATGTAGAGATGGAGGTTTATGGTACAGTAGAGAGAGAGAGAGAGAGAGAGAGAGAGAGAGAGATCTAAATGTATGGCTGGTGAAACATGTGATGAAAGGATGACAAGACAACACAGAGGATTAAAGAGGCCAAGCTGGAACCACTGATGTCACTTTTATAAAAAATATATATATTAAAATGTCTCGTGGTTGTTTGCCTCCGCCTACGTCTGTCCAGACTGAAGGAATTTCATTTATTGATTAGCCAAACTGCTGATCCTTTTCCTTTTCCTAGGTGACACTGGGTGAGTCTATCCAGGGCCGGCCCTAGGATTTTGGTGGCCCTAAACAAGATTTTTGTTTGTGGTCCACTCTAAGCGCAAACACCAAATCACTGGTTAAAATTGAATACAGACATGTTTATGCCCTCTGAGGTTTGAGGCCATTTTCTCGACTTTTACATATTTTCTTAAATTTATCTTTTTAAGATACTTGCAGATGTAACAATACTCAAGTGTTTTATGTCTACAACCTCCACTGTAAGCACACTGAGGCCAATTTGTCCTAGAACACTGTATAAAGAAATTATTTAGGCCAAATGCTGGAAATTTGAGGTCTGCCTTTTGAAAAATTTCAAATCCCTTGTGAAAACACACCTTCAGTCATGAGAATGAACTGTTTTTGGTGCTTGAAATAGAATATGAATACAGTAATAGATAAGTGTAGAAAACAAGTCTAAAATGAAATTTTGTAAGATTGCTTTTTGAGCACAAATGTTGTCATTCTGCCATTCAATTTTCACCAAATGTCTCAAATGTGAAATAAAAGAAGATGAATATTGACTTCAAATTACATATAAAGCTCATAGTGTGCGTGTCCACCTCAGGATGTTTAAATGACTTGATGAACCCCGGTACCTTTCTGATCATGTGGCCCCCCACCTAACGGCTGTGGCCCTAAACAACCGCATAGAGTGTTTATGCCAGGGGCCGGCCCTGAGTCTATCACTGGACAAATATGTCCGTTTACATCTTCAGAACAGGATATTTGCACAACACAACTAACACCCCGTCCTGACATACAGCGATGCGACAGCGACACGAGCGAGCGAGGAAAAGTGATTAGAATACGTGCTTTTCAATCAGCCTGTCCTGACGTGCAGCGAGCGACGTCGCGCCGTCCAGCGATGTCGCTCAACCCTGAAATTATCGCTCGCGTTGTCTCTATCTGGATTTCGCGGCGGTGTCCCGCCCCTAAACACTTCTTATTGGTTGATAAGTACACGCTGCTTTCTGTTGACAAGCAAGTTATCAGAGAGAGGAGGATATAAGAGGAAAAAACACTCAAAGATGTGAGAAACGGCAACCAGGAAATGCCCGAAATCTCAGAATAGCGCCGGCAAGTTTGTGTACGTCCCTCGATAATTTGATTGGTTTGGATTCCAAACCAATAGAATATACTTGCGACAAAATCGTCACGCTGCATATCAGAACACCCTCGCGCGAGTTTTCGTTGCCGTTTCGCTTGCTCGCTGCATGTCAGGACGAGGTGTTAGGTGCTGATGATACACAACAATGCTGTGACACATTTTACCTATATCAACAAAAAATTCTGCTTCTGCAATTTGGATATTGCACTTGGCCATTTTGCTACTTGGATTACATTGTGATTAATTGTGCAGCCCTGAAAAAAGCTCCTTATTTGTCCTCTACAGATGTGTGGTTTATGTTTCTGCCCCATAAAACTGAAAGAAGCTAGAGAGCGACTAATAAACACGTTCTCTGAGGCGGTTAAAGTTTCACATCCCTCACGTACAAGTCAGACTCTTCAGCTCTGTATGTCAATATTGCTGTGAACACGTATAATCACAGCCCCTCAGGCTTGAAAAACTTTATTGGGAGATATGCGTTTACGAAGCAGCACAGACAGCAGCCAGTTTCCTGGGTTACGCTCGTGTGTTGTTGTTGCTGTGGAAGATTTAGATTCACTCACTAGAAAGTAACAGAGAATAAAGTCGAGTGGACAGAATGACCACGATCACACTGCCAACCATGACTACCCCCTGTCGTGATGTGCCCCCTCTCCCAGCGGCCACCATGGGGGGAAAATGGCCCATGCGTTAATCCTCTCAACAGTAAGAGACAGCTAGCCAACACAGCTTCCCACCAAAATGCCAAGCCTCGCCCAGGGGTGAAAACATTTTGTCTATGCAATAACGGAGCCGGACTGAGCCCACGGAGCCCAACACACAGCCATTCACCGCTCTGCAGCGCGGTTCGGTGACATTTTCATCACGGTGACGTTTTCCCTGTGAAATGGTCGTTTGTACACACCGAGCTGACCGAGGGGAAACTCCCCGGCAGAGAGCGGCTAAGGTCAAACCATCACAGAACATAAACATTTCCTCAGAGTAGAACAGAGGACAATCTTTTCTGCCACAGAGGAACCACAGACGGGGTCTTCATGAGGAGAACAAACACGGTTTTAAGGGGGAAAGAAGAACCTCATACAGGACTTCAGCTGCTGTCTTCAACACTCTGCTGCAGTCTGTATGGTTTGCATCTTTTCTATCTAGAGGGTGGGAAAACAACTTTCATCTGCATTATCGCTCTCTGGTTTTCAAGATATCTGGTTCAAACTTGGACGGGACCAGAGCTAATTAAAACAAGCTAATCAACATTTGCTTTATCTTGTTATCAGCAGATAAACTGAAAATCAACCCTCTGACTGGAGCCACATGACTGTCTCCTACCGCACCTTAGCTGTCATGAACAAGATGGTGACTTTAGTAAAAGTAAGATACTTCCTCAACACTGGATGATCTTTGTTGCCATGGTTACAAAAAACACAACGTGGTTAACTTCGAAGGATGGTTTCTTGACGTTTCTCATCATCAAACTTTTCCATTTGCTGTCATAATCACAACTGCTACATGTAGGTGTCGCCTCGCAACATAACCTGACAGTGGCTCATAACAAGCTGCTGCACAGAGAAACTATCGGCTCTGCTGTCCAGTATCGAACCGATGTGGGACTTTGGGTAAATATTAGGGAGTAAAATGTTACAATAACCATCAAAGCGGCCAATATTACTCAAAAACACCTAGTGTTTTACAACAATGTCTCAATTATGGTCCAAACACTTGTTTGGCTCAATATTTTACTGTTCCAAATACTGCTTGATTTCTTGCTTTCTTAGAGTCTAAATGACAGCCGATGAGACCCTAACCCATTTAGTAAGTAAACATTAGGGGTGGTTAATTGGCCCAATTTCCCGATTCGATTCGATTACGATTATTGAAGTCTCGATTCGATTACAGACCGATTTTCGATTATTAACGATTATCGATTCGATTTTCGATTATCAATGATTATTGTCATGATTATTATCAGTCAGTTGCTGAATTATTATTAGCCTATTTTTATTTATTGAAAACCACATATTAATTTTCTCTTTGTGCGTTGATTGCTTGTTGGCTCATTTTTTGATTCTTGGATTTTTTGTTACAATAAGTTACTTTAACTGATCATGGACCCTTTGTATTTTTGGACGCGTCACAAAGGAGATTTAAATTAGTAAGTCTATTTTTTTGAAAGACAGATGCAACACATATTTTACTGTAGGCTTTAGATAATGTACACATAAAAACAGAACACAACACACGTAACTAGTGATCAAATAATATTGCTCTGGAACAACCAGCTTGCACACATTTTACTTTAGCCTACTGTTATAAAAACAGAGCAAGCTGTGTAACTTCAACTTCAGCGATCAAATCATTGCTCTGGAGCAACCAGATTCTTCTGGAGGAAGACCAGCTGGTCCTCATGTTGTGACGTGTTAACAGCGCTAAAGCCAGAATTAAAACAGTTTTTAGCAGCTTTACTGCTATGGTTGTAGCGATGCTAATTTCTGTTAGCCCGTCTATGGTGTTTTACATTATACAACGTTAGCATTAAGCTAGCGGACTTTATGCTTCAAAAGCAAGCTCACTGCTGTCTGTCCCATAGAAAAACATGACAGCGGCAGCCTAGTTTGGAACATGAACCACGTGGGGAGCATACGTCAGTCCGACGGCCCCAAAATCCGACGGCCCACCTCTCCTACTACCCATTAATCCGACTTTTATAGGCCCATTGGTCCGACTGCCCATTGCTCCGACCAAAATAATCTCTGTATTCCGACCAGGGCTAAATTCGACCATCCAGAATTCCGACACCGGCGTTACTGTTTGTGTCATTTATTGGAGCAGTGGTAAATGTTTTTGCTGCTCTGCTCTCCCATGTCACTCTTTTACCCCTTGGTTGAAGTGCATGCCACACACACACACACACACACACACACACACACACACACACGGGGGGCGGCACCAGATGCGCATTTCTCCGTGCTGCGCCTCGGCCCCTCAGCTGTGTGTCTGTGGGTATGTGTATCATGTGAATGTGTGTATTAATTTCTGGCGCGCTCTGTTAAGATGAAAAACACAAATCGCCCAGAGCGCGAGCCTGGCACAGAGGTGCGCGCTCTGGCGCATCTGGCGACAATCGGTTAACGGGGCCGAAAGGAAGCTGGCTCGCTCCGCGGCTATTTTACGTCTGAGGCTTATGTTAAACTCATGTTTTTATTGATACTGTAGCGTCCAACCCGACGTTACTGTCTACAACAACATAACCCTAACTTATGACTGCTCTCCCTTCCCTCCTCTGCTCCTCCTCCCTCACTCACCTACACACAGACGCAGCTGTCTTCCTCACTCTGGCCCCTCAGTTTCTCATCCAACCACCCTACCTGCCCGTGCCCTACACATTCACAGTCAGTCAGAAATCACACAACTTAATCATAACAAGAACATTACTGTGGAGTTGCTACAATATTTTCAGTTGTGCAGCATAGGCTATTATTGATTAAAAATGAGCCATAAGTCCCATTACGTGGCATATGATATGTTTGTAGAGCCCGTTGACATGACACACACGTGTCTCGTGTGCAGACGCAACTGATAAATATTTATGCTATAGACCATGGACAGCTCCCGGATCTCAGCGCATCATTTGCGCACAACGTGCACCAGTGTTACTGTAATAACACAGATGTGGGCAAGTCTGATATCAGCCAGGTAGCCTACTGAAGAAACATAAATATGGACTCGAGGCATCTTGTTTTACTGATCATTTAGTGCCCAAATGACTGCATCAATAAATGAGGAAATTATATTCACAGATCCTATTTAAAAAGAAGAAAAAACATGGTCCTAGTGGATATGACAATTAACCACTCAGATAACTCCTTTCTTTCTATTTTTTCCTTCTATCAACGTTCATGGGCCATGAAGATCAGGGCTTAGTCAGTTCGGGGGTCACAGCATCTGCGCTGTGTGTAGCCTACGGTACGACCAATCGCGCGCTGTCCGCTGTCTCAGTGCTGAAATATGAATCAATGACAGTGTGTCACTGCCCGAGAGAGAGAGAGTCTCTGCCCGCCCCTCCGCCTGCACTATAGGTGCAGCCCAGCCCATATTACAATCTTATTGTTTGTTTTAATCAATCCTCTAGCACCGTGTGACAGAAATACTCATTGTTGCAGAGGCACAGTGACAGTGGCGCTGACTGTATCGCACTGTGCACATACATATACACATAAAAGGAACAAGAGCAGGACCCACGCGCCTAGACTAGGCTACACTGTGGCGCCGTCAAAATACAGGAGATTAAGTTGATATCAAAGTCCTGCTTCTGGGCCCGATTTGTCGGTCTAATACACTGTCGTAATTACTGGGAGTCGTAACACCGGGCATACTTAAGTCGGGGAAATGGGAGGTCGCATTAATGGACGTAAAAATATAGAAATGTATGGTCGGAGAAATGAGAAGTCGAAGTGTTGGGTCGTCGGAGAAATAGAGAGTCGGACTAATGGACTCAAAAATTAAGAAATGTATGGTCGGAGAAATGGGAAGTCGGACAAATGGGAAGTCGGACAAATGGGAAGTCGGACAGACGCCATGCGCCCGAACCACGTGACCGCGCTGGCGGCGACATCAGAAGCTGTCGCCATTCAATTGTATCGATCTTGTCTCGCTCCGGCACCGTTAGCACCTGGTTAGCACCTTGTTAGCACCTTGTTAGCACCTACACACTTGCTCGCTGGCTCAGTTACACAGCCTCTTGTTATGACAGACAGACCGCTCCACCTTGTGGTTAAATCCTGTATGACATCCAGTAACAGGAGGACTCGCCTTTGTATTACAATTTGAAAAATATTTAAAAAAAAAAATTGAAAAAAAAAATTGAAAAAAAAAAAAAATTGAAAAATATAAATAATCGATTTTTGGAAAATTAATAATCGATTCATAATCGGTCATTTAATAATCGCGATTAATCGATTATCGATTTTTTTCACCACCCCTAGTAAACATGAGGGGATAACTCAAATTCAAGCCTTAAAAACAGATTTTGTAAATAAGTGAATCATATTCCAGAAACTATTTAGTTTATCACAGTGTGCTTGAATGTTCCCTCTTTAATTTTGCATCTTAAACAATTTGGTAAGTTTTCTTTCAAAATGTTGTCCATTATGAGGGTCAGAGAGAATTTATGAATGAATTTATAATTTGTTTCTTTGATTTTATTGTTGGTAAAAGGGAAATGTATTCGTTCGCAGATGTTCTGGCAAGCATTTTCATCCAGCTTTATTGCCATGTCTGTCTCCCAATGTTTTAGTAAGGTAGGGAAACTTGAGTGACATCCTTTAATTAAGATATCGTATAAAGCTCTAATTTTGCCTTTAATTGTAACAGAGTTTGTGAGTATATCTTCCAATTCAGACACTTCAAAGTTGAGCTTTTTTAGTAGGACGCGCTGGATTTGCATATACTTCAAAAAATTGTTTGTTTCGAGTTGGGAATGTTATATTCTGCTTTTACCTCAAGGAATGATTTTAGTTTTTTGTTTTTCTGAAATAAATCTTTAAGCTGTGTTATCCCCGGGTGTTTCCACACACTCACATCGGTTGAGAAAAGGCATTTTCTTAAGTCAGGGTTCTGATGAGTCGGAGAGTGTTTAGAAATGCATTTGGTGATACCACACTTTGAAGAGCAATCCTTCCACACAAGTAGTGTATTAACAACAGTAAAGTATTGCCCAATGTTTTTTATCACATTGAAATTATTTATAAACATAATAAAATCTAAGGGTAGAGGGTCAACATATCCTGCCTCTATCTGCACCCAACGTGAATCCAGCCTTCCCAGTGACCATGACACCACATTGCGAAGCTGAGCTGCTCAAAAATAATATTGGAAATTGGGAAGACCTAAGCCACCCATCGCTTCAGTTTTCATGAGAGGTGTTAGTTTAATCCTTGTTTTTTTGTTGGACTGTTCCCAATACAGTATATATAACTTTAATTATTCATTAATAACAAGGTAGGACACAAGGACCAATGCAATGCAAAGACATTATTTCTAAAAGAAACCCAGACATTTCAGTTTGCCTGTGAAGTTTGAAGGAGTAAAAATAAGTCTTCATGTGTCTGAGAAAGACTCAGAACAGCTGAATAAATCAGGCTTGACTATTTCCACAGGACGACAGTCTCTTTCATGTGGTTTAGTTCACTGTGTCAGCTCCAGGCTGCTAGCGTACATACAGTACCATACCATAAAAACCCTGTAGCAACATATGTGATGAGTAGGGCTGGACAGTTATCCTGATTTTGAATTTGGATCCAAACGATCTCAAAACTTAAATAATCAAAGAAAAACAATGATGTTGTCATTTTACTGGACTATTCTGATACCCCAATAATTGTGTAAATAATCACGACTTCACTATTGACCAAAATAATCACGATTATGATTTTTGCCACAATCGTCCAGCCTTACCCATAAGCCTGACATGAACCCCCTCTAACCTCTCTGGAGAGAAGCTCCTGTTCACTGACAGCCCACAGCCTGACGGAGCCTGAGAGGATCTGCAGAAAATCCCCAAATCCAGGAGAGCAAAGCTTGTTGTGTCATAACCAGGAGGACTCGAGGCTGTAATCACCGCCAAAGGTGCTCCAGCTAAGTCCTGAGTAAAGTGTCTCAATACTTCTGTCAATTTGACAATGTAAACAAAGTGACACACACTGTACACCCACTGCTTGGTTCAGATCAATTCGCTCTCTTTGTTTTCAATTATATGTTTTCATCTGTGTGTTTTTCTTTCTTTTTTTTTTATCTGCTCAGCATGCACGCTCTTTTGTCAGTGTGTTGAAATTGGTATTCACACACTGACACACGTTTCCTGCTGATGCTGAGCACAAACACAACCTGAGAGACCATCAGTCAGCGACGCCGACAGCCCGGCCTCGCGCTCACAGCGCTTTAATGATCGGTGATGGTGTTGTTCTCTGGTCCTCCCTCTCAACGCTCTTCAAGATTTTACCAACTCCACATATTCATGCCTCTGGAGGCTGATGATGGACGAGTAGAGCGACACCATCATACTGATTCTTCAGTGTTGTTATACGTAATTTCAGTTGATTATATGACCGAACACACAATAAACCCTGATCTGTGACAAGTAAGACAAGGAGGGGATTAAGAGCAGGTCAGAGGGGTTCAGGTCCATGGGCAGCTCAAAGAGGAGGGGGGGTTGCAAGGGGATTAGGACTGCAACAAATATTACTGTAGTTGTTTTGTTTGTAGAGATGAACAATGAATTGTCAAGCATTATCTGGAATAATTTCTGTACAATGTGGCTCCCAAACCACTGGTTGGGAATCAAATTGTTTCAAATGGGCCAAGAAATAATTTGAAATAATAATTAAAAATGATTTAATTGAATAATTGAATATATTTAAAAGGCAGGTGGTCAACAGACAGATGATGAATCAACAAGCGATCTCATCACACACAGAAGAAAGACTCAGCTTCCTACTTATTCCCTGGATTTACTTCAGTCCTGAATGTTGCAGCTTTGTCATCATTTTTTGCCGTTACTGAGTCAGATGTGAACAGCCAAAACTTCTGTGTTTTTTAAGAGTTGTAAAAGGTTAGAGTGATAACATAAGTAAAGCAGCTGATGAGGGGGGAGGGAACAGGTCAGAGGGGACGGGACGCCATGGTAAATTAACTAAAACGCCGTAAAAACATACATATATTTTTTTCTGGCATTGAATATTTTCATTTTACCCTGCATTGTGTTGCTTCCCCCTCAGAAATAATACAGTGCGCCGTGTGAGGAATTTGTAGTGAAATAACGTCCATGTATAATATGACAGGCAGGACAATGAAACAGTGGGACGACTGCTGTGTTGTAAATCTGTCTCGATTCATTTCTTCATCCCTGCGCCCTGTCTCCAACTGTAATTGAATTTTCTCACAGCTTCCTCCCTCCATCCCCCTCAATCCCTCCCTCCCATATCAGTGGCCATTATTTCCAAAGCCCAGAAACATGTTAATCTGTGTGTGCATGTGTGTGTGTGTGTGTGTGTGTGTGTGTTGAAAGTGGGTTAGGGGCCATAAGGCTGCGAAACATCTAAGCCCTCAGTGTACTCTGTCAGCCTGTCCGACATGCACACCAACACCAAACCACAGAGGGTGGTCTCTCTCTCTCTTTCTCTCTCCAGAACCAGTCTGCACCATAGGAAGGTTTTACAGCAGCTGGACCCTCACACACTTCTCCAGTGACCGTGCACACACAGTCCCGGTGGACTACTTTACTCCTGGAAGAGTGAGAGTGCAAATCAGTTAAATAAATAAATCATGGCCTCCGATATGAGAACTGGAAAATAAATAATGATTTTCCGCGTTTGGCTCAGAGAGGTGGGCTAAAAGGTAGGGGCATTAAAAAATCAATGACTTTCTTCGAACACTGCAGACAAGTGAGGGGAGCGTGTGCGTGTGTGTGTGTGTGTGTGTGTGTGTGTGTGTGGTGAGGATTTATTTCATATCAGACGTCTGGAAAAGTCTGTGAAAGCAGAAACCTCAACACTTGGTGAAATAATCGTTGCGCTGCAGGACTGAAGCCAAAAAGTCTCCTTGTTCCTTTAATGCACTGAGCACTTTATGTCTGATCGCTGCATTGATCCATTCAGATGTGATGTTCTGCACTAACACCGCTGCCTGTGCTGGATTTTGGGGGGATTTGACTTTCTATTTTCCATGATTGAGCTTTATTTCCCACAGATGCAGAGTCAGTAGCTGAAGGGTGGTGGTTGGTGGTGGGGGGTGTTAATGCTGAGTTCTGCCATGGACGGTAAAACTTTATGGATTTTATGAAGCTCCACTGATGTGGCGACATTTGGCCAGGTACTCCTGTTGGTCAGACCCACAGAGCAACAGAGAGTGGCAACAACGGATGTGCTCCATGGCAACAGCATGAAAAACTATGTCACTCTGTCTTCCACATTATTATAAGAAATGTCAAGTTTTTCAGTTCACTAACTGTGGAGGGAAATGGAAAAGCACTCTAGTGTAGGTTCATTTTTTCCCTGTGTTTGTTTTTACTCCTTGTGGACAATGTGAGTTGTGTTGAACACAAATTTCCATCCACTTATTACAGACGAATCTCCGAATTTAAAAACATGGCTGCTCTCCTGCAGCTCTACCCCAACAGGTGTGAAGCAGAGCTGCAGCCATGAGCCTTCAATTAGCAGAGAGTTCATCTATTAGCAACATTCACCATGATGATGGTGATTTTACGATATCCAGAAAGCTGATTACAGAATTTTGGCCATAAGAAAAATACTGCCAGTCTAATTAATTACCATAAAATTCAACAATATAGCAAAAGTAGCTTTAGCACATTGTATAAAGATGTTTCCAATAAAACAGTATGACTATATCTCATATTCTTTTGAATATTAAAAAAAAAAATCACATACATTTAGTTGTTCATTGGAATAAATGTATGTAATATCTGAATTTTTGAGACATATTGAGTCAAATGTTGCTTCATCATGTCAACAACTTGTGTGTTGAGAATCACATGTGATAGTCGTGTTTTTATCGGTTCAGTGAGGATCAACCACTGTCCTCATATGTGAGGTCGACAACACTGCAGCCCTGCCGACCTCAAGAGATTCAGTGTGTGTGTGTCCACATGACAGTCAGTGTGTGTGAGCGCCTGTTCCGTCCGTCCCTGTGTGTGTGTGTGTGTGTGTGTGTGTGTGTGTGTGTGTGTGAGAGAGAGAGAGAGAGAGAGCTTCATCCATCTGAGAGAAGAGGATTTGATGAGTGAAATTGAAATATGAAATGGCTTCATAATCTCTCTGCCAGACAAAGACAGGAGAGCTCGAGGTCAATCCCCGTTCACACACTCTTTGTCCACAAGAACAACTCTGATGAAATGTGCTCCGTTAAAAATATTGCTACACAAAGAGCACTCTGGGAAATAAAAGTCGGACAACTGAATTCTTTCATTCTGCTCCAGCTCTGGAGAATCCCTCTATCTCAGCACAGATGGAGAGAGGAGAGAGAGAGAGAGAAAGAGAGAATTAATAAAGCAGAGCGCTTGGACAGAAAAGAGGGAGGGATGAGGGTGAAATTGAAAGAATCAGGAATCAACAGGAGGATGGAAACACTGCGAAAGAAGAAGGGAGAAGGGAAACTATGAATAAAGCAACTATAAACTGATGCCTCTCTGCACAACTAAATGACCAGGAGGTCCAGTTAAATTGCTTGTATATGTATGTATGTATGTAGTATGTAAAATAGTATAAAAATGTACCAATGTAGTGGTTTCCTTACTGTGGCCAGAGAGAATGTACAGGAACATCCACACGAGGACCAAGGCCGCTACATACATGTATGTTGCTTCTTCCCGAAATGTACAACTATTAAACATTGACATGAAAACTGCAGACTCACTAATTTGTAATGTTTTTCATTATTAACAATTTCTCATATTTATTATTATTTATCAAATGTTACACTGCTGATTTTATTTATGCCTGGTGTTGACTGTGAAATGCTGTTTTGCCGTAATGTATGGAAATGCACCAATATGAACATTAAAGAAAATCTGATTCTGAATGTCTGTCATATGTATTATTCATACATTTTATATTGTATAATTAGGGACCGTTCGTTATTTATGGAATGGGCCACCGGAGGAAAATGGGGGGGGGTCATGTCATAATATTCTTTGTTGAGGGGTGGGTCCACTAAAAAAAAAAGGTCAGTGAGGGGGGGTCATTCAACATTTTGTCTGGAGGACACTGCAATGCCCGCAGAAAACAAAAACGGGACATTTCAAAGCTGCAAGCACTGATGACAACGAGAGCAACGGCCCCGAATCACAATGTTATTTTATGTTGCCCTGATCTGCCCTGAGTTGGTTTCGAACCCGGGTCTCCCGCACCGCAGGCGACGATGCTAACCGCTTCGCCAAGAACAATACTCAATAAGGGTTTTGCCCGCGGCTTAGCACGTCTTTTATTGGTGAGTGAGTTTAACTTCAGTACCATACAGAGGCTACGCTGCCTGCCCGCCTCATTGCGTAACTCTACATAGTCTGAGCAGCACGTACGTTCACCTTGCTTTTGTGAATTGTAAACAAACAGACGCCCCCTCGGTTTTAGCGTCCAGCAGTTTAGCGGCTAATTCAACTGCAGTGATGGATAACTGTACCGGAGACAACTTCATGAACTACATTTGAGGAATAAACAGCAGCTTTAACTGACGGGAGACCGACGCCTGAGCTACGGTAGCTAACAGTTAGCTGGTTTTACCTACTTTCTCTCTCTTTCTTACACACACACACACACACACACACACACACACACACACACACACACACACACACACACACACACACACACACACACACACACACACACACACACACACACACACACACACACAGTTGTCTGTCATATCTGTCGTAAACCTTGTAATAATACGTTGTTGAGTGCAGTTCACATTATTGTTGCTTCGGTTTGAGTGTGGATTAATTGTTAATGGCTTGTTGTGTAATGTGAGCTGGTCCAAAATCGCGATTTTGTTATTGATGAGTTGGGTTTTAATAACAGCTGATAAATGGCATGGATTGATGAGAAGGTGTTGCAGTAGCACACATGGTTGTCAAAATGAAATAATGTAGTGTCACGCGCTACGTGATGCGATGTCACGTGTCGATGGCTGGGGGGGGGTCACGTATCTTTTGATAAGGCTTAATGCAGGGTCATGTTAAAATTTACTGACTCCGACAGGGGGGTCATGTTAAAAAAAAAAAAAGTCCTGTGAATCCCTCCGGTGGCACTGATGATAAATAACGAACAGTCCCTTATTTGTAATGAATTAAGAAAATTGGTCAGGTTAGGTTGGAGGCTTCTGATTGGGTATGTGCAATAAAATAGATTCTACAGACAGAGAGAGAAAAAGAAGCTCTGAACACACTACAGCAGTGTGACCGTACAAGAGAAGAGCCAAAGTGTAATCACCTGGTTCTGCCTCTGGAGACAGAGACAGACATGGAGAGCATGAGACTTAAAGAATGATAGGGATAAAGAAGATGAAGAGTTCGACTGCAGGATTAAGAAGAAGAACAAGAAGAAGATCAGATAGTGTGTGTGGGGGAAATGAGATGTTGGCTGACAAGGGTTGAGCAGGAGAGAAAAACAACACAGACCAATCGATAGACATCATCAATACATGTTGTACTGTGACAGATTGTTTTCAGATTCACAGCTCTGTGAACCGGCCTCGATATCTTCAAGCATTAAGAACTTGGAGCAAGTAGTTAACATAAAAAACGTATTCCCTCATTAATATTTAAATTTATGCAGCAAGGTGCCACAAAGTCTAATTAGATTTTTAACTGGGGGGGGGGGGGCAGCAAGAGTATGAGGTTTCTATTATGTATGGTGTTCGAGTTATTACTGTATGTTTACAAGACGGTGGCATGCGCGCACAGGCAGACAGACAGACAGATGACATTCGACTAATGCGAGAGCGGATCCAATTAGCCGGACCACTCTGTGCAGCTCTGTGTATGTTTTTGTTTTAAACTTAAACCAACTTAAACAGCAACAATTGAACGCAGCAAGCCGTGCCGCCCCCTCCCTCCCCGCTGCACGTCACTGGCCCTCGGATCACATTACACTGATCACACTCCCGCGTCCCACCACAAACATGGTCAACATAAATAAAAAGATTAGAGAGAATGAATAGACAAAGGACAACGCCAGGGGAACGGCTCAGTAGTGGAGTAAGTTTAAACTCATCACAACCATTGAAGACGAGCCGACCGGGTTCGTTCGCGCGCTGGAGCTGCATCGCACTCAAGTCACTTCAATAATTCAATAAATCCATATTTAACTTAAGCCTTTTAATCAAAATATAATGAATATAACTTGATGCCATGCTGAAATGTTCAATTAAACTATTTTAATGTCTTCAACATTAACAGCCCAGCTGTTGGGAGGAGAGGGAAGGTTTAAAAAAAAAAAAAAAAAAAAAAGCCAGGATTGATTCGGGGTCGGGCCTGAGAATTCTGAAAGCCTTTAACCCACTGTAGTCCTGTGCAGCTCTGTGCAGTCCCATGTTCTAAACAGGGAAACATTTTGCGTGCAAATGTGCTGTTTACAGTGCTCACTTCCCTCTGCATGAGCTGATTCGTGCTTTGGAGAGACATGAGGTCACCTTCTGTATAATAATATGCATCTCCTGATTGGATCCTGTGGTTTACCTACTGATACACATATACTGCTGTTTTGTGGCATTTTTCCTCCAGCGATTAGTCTAACGTAGATCCAGAGTAGCCTAGATTCTCCCCAAGCCCACAGTCATTTACACCACCAGCTGTGAGTACTGAACTGCCAGTGCTTGTTCAGTGTTTAACATACATTCCACATTTAATTAAAAAACACAATGTCAACAGGGTATTTAGCATATGCAAATGCCTTCATAAATAAATGAGAAAGCAAAGAGGCTGTATTTAGACACAAGATCACAGAGGGAGAGAAAATATCCACGCTCCCTCAGAGCTCACATTAAGACAATTTTACGGGTTTTATGGATGAAAACAGTGTCAAAAATCAGACTGGCACTGTTTATTTTTTTATCTGTATTTTTATTTTATATTTATATCAAAGCTCCATGTTTTCCTCTTGTTTCATCTGAAGTCATGATCCATAAGAAGCTGCATAAAAACATTTTGAAATCTCCTCTGAATAAAGGCTGCGTGCATTTCTCTGAGGACTGAGGCTTTGACATTTTCACAGTATTAATATAAAACCTAGACCGGCTTTATAGTCACACACCATCTGAATCTCACTTTTATACACAACAAGGCCTTTAAACTTCCACTTCTGGTCATATTTGTCATTTTGTCGACCATGGGTGCTGCTCAGCTCACAGTTACGAGGGCTTGATGGGACGACTGGGATTTCCTGTTTTGCTTCCACTAAGCCTTTAATTACATTTGTAGCTCAACTGGATGGCAATAATAATCACAAACAGCAGTTATGCAACATGTTATTAAGCATCGGAGATGTGATTGAGCAGTTAGAAAACACTGTTCTGTTAGACGTAGCTTTCCCCGGCAGAGTGCTACCAGTGAGACTCAGCAACTGTCACCTCTAAATATACACATCTTCAGGTTTTAATACCATTATGTTGACTTTTACATGAACCACAATATATTTTATTTTGCTTGAAAATGTTTCAGAAACCCTCTGTGAAATAATGTGTGTAAAATCATTATGAGCGGCCTCATCGTGCTGCGAGTATCAGTCTTTAAACAGTGTAAGTGTACTCCTTACATGATCAAGAATACTGAAGTGTGTCATTGAAATGCATGCGCCTCCACTGCGATGACCTCTGCAATGACCAGCGATGGTGGCGTTTGACTATCGGATAACTGAGTCAGCACTTTGAATAAAACATGTGATGTGGGGACTGGAGGAGCCTCGGAAGGACACGCTGACATGGACCAGTTCTTCACCTCTCTCTCTCTTTCCCTCTCTCTCCTCTGTCTCTAAAGGCGATGCAGATGCACTTCAAACAGAAACAGCTCACAGGTAGTATCCATGTGGTGGACGGTTCATCAGCCATCAGCAAAGAGAAGAGTCGTCAACAAATAACGAAAGAGCAGAATAAGAACAAAAGCCATGCATGTTTCCACTATTTGGTACTAAAACTAACATTTATGCCAGAAGGAATTATATCAGCCAACGGTAAATCTCCAGAGAGCTACAGTACAGGTAACTTCATCAGATCCCTTTCTCCCAGATCATCTCCGGAGACTGCTGCCTCTGAGATGGCCTGCAGCCGATGGTGACGCCGGTCAGTTGTCTGCAGTGTTTACACATCACATTTTAGTATCTTCACCCGCCGAGCATCTATAAGGTTGTCCTTAGTCTGGGCTAAAGAGATATATTTTTTTTAAAGCTGTGTGCAGTCTTCTTATAAATACATATTGAGCTTGAAGTTGATAATCTCATCACAGATCGATCTGTGTGTTGAGAAATATGAAGCTTAACACACACTCAATACAAGCCACTCCTAGCAGCTGCAGTAAGTCGCTACATTAGCTTTTGTGTGTTGTTTTGTGGCAGCACATGATCAGATGTGTTTGTGTTTACAAATACCTGGCATGACAGAGCTCCTCATCACACTGACATCTCTTTCTCCAGCTTTTGTGATCTGTCTAAATGGGATCTGAGGAGTACCCGTGGTAACTGTACTGTTCAGCAGCTGATCTAGGTGGGGGTGGGGATAAATGTATCATGACCTGGACCTCTGACCTGCATGTGGAAGGAGGCCAGTGGAAAGACAATTCCCCTTCACTGGGATCAATATGGTATCACATTTTCATTAAAGGAAGCATCCGCAGAGCCATTTCCGTCTAATGGCTGCACAGTGTGGTGTTCTCTAAAGGCTCTGGCTCATAGTGCTGAGGATAGTGCTTCATATTAAGTGGCTGAAAATCTCCAGATCCCTGAGATAAATGAGAGCGCTGTTATCATCAGTGTGAGGAGTGAGAAAGACGGGGCAGATGTTAATGTTGCTCACGGCCCGCTGAAGCACTTCTAAATAGGTTTTCGTGCTGATGATTTTAATCTTCCTTGGTGTTGTTGTGTCATTAACGGGATGGGAGTGGACAGTGATGATGCATATCAACAACCAAAGCGACTCCTATGCTGCGATAAGGAGGGGTGGGGGTCGCCTCTGTAACCCCCCTGGGCTTCAAGATTTCCCACAAAACTCCATTAAATAAGAATGAATTGTGGATGTTTTTCTTTTTTCTGTACCAAAAGTCAGAGGCAGAGCGCAGTCACCCATCTCCACTGGTTAGCTCTGCTGGTAGCCTCTGGTGTTGTATTGAATCATTCATCAGTTTCTAAATTTGCTGGCTACTGTAACCCATGGCACTGCAGGCTTTGTCTTTTCCATTTGGGTCAGAGTAAAGGACTCTCTTACATAACCACAGCCACTTGCAGCACTGGGGAAACAACCCAAGGCGCCACAGTGCGTGGAAAAGCGGCATGGTTAAGATTTAGTATTTACAGAGCTGAAACTCTAAAAAGTTCTTCTCTAAAAGTCACCTACTCACCCACAGCAGACAGGTGTAGGTGTAGAGATTGATGAGAGAAGCAGGTGCTGAGATCCGCGGTCGGATGAATCGAACCCCTGCAGTTGCGTAAGTGCATTAAGCAGACTGAGGCCTGGGGACGCCTCACAGAAAACACCCAGCTGCATTGTGGTCTATAAAAGCCCGACTCTGCTCCGACCCCGGTGGATTTTAGAGAAGACGTACTCACTTAAAAACACACAGCATTAAAAAAACAAAAACAAATAATGATTCTGGCTTGGAGCAGTTTCAGTGGAGTTGCACATCATCCTGCCAGCCACCCAATATTAATATGCTTTTGTTAAATTTATGTGACATTTACCTTCCTGAGGATGACTTTAGACTTCCGGTGGCTGGCGGGTCTTCATTTCAGCTTTAGGGTCACGTTTGGTACCACTGCATCAAAAAAGCTGAAGTTTGCTTGTCTCCCACTCATCAGCTCACTTCCTGTATGAAGTGACAAAGCTGGAAATGCAAACATAACTAAAGTACCACTGGCTGATTGTAAAGTGATTGTGGTTTCTTGCTGTGCTCAGGTGCAGAATTGGTTCATGTGCCGCTCTACTGGTCATCTCCTGCTGTTTAAAACCAAATAATATCCTAATTAGTTAAGACCAGTTGGTGCAACCGGCCCCAGTCACATAAACATCATACTGTTATGGCAAAACAAAATTTATTTGCTACAAAAAATGAAAGATTCCTGCCACAGAAAGTTTGGGGTATTGTCCTCACCACAGCGTTGATCAGTGTGATGATCAAGTCGCCCTAATGAAGTTTATGTGCTGACACAGAAACCAGATGGTCCAACAAGAACACCAACTCAGCTCATTAATTATTTGTCATTAACAAATGGCACAGCAGCTGACGAGGACCAGGATTACTAGTCCTTCTCGAACAAAACATTAAAAAAAAAAAAGAAAAGCATCAGACAGATGCAATTTTGTTGTGTTGTGAACGGGACTGGCTCTGATGAATTTCCCTGTGAGGGGAAAAGACACTTCACTAAACAACTGCAGGGAAATTATGTATGTTAACACATCAAATGAGGCTTCACTGTGACCACATATGGACCAAGTGACAGTAACACAGTCTCCTCCGTTTTAGAGAGCCAGGGTTTCAGCTGTCCAGCCTGCTGGAATTTGTGTGTGTGAGTCTGTGGCTTGTCACAATATGAGAATTTCAGTAGTCAATACCAATGCCAGTGAGTTTCCATGATTCACGACACTCATTCACTATCACGATAAAAATCAAAAAACTTCATCCATGTTCTTCTTAATTCACAACTGTTTCACATCGAACTTTCAAGTAATTCAGCCCACTGTGCTTCAACAATTTCTCAAATTGCACAGAATTTAAAGTCTTTGAACATGGAACTAAGAACAGTAAAATGGTAAATATGGCTCAACAAAAACAGAAAGTAATGTAGTCATTAAAATTGAGAAAGGGGAGAGAGTCCATGAAGAAAGGAAGGAGTTCCACCGCACACAATGTGGTCACTTAAATACTGATTTATTGTTTAAAAGTTAAGCAACACGTTTCGCCTGAGCCTGATGAAGCCCACTGGGCGAAACGCGTTGCTTAACTTTTAAACAATAAATCAGTATTTAAGTACATTGTGTACGGTGGAACTCCTTCCTTTCTTAATGTAGTCATTACTTGTATCCTTCAAGTAGCAACAAGGGAACTGTTGTTCTCATTAATTCACTTTAGGCTGTTTTCACATACTGGTGCAAAAAATATGGTTCGAGTTCTCTCACACACACACACACACACACACACACACACACACACACACACACACACACACACACACACACACACACACACACACACACACACACACACACACACACACACACACACACACACACACACACACACACACACACACACACTCCATGCCTGGTTGTTACAGCAGCAGTGACTGTCCGCCAACATGCTGCTGACTCTGTGCAGTAATTGATTTGTTTGAAGTAAGACAGGAGGAGACAGAGACTTGCTGGTGGTGTGTCTTCAAACAAAAGAAGCATTAGTCAGGATTAATCTGGATTAACAAGAGAAATTCTGATGGACAGGACCCCCACCCCATGTTACCCCTCGCTTAAAAAGAGCCATCCCCCACTGTGCCCCTCCCACCTCCAGTCTAAACAGATTCCCCTCATACTAATTGGCAGGTGCAGAAAGGCTTGAGTTTATGCCTCTTGGTGTGTGTGTGTGTGTATCACTGTATGTTTCTGTGTGTCTGTTCATGTTTTTGTGTTTGTGAGAGCGACAGTGAGAGCAGCGGTGTGTTTCCAGATAAAAAGGAGTCCCCTCACTCCACCATCATTGAGTCATTCAGGCCAATAAACCCACCTTTGTTACAACACTAATCAGTTTCAATAATCTGGATGAAATCATGGTGAAGTTAATCTCCTCAGTGAGAAACTCGTCTCCACCACTAAACAGTAAACAGGTAAGAAGTAATGAGGGCGAAAAATATATGGTAAAATAGAAGAACAATGTAATAGAATTAAGGGAGATATGAAGAAAACAAAAGCTAGACTTGGTGAAGATCAGAAGAGATGGGCTAAGGATCCATAAGGGAGTGTAATGTCACAGACTGAGAAGACTGAGGACTGAGCTGACAGAGCACAACTCCAATCTGAGAGTCCTAATCTCACTGTGACGTCCATCTCAATCCCACCATTACTGGAATTAACAAAACACAGCCAGAGAGAGAGAGAGAGAGAGAGAGAGATGTGTGTGTGGGGGGGGCGGGGCTCAACATGGGATTTTAAAGTAGGAAAATGGGAGAGTGTGACAGATTGAGAAAGAGATCAGAAGTAGAGGGTAGCAAAAAAAGTCAGAAAATAAAGAGGAAGGAAAGGGAGAAGGATGGAGGTGAGAAGTGCGTGTGTGTGTGAGAGAGAGAGAGGAGGAGAGAGAGAGAGAGAGAGAGAGAGGAGGAGGAGGAGGAGAGAGAGGAGGAGGAGGAGGAGGAGGAGGAGAGAGACCCTCAGGCAACTGTTAAACTGACTTAATCAGATCAACTTACTGACCTGGATAAACTCTGCTTGACTGGAAAACACAACTACTCACATAACAAACCGCCCCTTGAGATTACACATGCAGTATGTGAGTGAGCGTGCACACTCATATGGTGTGTGTTGTGTGTGTGTGTGTGTGTGTGCGGGTGCATGTGTGCACTGTGGAAATTAAAGAAAAGTGAGACACCACTTTAGCAGGATTGCAGAAGAGAGGAGGTAAGAACAAAGGAGGAGAGAAAAGGAGAGAGTGACAGACAAGAGAGAGATGAGACGGGTTTAGTTAAATTTAAATAAACCAAACTGACATCGTCCAAGACAAATGACATGCTAACTATCGTGCTACTGTAACATGCAAATTAGCACCTCATACAATAAGATGTGTCCTAATCCAGAGGCCAAATCCTTCAGAGGACGTGCAATGAAACTTTGGACATGATGCTTTGTTGACTGGGAAACAAATAACAAATTCTTCAAGGAATCTTTGATGGAAAGTCATAGTGGATCCAAGTTTTGCCGTTTCTCTCATGTATTGACCCCTCTCTTCAAAAGCAGCTGTGATTATCTGGACCTTTATAGTAAAGAAAACAGTCCTCAACCTTTTCACAGGTGTTGAAAACTATGACATCATCAGAAAAGTCAGAGGACCATGACAGTTGTTTCATCCTCTGGAGACCAGGGTGTGAAATCTAATGACAGCTGGTTGAGATACTTCAGTCTGGACTGACAGCGCCATCCAAACTTTTAAAAAGTAACTTTATTTTTCTTATATGCTGACAAACTTTAAAATTATTTTGCAAGGTCCAGGAGAACCCAGAGGTGCTGAGCAGAATAAAAGAGGTGAGCTGAGGTAGAAATCAGCCTTGAACAAACAGGAGAACATCTCTGACAGTGCAGATCGTCTCCGCTCAGCAGAAGCTGATTGATGGTAAAAATGTGCTGACCCTCTGAACCCGCAGCTCGTTTGTAAAATACACCAGAGATTCAAAAGAAGAGAGAACGACAGGACAGTAAATGCACTGTAGTAAGGTGGAGTGAAGAAAAAAGAGGGAGGAGACTGGAGGTGAAAAGGATTATGGGAGCCCGTGAGTTCACCGGGTTCTCGTTGCTCTTTGACTCTCTCTCTCTCTCTCTTTACCAACCCTTCCTTTGCAGCGTACATACATGATCGTGGGCTTTCACAGATCAATGCACAATTGTGTGCGCATGTGTAGGTGTCAGATATATTGTGTGTCTGTCTATGAACACATGTACGGACGGGGGGGCAGCAGGGGAATGTGTCTGTTAAGCATTCCTCACGGTGTGCAGGCCCGTTGTGCCTCTGCTTTGTTGCAGGACTTTTTCCTTTGTCCTGGACAAGACAAACAAGACAAAGACACACAGCTATTTATACAATAACACAACAACAGAGACTCTGGCACAGCGTTACATCACGCGGAGTCATCAGACCGCAGCACGATGATGAACACTGCTCTGTGGTCCGAACCAGGCCAATAACAGTTTGTGACATGGTCATCCAGCGTTCGAAGCTGCAGAGTAAGGACAGTGAAACCATGACGTCAGTTTACAGCACAAACTGCGCTTCATCCTCTCCTGCTGGGACTCTGAGAATTAAACCGTCTCTTCAACAGCAGAGGAGCAAGTGCTGCACTCAGAGGAAGCTGGACTGACTAACATCCAGGCAGGGAAGTCAAGTAACAACAAAACAACAGACAAGGGTTTAGTCTCGATTCTGTTTCTTTGAACTGCATCAGCGCCAAAAGCAAAAAAAAAAAACTGAAACTGGACATGAAACACCAGGGCACTGTTGGGAAAAACAGCCGCTATGGAGGAAAATTACAGATCTTTCCCTCGTCTTTAGCACACATTGGTGTGATGTTTTGCTGCTATGGAGGCAGCTACCTTATTCAGGAAAAAAAACTCTGCATGAGCACCAACACTCTGCAAGTAAAGTCTAATAAATTGGCAGCTGTGTACTGTGACTTCGCAGTCTTTAAATATCTGTGCTGCAGCAGTGAGAGTTACAGTAATAAAAGACAATAAAGTGAATGTGTAACTTTCATTTCATTAGTGAGTTATTTCGTGCTCTCTCAGTGCTGTGTAACCAAACTGCAGCCCGTCACCGTGACACAGCGCTGCTGCATTCAGGTGACCTCATGCTGTGCACGTCAAACCAAAACCGAGGCAACTCGAGGACAAATCTAATTATCCACCAGTCCCATTCAAACTAGGAGAAGCACATCTGAGATCTGAAACCAGCATATTTACGACAGAGACACCACACAAACGTGCCATGAGTCATAGAGATGATCCGCTGTGACGCAGGTGAGAGGCTGCCCTTCACTCATTCAAGTGACTTGACAGGACCAGCAGCACCTGTGCTACCAGTCAGGAGAAACCCACTGAAGCAGCTTCACATGTGTTTGTTTCAGACACATAACTTTCCCGCTCTGAGCCAAACATGCACAATGAGCCTGACACAGTTTAGATGTTTAGAGGGCGGCCACATAGAGATATAGAAAGGGATTTACATATGCAGTCTTATTAGTTTTCTTCTGAAAGGTGAAACTAATATTACCAAATATGACACAGAGAGCTGTGACTCACTCAGTGATAAAACTGTTATTGTCTCTACTGGATGAGACACGACTCTGTCCAGTTCACTGATTACACTAAATTGAATTGAGTTCAAAATTGAGACCTTATAATGACATTTCTGTTATGTAACCATGGGCACTACAAGACACTGTAAATAAAGATGGACGTGGCCTCTGTGACTCAGAGTGAGCTGCTCCACTGCTGCCATTATCTTAGCAGTGTGTAACTCTGCCCACTATCTCCCAGCTAAAGCCTAATTTATGCTTCCGCGTCGCGTTGACGGCGTACCTACGGCGTAGAC
The DNA here is from genome assembly GCF_045865225.1 of Trachurus japonicus. Taxonomy (NCBI): domain Eukaryota; kingdom Metazoa; phylum Chordata; class Actinopteri; order Carangiformes; family Carangidae; genus Trachurus; species Trachurus japonicus. The sequence goes on from NC_140911.1 coordinate 21,357,367, forward strand.
CCGACGCCGCCGTTGAGCATTCGAAGTTCTACGTCAAGGGAACGCGTTGCTTCCGGTCACAGTAAACAATGGCAACTGAAAAACAGGGTGAATTTACCACACTGACGTTCTGAGCGGACCAATCACAGTCCTTGCTCAGGATTTTTTGGAGGTGCGCATCAGGCTACGTGTAGGGTCCGCGTAGGGGCAGAACCATAAACCAGGCTTAATCCAAAAACAATGAACAAAGAGGAGGGGCTTGTGTGGAGCTAAGACTTCTGTGAACGCGTACGCTTTGCCACCTGTCACTCAAAAAGGCCATGCCCTCAACTATACAGAGCTTTAAACCTTACTAAAAATGGAAACAGGTGACTGATCTCGTCCCAGGCTATAAACATGTTGATTTCTCCTTCTGTTTATTCCTCTGGGGAGGAACTGGTATTTGATACTTCATATTTTAGCTGCTTGGGCTCAAGTAGTCTGGCGAAGGGATGTGACATCATTCTGCATCATCCTGCAAAGGAGAGGAACTCCTGATTCTCCCTTGAAAGAAACTCTGAGTCAGAGAAGCAAACTGATATAATGCTGCAGCTGACGCATGTGGAAGTGGGAGGGAACAGAGGAGAAAGAAAGTAGCAGTGAAGAGGTCGGATTGATGCCATATTTAGAGGAGAAAACTCTCCATGGGAACCTTCATGATGTCACGTAACATAGGAGAAAATCACGACTGTGTTTTCATCATGCAGCTCTCATGCATCTTCTGCTCCTCTCTCACCTTCCTCCTCTGTGTGGGCACAGTCTCTCTCTCTCTCTCTCACACACACACACGCACACAAGTGCGTACGCTTGGTAATGCACGAGTAACGTAGTGAACTCAAGGGGACTCCCCTAATGGAAATTTGTAATTTCAAAAAACGTACTATTGTGACAGGACCACGCACGAGTGCACAGTGATGGAGCGTGCGTGTGCATCCGCCTCAGATAAGAAAAGAAAAGCAAACAAAGGAGAAGAAATCGGAAGCAGAGAGAAACTAAACTAATCCAGAAAAAATTGAGGAGTATCGTGGGGAAGGAGAGTGTGGTTGGTGCAGGAAGCCCAGACGGGATACACAGAAATGTAACTGGCACCAAAACAGCAGAAAACAGCAGGGAGTGGGGGGTTACAGCTGTTGCCATGTGCCTGTAGGCTACAAAAAACAGGGGATGTAACTAGCGTTAAAGCACACACTGAGTACAAAGTACAAAGAATTTTAAATGGATCAGTGTTATTTCTGAGTGAAACTAACGCAACACGATTGCTGAGCAGGTTTGACAGTGAGCGCGGCGGTGAGGAGGCCGAGCAGCAGGACGCCGCAGCACATTAGAGGATATGGAGAGGAGGAAAACGCAGTGAAGTGAGTTTACAACGTGGGGAGGAAGAGGAGAGGATGGAGGACGGAGGTTCAGGAAGGAGGTGTTGTCATGATGAACATCAACCATCATCTGACTTGTTTAGTGCTGCAATGAAACCTCGCCCTTCATTACTGCCGTCAGCTCATTCTTTACTGACATTTAAAATACCCAGAATCCACCTGTGTTGAACCTGACAACTGAAAATAGATCACAATACTGATTTTTATTTATTTTTCACACCAGAGGCTGGCTGCTGGCTGCACAGAACACCTTAACGAAATATTATTTTAATAGTTTGAGGTTTGTTTTAATTAAAACAGTCCTGAGTCTACTCCTTAAGGTTTCAACTTAAGGTTGAGTAGCCAAAATTTTCTCTTTATCTTGTTCTTATATGTTAAGTTCCTTTACATACATATTTTAAACTGTGACAATCCTCTGCTCTGACTCACATTTGTTAAACATTTTTTTCCATATTAAAGGTAAAAAAAAATTTTTTTAAAAGCTCTGACTTCCTGATGCACAAAGGTGATTAGAGCAGAAAACATCAGAGATGAACTTCAGTCAGACCACAATCAGAGACTAGAAAATGGATCCAAATGATTGGAGTAATTAGCATCTCAGTGTATATAATGTATAAGTATATTTTTGGGGGCTTTTTGCCTTTTTTTAATATATAATATAGTTGAGACAGACAGGAAATGGGAGGCAGAGAGAGGGGGAATGACATGCATTAAAGGGATTCCATATGGGGCCGGCTGCGGTGAGGACTATAGCCTCTGTACCAACTGAGCTAAACGACACCCATAATTAGCATCTTTGACTTGTATTTTATAGTTTGTTACTGTAGCTTGAAACTAGCGGTGGCTGACACAGCGTTTGCGATTGTGCTAATGTAAAGTCCAGTTATTGGGTCATTGTTCCCACCCAGCACCAGTTCCTCAGGAGAAAACTATAGGCAGAAGGTAGAGATGAACACATCACAAAGGATTATCCAATGACCTTTTTCAGTTGTGTTACACAACGAGCAACAGCAGGAGACTTCTATGCGTGTGTGTGTGTGTGTGTGTGTGTGTGTGTGTGTGTGTTAACGTTTGTGAGGAACAGCAGACTGTGGCTCAGAAACAAATGGTAGCATAAAATAAACCAGATGCATGATGGGAGCTTCCACAGCAGCAACTGAGCTCAGATATCCAAACGGTGATGTTATGGAAGTGAGCTACTGAGAGAGCGGTCGGGGTTGCATCCGCGACATCTGCCAACGGCTGAAACAAACAGCGGGAAGAACAAACAGAGTTTCCTGCTGCTTCCTGCTGAAGGTTATCTGAGCTGCTGGGTGTAAAGCTGAGTGCACACAAAGAAGCTGTTTCTTAAAAGTGAATGTTTTGAACACATTCACACTAAGGTGACCAAAAAAATTTTGGCCTCAACAGGGAAATAAAACGAGGCTTCACAGACAAGGTGCAGCGCTGGGTGAAGTCTGTTTTTTAATGAAGCCTAAGGAGTTTTTACTTGATACCTTCATGAAGAGACAATAAAGATTGTCAAAAGACTTTTACAGGCCAATCATACGTATATAGGTGTATAGTACTGTAGGCATGGGCAACGATTTTTGACTATTCAAATAGTTACGAAAATTATTTTAAAAAAGACTATCATCTACTTTTCATCACGTTTTGTGATTCCATTTTTAAATGACAGACAAAAAGTTTTTCAGTCTGTTATTTTTAATGACGGACTGTGATGAGGATACCACTTCACCGCTGCTGCTTCTCATTTAAAATGACGGACTGGGCAGAGCAGGGGTTGAATAGTCGAGGAATGGTTAAATATTTCTAGGTGACTATTGAATAGCGCTTTTGGTTGAAACGCCCATATGTGTTGCCAGTAATTGTAATGTAAACAGCAAAAAATGTCACTTCAGTAGAGCAGCATCTGTAACTGTCTGGTCGGATCAGGTTCGACTCGTCTGTTGATGCTATGATGCACAACTTGATATTTCCTGAAGAGGAAGGAGAGGACGTCGGGCCTTTCTATGTTTCTGTTTCAGACAACTTCAGAGAAATGGCCTGAAAAGACTTGACGATGTGCACAGGCTGAACACCGTGTGCTTGTCCTGTTATTTAGCAAGCTGCCAAAGAAGCTGAGGAACAAGCGTGTTGTCCTGTCACAGCCCAATGTCTCTGGAGCTGAGCTAAAGGCTTCACATGCGAGGCCAGGACAGTCTGCTGCTGTATTCAATTTATGCAACTTTTATGTTCAGGTATTAGCTCCTAAAAACACCACCACTCCACACAAGAGGCGCACTCAGGATGAAAAAGTTACAGTGACACAAAAACGGAGCCACAGCTATAAAGCCGAACATGTCTTTCTGAACTCGCGCTTTCATGTTATTCTGTGTTTTTGTACCAATTCTCGATTGTGTTAAAGCTTCACGGCTTAAAGAATATTACACAAAGATGAAAGAAAATAGTGGAGAGACAGACTCCAGAGAAAACAGTTCACACGCTGCTCTAGCCAATTAAAGAGAACACAACTTGCTGTGTTAACAATATGGGAGACAACAGCAGTATTGAAATATTGTACAGTATATACTGGACAAGGTCACTTGTATGTCAATATAACTTCCTCATACTCATTCTTAGTTGTTCTTAGTGAAGGTTGTCCCCTACTTTTATATTTGCAATAAAGGCATCTTATCTTATTTTATCTTTCTTATCTTTTATAGCACCAGAGACAGAGATGTTTTCAGGTTGTCTGCCTGTTCAGTTAAGTTCAATTAAATCTTCTTTGTATAGTTTTGATTCATGCACTTTAAAGACATAAGGTCATCAAGGCATTCAGACCCTTTGTCTGTATGTACATGCATCCTGTTCTCATGAATGCAATATCTCAGTAAAGAACTGGAAGATGTGCTAGTGCGAGTAGATTGAAGCAGGCAAAGGTCACTGTGACTGCAAACATGTTTTTGGCCGTGACATTAACGTGAATCACCCTGTCCTAATTCAGATGTTGCATCCTTAAGAGGCTATTTGAAGACTTAACAGAATCACAACAAGATAGTCCAACTTCAACAGCTACTCCTGTGATCCAGTAGTTGGATCCTTTTCATCCCAAGGCTCAACAGCAGTAACAGCAGACTGTCTTAATGTGGTTTGGTGGTGTCGGCTATGAAAGAGCCTCGGCTTCACAGACCTCCTGAAGTGGAACAGGTACACAGGGAGCTTTCAAGTCTGGACAATTATGTTTGTAAACGACAGCTGGACCTGCTGGCAGAGGCTTACAACCTCTAGTTCTTTATAGTTCAATGCCATAACTCTCCAGTAAGTCGCCTCCTTTTCACACTGAGGTGACAACATTCATGCACGGAGGAAAAGATCCTCGTGACAGAGTGACCTGCCCTCAGTCCTCCCTCCTCTCCTTCATGCCGTGCCGCGCTGCTCACTGTTAGCGTCTCTTCTTCCGTCTCCTCCCATCATTTTACTCCACAATCTGTCAGGCCCATCAGCCGTGCAACAAGACGGAGGAGGGATGGAGGGGACGCAGGGAGGAGAGTGGGGGAAAGAGTAATGAGGTCAGTAGCACTTATCTGCGGAGGCAGAATGAGGGATGAAGAGGATGCTCTGGGCTTTCGCTCTCACACTTTCAGTCACTCTCACACAAACTCCCTGTTTTAAATTCACCCTGCTCCACTCTGCTCTGTTTCTGTCACCTCATGTTACACGTACATTTCCATCCCGTTTTTTTCTTTTCTCTGAAACACTTTGGGAACCATTCCCCTCTCGTCTTTACTTCATATTTTATCTTTGATAACAACTCCAGAGTGTCTCTTTGCTTTCCTCTTTGTAGTCATTAAATTGTCATTTCTTCACATCACTCTGTCCCCTCATTTTCTGACACCTTTACTCCCGCTCTCATCCTCCTAACGCTGCTCCAACTACTCATATCTAATTTCCTTTAACAACTTTTTCTCCTCCATCTTTTATCTGATGGTTTTCCATGTTAAGTTTCTTCTGCACCTTCACTCAGGTGCTTAATTCCTCCTCTCTTTTCCTATTTCTGGCTCCTCCTCATCCTCCTTTATTGTCTCTTTTTTTAACCTGTCATCCTTTTATCATCTGCCCTGCTCTGCCTTGCTGTCTGTCTTAGTCGACTCCGCCTGCAGCCGTCCTGTCTTCCGAGGTTGAGGCGTATTGATTTTCAATTGACTCAATATAAAATGTTAATTGAGGCTGTAATTGCAATGCATGCAGGCACTAGTTAGAGGACGCTTTCTTTTTAATTAGCCTCCAGAACATGTCGCATTTAAAGTGAAGTAAAAACTTCAGTGTCTTGTCTCCACCACCACCCTCCTTTCTCCAGCCACCCATCCATCCATGGAACAGATTTTCCGCAAACTTTTAAAATGTCACCAAATATGAAATGTGAATTAGAGGAGCTTCCACCAGCTGGGCCGGAGCGAATGAGTCGAGCTCTGCTAAATGTCAGAAAGCCCATTCAAGAGAAAAATGGCGGGGATCTCTGCAGAGTTCGTTGGACAGATTGTTGTGCTTGTCTGAAGTCGAATTATTTTGGCGTATTTCATTTTCATGCTCTCACCCTGAGGCAGAGACACATGGATGATCTAACGCACCAAACAGCAGCATGTTAGACTCTGGACTATTTGGTAATTTGATATAACACAATATTACACCACACAGAGGGGCAACAGCCAGCTTTTTATTATTGTTATGAATTCCTATTTTTACTTACTGAAAGGGAGAGACTGATTTTCTTTCTCATCCCAATTGGATGTTATATACATACATAATTCAAATTATTATTTTCTTCTGCACTCTTTTAAGATCTAGGAAGAAAACAGATACATGGGGTGATGGGTGGAGGGGTGAGCACCATCCATCAGTGTGTGGTGCACTCACATTCATTTAGTTATCTACAGTTTAGATCATTGAATGAATGTTAACAGCAGATGAGACCAAACTGTCTTCACTGTCTTTCTCAACGCAGTGTGTCCTCGAAGACTTGTCTCATGTGTGTGTGTGTGTGTGTGTGTGTGTGTGTGTTTGTGTCCTGGCCCTGAGCCTGCCGCCATTCAGTAGCTCGGTTTTCTGTTGTTTTAGACTCGTTTTCTTCAGTTTCTGTTTTATTTTGTAGTTCAGTTCTTGTGCATTTTGTTCTAGTGTTACTTCCTGTGTTTTCCCGCCACACTCTCCGTCCTTGCACACCTGTCCTGTGTTTCACCTCGTCAGCCCTGCTCCTGCCCTGCTCCTTGTCTGTCTCCACCAATCAGCTTTCTTTGCCCTCCTGCCTCCTCACCCGTTGCTTGTTGCTTTGATTAGTTCTGTTTTATTTAGTCTTGTGTGTCTTTCAGTTGTCTGATTATTGTGTGTTGTCATGGTGTTTTGTTCTGCCTGTCGTGAGTTATTAAACCTCAGTTTGCAAGTATCCGGCTGTGTTAGCTCCTGCATTTGGGGGTCCACCTGCTTCCCTCATCCTCTGTGTGTGTGTGTGTGTGTGTGTGTGTGTGTGTGTGTGTGTGTGTGTGTGTGTGTGTGTGTGTGTGTGTGTGTGTGTGTCTACTTTCAGCAACAAAAGCCTAGAAAGAAAGAAAAAAACGCTGCTGAAATACAGGACTAAACATCCTAAATGTGCGTGCAGCAGTGTCCACAAAAACTCAACAACTAATATGTCACACATTGGCCCGACAGCCCTAATGTGTCTTGGCACATGAACACACACACACACACACAAACTCATTTGGCCCTTCCCCCTTCCCTCCCAGGCACTGATCCACACAGGGTCTGTTAATAATAATGTGGGGCACACAGATCAGCCAGATGTTTGTTGGTACATCTTGGTGTGTGTGTGTGTGTGTGTGTGTGTCTCTGTACAGCAGCAGGTGCATTTACTGTATGGTGTCCATCCATGCGTGAGTGAACACGCGCCTATCCTTCTGTGAAAGTAAGACCAAGTGCCTGATGTGCAGGACACGGTGTGCTGCTCACACACCCCTCCCACAGTAAGTGCTGGTTACGCGTGTGCCTGTGTCTATCTGTGTCTGACTGTTTCACAACGGTTTCTATTTTCATAAATCTGTGTCATGGATAAAATGGTTGTAAAAACACACTCACAATACAACATCTAAGGTAAAAACATGCGTGAGTGTGAGTGTCAGTGCCTATGAGAGCTTCTTCTCCTTGTTTCCCGCCCTGTGTCAGTGACAGCAGCACCGTGACTGTGGTGCGGTGTCACTTTGTCGTCCTGTCTCTTTGATGTAACCGGGCCGCTGGTTGTGCAGCGCGGCCTCACAGCCCTGTGTGTACCAGTATTAGGGTGAACCAGTGTCCAGATGGCCAGGCTTGCTGTTCCTGCCCTGAAAGTGGAGCACTGGGCTAAGCTTCTATTATACAGGCTTAAAAACACACTAATCACCCAACAGCACTCTGCACTGCTGCTGCTTTTAGAGGACGCCACCAGTGTGTGTGTGTGTGTGTGTGTGTGTGTGTGTGTGTGTGTGTGTGTGTGTGTGTCTACTCTTAGCACTATTCTCTGTCTCCAGGGAGACAATTGCTGACTGTCATAATGAATGGCACAGAGCTGCAACCTGACATTTTGTAAGAGCATATTATTCAAACATTTGAGGGAAGTTATAACACTGTAAATTGCTTCATCTTTTATATTTTTTATTCAATTTGTTGAGTTTTATTTGTGTTGACATCCATAAGAAGATATATTATTGGTTTAAAGAAGCAAAAACCATCTTAGTGTAATTTTACATCAATTGGGAGAGGGGAGGATCTGAGTCTCTCTTCTGATTCGTTGACTGTGTTTTCTGAGTGATCCAATGAAAATGTAGCAGATTTCAGTGTTGGATGGTGGGTCCAGGTGAATGGGGTTTAGTGACTGCTTTGTTGTGACATCACAAAGTCACAGACGTCCTGACAGCTGTTTTTAAGGCTCGGTTTCTGAATAGAGGCTGTGTGAAACTTATTATACATGTACAAAATAGGACCTTTTCAATGTTAATCTATTGAATCTAAATATAGCTTTTCAAACACGAAGCCAAATTTCTGCCTCCTGATGAACAGTGATGAATTAGTGTTTGACCTTTTGTGAGAAATATATTTGTCTTCTGGCAAGATGAACCTGCTGAGTCTGTCGGGAACAGGAGCAGCTCTTCAGTGAAGGACTCCTGCCTGCTGACTCCGGTCCAACACTTTAGTTATTAAGTAACTGTCTGAAGTCATCTACTCTTGGCAAGTGTGGCTGCAAAAGCGCACATCAATTAACACATTAATGAGCATAGCTGCAGGTCAGAGTGGAGAAACGCTGCCACGGGGAAACACCCGCCTGCACTGCAGGCACTGTTGGCACAGTGAGGAACTGCTGGCACCGCCAACCTTCATCTGCCATCCAATTATGTGTCTCTGTGTGTGTGTATGTGTGTATGGGGCATCCCCAGGTGCCAATAGAGGTCTGATCTTGGTCTGGCGGGATGCAGTGGCTCCATCACGCCAATTAACCAACAGATCCCACAGCTCAGACCTCAGATAGGTTGGTGTCTCCAACTACATTTGTTTCATTATTATTATCATTATGTATCATCTATCATGAATCCTTATTAGGGTGCTCAAAGTTGACACAATAATAACATGTTAATGCAAATTCCTTTTGCCGCAACTATTTTTTTTTAATGCACGACTAAATACACATTCTATTGACCTTTGACCTGTAGTCAGAATCAGCGGCAGTCACAAGCTAAACCGTCTCTGCAAAGTTAGCACTTGGATGTCATGTTATTATTATTTTTAGCTTATGATGGTGGGGGAGAGGGGCGGGGGGGGGTCAGATGCAAACAAAACTTAAAAATTACAAACTTAACCAAACCGAACCATCATAAATCACCTCAACCTTTCTCCTGTTTCTGCTCATTGTCACTGCTGATTCAGCAGGTTTAGACCTCCTGCTGCTGACACACACCTATGTGCACCGGTCACACACACATACACACACACACACACACACACACACACACACACACACACACACACAGGAAAGAGAAAAGCAGCCATGATACATTAATAAAGGCGCACACACACCCCATGATTCACACTGTGTGCCACCTGTCTTTGCCTCCAGCTGTCTTTGTGAGTCTCTACTGTACTCAGCTCTTTTTCTGTGTGTTTTTTCCTCTGTTGACTTTAAACAACTCTCACATATGAATCCATCAAATTCTTTCTCCATCACTCTTATAAATAGTTTTCATAAAGATTAGGCTCAATGTGACAGCTTCTCATAGACGCTCACTGCTTCCCTTTGGCTCTGACGTCTCTTTTAGTCTTGTCACACTACAAGATTATCAAATGTCGGAGACCACAGACAGGTTCAACAGATGTTTAACATTATAATCCTACTGTTTTAACAGCAATTTAACAGTGGAGATCCCCCTGATGGAAGATCTGACAGAAACTTGCATGAAGAAGACTCTTTTGTGCTGCAAATTATATATATTGGGACTCTGACTTGGAGCTGTAAAATAATCATCTTGATACAACACACTTGAGGATGATTTGCAAAAATAATCAGTTGAGACAAGCCTTGAATTGGGCCACACGCCCCCGTTTGTTGAAGGAGGCAAACTGGGCCAAAACCATCGAGTGAGTGACCAGCCTTCGCTTCCTTCAGTTCATTGTTGTGTTGTTTTGGTTTTACAGACACTTCCTGCTCCGCAGCAAACAGCAGACGGGCTCAGTCAGGGACCTGCTGGTGAACACAGTGGAGCATTTAGCAGCTAAAGAGCTGGAGATTTCCCTCAGGAACTGGTGGAGAGTGAAACAACAAAAACAAAACACTGCTCAGCAGAGGGACAGTTTTAACTCTTTAACCAATTTTCCATTAACATGTCATTAATCAGGATGCCAACTCAGTCAGGAAAGGAGGTTTGTTTCTCCTTCTGCTCCGTCATGTCGGCTTCAGCAGAGAAGAAAGCCAAACTCCTCAACACAGAGTATTCCTCCTCCAGTTCAGTCTCACTTCTCTCGTCTCAGTTATACACGATACTTTCTGTTGCAGACCCACTAATGACTAAGCTGATGACTGTATTTCTTCTTAAGTAAATGACTTGTGACAAGTTTGCTGGTTATTCTTCCTCCACTGAGGAGGTTTAAAGTTGACACTGTATTGAAATAAGCTCTCCTCCTCTGTGCGTTCATCTTTGTCTAACATCAATACCACTATGTGAGTGTGTGTCTGACTGTTCTACTTTCCTGAGCTGTCGTTGTTAATTTGCCTCCGTGTGACCCAGTGGGAAGTTAAACCCTTCATCTCCACACTGCGCAGCAGATTGTTGCATATTACAGGTTTAATAGTCTGCCGTCTCACCGAGCCGTCTCATCCCCAGAAAAAAAAAAAAAAAGCTTAGTCAGCTCAGTGATGTCACCTTCCATTTGTCCTTCTTCCCACAAGGCACCACAGCTGCCGGCCGCTTCTTCGGGGAAATGGATGGGTGTCGGGTTACACACATCTCATTGATTGTGAGCAGCTAGCTTAGCGGTCACAGACGAGTCAGCTAACGCTTTCAGGATCAGCGAGTCATCAGTCATCCAGAAACACAGCTCCCCGAGGGAAAGGCCCAGGTTTTTAAGCTCACAGCCCAGACGTTAATTGTTTACTGTTATGGTTTATATTGTCCTTTATGAGCACAGGCAGCACTTCCACCTGCTCTCAGAGCTTTTACACTCAACATGTGCCTGATGATTAAGTGATGTGCAGTACAGCTGGATGGTATGGTCTCAAATTCATACTACAGTATAGTTTAAAGCATAGATGGTAACATTATATCATATTATATTTATTTATCTAAAATATAATATTTATCTAAAAATATTTATATATGGTTGCTATTGTGTTATATTTCACTCAGCACAAAGGTATTTTGAGAAAATGTATTGTGGAAAAACTGCAACAGAAAAACTGCAAAACATTTTCTCAAATTACTTCCATTTCTAAAAACAGATTTTTTTCATGAAATACAATAAAATCAGACGACGGCAGCAAAACGGGAGGTTCCTTTCCCTCAACCAACTCAAACACAATTAAACTCCCAAAGTGCTGTGTTAGTTCAAACAGTCAGTAACTCTTCTTCAGTTATATTATTGTAAGAATTGGTATAATTGCCTCTGCATAGTCCAAAATAACTTAGTGTACATGTTTACTTGGCCTCATTGCTTGTGCCCTCAATCACTCCACATCTGCAGAGAACACATTCTCTTGCTGTCTTCATATTCTCACACACGCAATGCTTTCCCAAGATCCTTTTCAGCAGCAGCTATAGCTAAAAAACACAGATCCTCTTCTCAATTCCCATTGAAGTTTTGTTCAAAATAAAAGTCATTTTTAAATAGAAGTCGAAAATTCACACTTTGTTGGTCTGGATAGTCTTGGTCTATGTGATTTTTTTGTTGTTGATGTTTTGCAAATAAATATCATTCAAATCAAAAATGACAATAGAAATTGTCTGAAAACAACCTTGTTTGAAAGTGCATATTTTTCTTTCTATTTTCTAGTTCATTTCAAATTGCTGAAGCAGTTTAATTGGAAACAAAGCTGAAAACCAGTCATCATCCGGATGTCTGGTCTATGTTTCAGAACCAATGTGACCAGTTGTTGACAAGTATGTTAATAATCTCCATCAACAACAAATTAATTGTTTCACTTCACAATCTTTAAGATAATGTCAGTATCATAGTAATTCTCAATGTCAGGTTGTTTACCTTTTGGTGATTCATACTGTATCCCTTTATCCACTGCAGTGCATGCAGGGAAATGAAACATTCAAAGCTACAGCACTTAACTCAAATGTTAAGGAGCACTTACTGGGCACCACTTTAAAGTAATTCATGTTTTAATGGAGTCGAGTTAATTTTAATGGCGTGTGTTTGTTTTGATGAGCGTTTCCCTCTTTGATGGATCTGATTGAACGCAGCCTCTTCCTCTTTAGTGGTCTGTGAGTCTGCTCGGCCCATAAAGACTACAGTCAAAAACAACCTGCTGCCCATTTAGTCTGACAGTAAAGGGAGGGTAATGGCTGAGGCATAAAATATTACCACTACCATGAACGTGCAGTATTTTATGTTCAGACCTGACTTGTGCTTTCGCTGCTGTTGCTCTTCCTCCTCCAGCTTCATATGAATTAAGTTCATTTTGTTGCTCTCTTCTGATTTTGCTGCATAATTTCCAAGTATCTGATGACAGCCAGTGGGTCTGAAGGGTTATTACAAACACACTGCCAACCCAAGAAGACTTCTAGGGAAGCCAGAAATATATCTATAAGTAACCAGAAAACCTCTCCTTTGAATCCAGTAATGTTGTGCCTGAATTCAATGCGAGGATAACAACCCTGAGTGTCTAAACACAGCTATAGCGTACATCCTCCCTCCGACTGTTGGTGATCTGGCCTCTTCTCCTATACTGTTTGGATATTTGTAATAATTACATTTTGCCAAAAGACAAACCAAAATAAAAAGCTACGGGCAAGAAACTGTAATCCCACTGATGATGTTTATCTCTTAAGAAGTTACAGAGACGATTGAGTCATCTCTTCTGCAGCCATCTGCTCTGCTCGGCTGTCAGAGCCGCTCACACGGCATCAAGCACAAGCATTTTAGAGCTGCATATAACATGAAACTATCACACAGTTTTGCCTTACTGTACCTCTAATAGCTAGGCTGTTGGGCCTGGTAGGTAAAGTATTAAATATTAAAAACAGGTCAGCTTAAAGCCCCAGTACGGAGCTTTTAACTGGATACGCAAAAGTCTCTGGTTTCTACTGATGTGTCCCTGTTACCTACAACAGCAAAGGAGCCAATCAGTGTGAAGATACACTATTTCTAAGTAGTCTAATTCTATACCTCTGGAAGGCATGGTCAAGTCGGACCACTGACGAAACCATACGAATAGTCCCGTCTTCTTTCCTACATTTCCAAAACAAATCTACACAAACATCTTCATGACAGTGGGAAATGCAGTCTTCATTCCGGCAAAACACCACCGCTTTCGTCCACAGGGGCCGCCAAAATCAACACTAAATGAAAAGGTCAGTACAGGGGCTTTAATGACATTGATGTATTTATCAGGATTTTAGCACCAATGTTTCCTATGTGAGAGTTTTCATCAATCAATCGAATCAAATCAAGTATTTACATTGCAACACACCGCTGCATGAATACAAACACTACACATCGATATGAAGATAACACACATGCAGAACAATGTCCCACTCTCACACACATGACACTAACACAGACACACAGAGGATAAAAAGTAGAGCTGGGGCAAATCCCGCAGCCTGCAGCGGAGCAGCAGACACAGGGCGCATCGCCTGTCGACTGAATGAACACAAATTTGGTTGCACACACTTCACACACTGTCACGCAAACCTCACAAAGCTCACAGTTTCAATTCATGTGTGTCTGTCTGTAAAAAAAAAAAACAGAGAGACAGTGTGAGTTAGAGACAGAGGGACATCTGTGTATACAGGCAGGGACTGTGTGTGAATGTGCGATAACACGTCATTATGAATGAGATTTTCTTCATTCATCCACAGGAGGTGACTGTCTGCTAATCTCTCACCACGGTCTAAATCCAGACCAGACAGCGTCCAGGTCAGTTTGGACTAATTCAGCTTCAACGTTTAAGCATAGAGAGAGAGAACACAAAACTGTGAGGAGACAGTCTGCAAAAGTCTTCTTGTGTTTGTATTGTTGTTTTCCACAGCAGGCAGAGGATTCATCACAACACACAATCTGCTCTGAGGTTTTAAAGACCATCAGCACAGAAGTGTTTACCATGAGAGCAGAGGCACAGGCAGCTCTGTTTAACACGCACAAGCAGCCAAGCAACTAAAATCTAACTTTAACTGCAGAAACTGAACGATGGGTTGATAAAATTACACAATAAAATATCATTAAATACTCACAATGTTGCAAACCGTTGCCAGTTTGGTAGTTAGAGGCAGGAGCAGCTTTTCCCACCAGTCTGGTGAATTTAATGTTCACATAATAATCTGCTAAAAACTGAATGCTGCTATCTATTTCACAGACACAAAGAAAAAGTAACCAGTTATGTTGGATTTTCCATTTAAACTGCTATTAATTGGTATATCTATAATAAAATTTAGTCTGCGTGCATTACAGCCAGGAAGATTTAACTGCTGCTAAAAATGAGCTTTTACCTTGAACGCTCTGACTCATTACAGCAGTTTTCAACAGGACAACTTGCATTCATAACCTGATACCTGGAAAAAAAAATCCAATTTGTTTTGTTGTTTTTCCAGGGATTGGTGGAAAATAAATCAGAGATAAAAGGGAATAATGGTCTTTGGTCACACACCCAGAACATCGCCAGTGTTGCACGTGCGAGGAATCATCTACAGTGTGTAAAATAAATCCTTCATGAAGGCACATACGTATGTATGTATGCTTCTGCTTCCTGACCTCAACACCCAGGAGTACTTAAGCTTTATTTATAGTTCCTGCAGTGACAGTGTTTCACTGCTGGAATGTCTCCAGATCTCTGAACTCTACACGACCTGTTGTTTTGACATCTGTCGCTTTTACTATTGCATATAAGCTTATTTACAATGTAATAACACAAACACACACACAAAGCAGTACGGTGTTGGGGGAGAATAAGGCTTTAAACTAATGGAACAAGTACAACAATTCTGCATTAGATTAAGATCCTGATCCTGGTTTTTTGGTGTTTCCATTTATTTGAGTCAAATTATCAGTTGAATGTTTTGATACTAGTAATTTCATGACAACAGATACATTTTTTTTTAAAAAAGGAAAGAAAATAGAGGTGAAAAACCCAGGAGGGAGAAGTTCAGATAACGGAGCAGCAATGGTGAGGTTTCCATCAAGCGGGGTCATCGTTAATATCAACCTAAACCAAAATGCACTTATGAACATTAATTCCATTTGCTGAGATACGAGAGACCTGATATTGAGTTGAACTAAGAAAAAAAAAACACAACATGAGTGTCCATTTGTTTTGTTTGGTTACAGGTTATGAGGAGCTTTAAGTTTTATGAAGCATTTTGTGGCTCCAGATGCTGCATGAAATCTGATCAACTGAAAATGAAAGAAATGGTGTGTGAAGTTGAAGACGGAAAAGTCTCAGCAGATGTCTGAAGCCTCCAGCCCATAGGGTGGTGTGGCTGCACTGTGGGTAATGTAGGCACCAGGTTTTGCCACATCTTATAAACGTAGATGTTCATGTGTGATTATAAAGCAGGCCTAGGTTATGTATTAATAAACTCAAATCAAAGCCTCAGTCCACGGAGAAATGCACACAGAAACTGAGACTTAAACCAGCCGTGAGGACTTCTGCGACTTTGTGATGTCATGACAAACCAGTCACCAAGCCCCACCCACCCACCTCTGGACCAACCATCCAACACTAGAGGGTTTTACCTGAAATCTGCTTCTTTTTAAATTTTATTGAATCATTCAGGAAACAGTCAGATGAGAGGCTCAGAGCATCCTCTCTTGCCAATCACAAGATTAAAACAACAAATAGGTTAATGTTCTATAAAAAGAATCAACTGAAACACAGGCAAAGTATGAAATATGGAGCTTTAACTGTCCATCATGAATCCCACAGGTTATGGGGGTTCAATGTCAAATTAGTAGGTCTCCCTTCACTCTCTTTTCAGAATCCAGCAGGTTCCTCCTACTTTGTAATCCTGTTACAAGCCACTACAGTATGTGACAGATGAGTTTACCTTGCAGGAGGGTTTTAGATTGTTAAAAGGAGTGGATCAGCCTCAGAAATGATGTGTGTGTGTGTGTGTGTGTGTGTGTGTGTGTGTGTTAATCTCTAGAGAAGCAGCTGGCAGTAATAAGAGATGCATAAAACACAAGTACGAACATTTATTCACACACCTACATCCCATAATCTACACATAAAAACACTTAGAGAATCACTCATGGTAGGATATGTTGACACACATTCACTTCTCACCCTCAGACACACTCTCACACACATACACACTCTCTCTACAGCCATTACTGACGGATCAGCCGGGTCTAATCAGGTCAATGGAAATGTCCATCAGCCCATCAACTGGAATTAGACAGGAAGAGGGAGGGAGGGGGGGGGATAGGGTCAGAGAGCGAGAGAGAGAGAGAGGAGAGAGGGTCAGAGGGAAAGAGATGATGGAGTGAGAGAGAGTGTAGTTAGGCATGACGTGAAGAATGAAGAGCACGCTGATAAAAGATTTAAATGGGAGGTCTATAATTTATGTTAATTGATGTTAATTCTGACCCTGTCTTGCAAGCTGCTCTCTCCTACGCGCTCATCCTCGCTCTTCTTAACACGCACACTGCTGCAGTAACTCCAGCCGTCTTAGGAGAGATACACGCGTCAACTCTTGACGGATACAGAAAATACTAATGCAGTCCAACTTCAACTTCGACTGACCCAGTGAATTATTTTGCATGCTATTATTTTGTTTGTTGACTCGTGTGTGATTTTTCAAATTCCTTTTGGACTTAAAACAGGAGCTGAACTGAAACGATCATCATTTAGCTGACATACAGTATAAAGGTAGGTGTTTATATTAAAGGTCCATACAGATATCCATGTATAGTGTGATAAAGTAAGTCTAGGTTCTATATCACAACCTAAGGGGTAATAAAAACAAATCCTGAGCCATTTCTTTTTCATTTTTATCTAAACAGTGCACCATGACCAATGGTACACATTAAACCTGGGACAGACTCTGACCACACAGGCTCTTATTTCTCTCCGCTGAAGTTGCTGACACACAGAAACGTCTCCCTCAAACACACAGCAGTCCATTTTTCAACCACAGATCCTATTTCCAGAAGTCCCAGTCCACTAAGCAGAACAGCTATTTCAGATAAAGCTTTTACCATTAGCCTTGATGGTTCTGTAAAACCCATCTGACCCACAGATTGTGAAACCTGTCGACTCCAGAGCAGCACATTGACCTCTGGCTTTTTCCTGGTCCCTCGTCAGCCTCAGCCACTCAGCGAGGCCCATTACCAGCCCATTATAGTAATTCAATGAGATGTTGTCTGCATGGTAGCCTGCAGCTATATCACACACACACACACACTCTACAGCCTTTCCACACATGCATATTCAGACATGCATGCACCTGATATCTACAGTAGCCTATATGTGTGGAAAATCAACAAAGTCTACAGACAACAACTTTTAAATTCAGAGAAGGGCAACAAAGAAATTGATGGAAAAAAAACACGTCTTAGCAAGGTGTTGTTCCACCTTGAGCATCTAAAACAGACCAGTCTCTGGAGATATTGGCATTTTAATGATCGCAATGATCGCAGTGGAGATATAGTTGAACGCGCTATTCAAAACCCTCACATAGGTGTTCAGCTGGGTTGAGATCTGGACACAGTGAAGTTCATTACCAGTGAGTTGACAAAGCATTGAGACTTTGAAGCTTTCAAACTTTGTTCAGCCAGGACACCACATATTAGTTCAAGTTCAAATTAAAAAAAAGTAAAGGCTCTAATGATCTTTGACTGAATTCAGTGACCCCATGTTTTTTATAATTATATGTAAAATGTGTTTCTAGCCTGAGTTTCTATTTGTTTCTACACCTTACGACAGAATTAAAATTTGTCAGCGGCCGTGTCTTTAAGTGTTGAGTGTAATGAGATGTCATTTTTATGAAAAAATATTTTGATGTCATCATTTATTTTTATCTTACATCTAAATAACCATGGCAACAATACAACAATATAAGGTCTACGAGTTAGGTAACATGCCAGAGTAGGCCTGTATGCCCCGCAGGTGGATGTGTGACTGTTAAATAATGATCTATAAATATTAACATGTTAATGAATCTAATCAGAGTGAGAGTGATTACAGTGCAATGTTTTATTGAGACCAAGCCTAAACCCCCAGATCCTGAAGTGCTTGTAATCAATTAATAAAGTGAGTGACTCGACGCGGCAGCCGTATGCTTTGTCGGACTCGCCAGTCCACTGGCAGCTGCTACTTTAACCCCGTCTTCCACGCCACACTGTAACTGTCATTGAAGAAGAGATGTAAGGGGGTATTGTATTTTTTGGAGCAGACTGAACCCTGTTACTGTGGCATCAGCAGTTGTTATGACTGCAGTGCACTCATTCACTGGGATCTTTCTTTTTACATGCCGTCCATCTGTCAAATCCTCTCTTCATGCAGCTCATCCACTCTGATGCACTGAGACGGTCAACAACTATAGGGGTAAAAAAAACACAACAAACTCAAAGAAAAAACAAAAATAATCAGAGAAAAATTGATAAAAATAGGCGGCATTGACATACAATACTTAACTCCCATCTGCTGCCAAATACAACCCCAACTCATCATCAAGTTTTACTGACATTACAAACTCGTTGAACTGCTACCGTACATGTTGAAGATGGAATCACCTGTATTTATGCTGCAATGGCCGATGGATGACACATATAAACTGTAACATGTTGGAATTACAGTCCAGTTGGTAACAGGAAGCACCTTGATCAGTCTGCTACAGGAAATCTATTGTCAACCAGACACAAACCCATGATAAAGAAAACAACCTTCAAAGCCTGACTGTCCTGTTTCTCCATGTGAATTGGGATTAGCTCCAGCTTCCACAACCCAGCTAAACACAAGCTGTGTAATTAAAAATAGGGTTTTTTTTGATACCTTATAGAGCAGGTCCCAGCACTATTAAAACATGCATCACCATAATACACTAATTAACATTAAAAGCTACATTACTTGCATTAGTTAATTGTTTACATTAGCCTGTGAAACAGCCTGAAAAGACTGTTTTTAAACTGTGAGGGGAAGATTAAAAAGCAGTGCAGTGTTGCAATTTCTCCCACAAAATTAAAGCCAGTATTTATCTTTTCTGAAATATGTTTCTTTTGATTTCGTCAGCAGTGTCTCCGAGGTCCAGTTTGCCTTTGTTTCTGCCAAACAAACAAGCAAACGCAGAGGCAACAACACACACACTCACACATGCTGATACACACGTGAAAACTTGCAACTGCTAATTCACTCACACATGCATGCCTAAACACACGTGCTTGTCTTGTGCATGTGCACACACACAGAGTGGAGCCTAACAAAAGCCATGGTCAAGCATGCATTCGACACTGGCGTCCAATTTATGTGAGTGAATGAGCAGGCAGTGGGTTGAATAAGCTGTAATAGGTTAAGGGGAGGGGTGTGAAGGGCTCAGAGCCTGGGAGGTTTACAGCATCACACATCATGACTGCTTACAGTGTCCCAGTCCTCTCACAGGGGAGGAGGCTCTTTATACATGGTCTAATTTAAAAAAAAAAAAAAAAAACAGTTTCAGTAAGGCAAAGAAAAGTTTCATCTGAACCATCGTTTAGACACACACTACTACTGAATAATAAATGTTTGGTGTGACAGTATTAAAGTGGGGGGGAAAAAAACTGCTTATTTTTATATCAAAGTACAGCCTCCAGGGGAACTAAATGAAATGGTCTCACAAACTGGATTTGAGAGACACAGGTTTTCAGCAAATGAAATGAGCACCTTATTGGTGCAGATGCCACTTTCCTGCAATACTAGAACAAGGTTACAAAAGACGGCTACAGTACAATATCGTAAACTGCCAGTTTGCGTTTTCTTAAGTGATGGGCTTGGATTCAGAGGGAAGCTGTGGATCAAGGGGCCAAACAAACCCTCGAGCGCAGATGGTGAATTTAGGCCTAACTTGCATGATTTCATACTGTCTGTGTGGAGAGCGGGTGGAGGATAAGTCGCCAATGTGCAATTCAAAAGCAAAAATACTTGGCAGCTTCTCTGTCTGCTTAAACAAATGACCCTCTGTCATATAGGCCCTCTTCTGCCGAGTGAGGGAGGGATCTTTAACAGAGAGGTGCTACGTTAAAATCCCGTCAGCGGGTGAAAAACGTTGATAAAAGCTGATCTGTGATAACCAATTAGAGTGATCGAGATAAAAATGGCTTTATTCTGAGAATTGATGATGATTGAAAGTGACATGAAGCTCAACCTCGGCCTGATAACCACTGAGTAGAACGAGCAGATGAAAAAAATGAGCTTGATGGCTTGATGGATGGACCGGGGGAGCGATGTCACATCTATAAATAGCATTTTTATCTGAAATATTCATTAGACTAAGTGAGAGATAGATGGAAGGAAGGGAGGGCAGGAGGAAGGGAGGAAAAGCACATGGGGGAAAAAAATACAGATTTAGATGAGAGATGTAGAAAGAGAAAAATACAGATAGGTATGAAATTGGAAGATGCAGGAGCAAGGGAGTGAAAAAGAGGCTCAGAATAAGGGAAAACAGATAGATAATTGGGCCACGGTGTCTGCCCCCCAGCCGCCGGTGTCATCCGCCATTTGTCTCCCGTCCCATGTAAAGAGAGGGATCGAGGCTCACGGCAAAAGACAGTCTAAAAAACAAAAAAAACAAAAAAAAACGCAAAAACACACAGGTGTTCTTTACTCTGCAACACCGGGGTGAACACACAAACAGGGAATAAATGAGGAGGCGTTCAACTTTCCTCACCCCGCTGCCTGAATAAGTAATTGTGTTTTCTCACCTTGGGTCCGGGCTCATTAAAACGCTGTTCGGGCTTTGAGACTCTGTCAAGCGTGAGTCATTGTGGAGAAAGCCAGGGAATACATGGTGGGCAGTGAACCAAAAGGTAACGTACAGTAGGCAGAGGGTCATGGATCATCTGTCCGACAGGGGCATTTCATGAACTAAATAGAAAACAATTACGCTAACGTTTGTCTTGACATTAAGATTTATTTTTTTCCTTCTAAGCTTCGGTGATGATTTATGACTTATTTTAAAGATGAACAGCATCACTGTGCCCCCCTCTGTTCTATTTCTCTTTCAGGTCCCCCTCCCCCATCGCTCCACCCACCAGGTCAGCCCTGTGCAATGTGAATAATAACTTTGTCAGGTATTTTAGAATTGAATAAAATGGAAAATTGGGAGCAAAACAAAGCTAGCTCTGCTCCAAACATGAATAATTAACAATTACATTACAGGACAAAATTCAGGTGTTACTTCCCTGAACTCGGATATGTTCATGTCTTGAACTATGAACACAGCTTTTCAAACTATTCCTATCACTCCTGTTGCAATCGCATCCCATTGCAGAGAGGGAACTTGATGACATTTTGAAAGGTGTGCTGTAGGTCTCTTGAACATACTTGGAACGGCTTCAAGGCTAAAGTCCCTCTGAGGCAGCAGAGGACCTTTTTTAAGCACTAATCGATAAGTACGGAGACAGACAGGCTGGCATTGCATTTCAGGAAACTCAGAGATGTCTAGAACAGCTGACGTCTCCTTTCTATTCTGATCACAAGAAAGAACGAGAGTGGAGGCTAAAAGAGAGCAAGACTAATGAATGAACCATATTAAAGTTAGAGGGAGGAGAAAGGGGAGAGATAGACAGTGGATTTTTCTATTGTACTGCCTCACTTGTTTCCACAAATTGTCACCAGCAATTTCAAAAACCGGTTGAGAGCTAGCCAATTATAGTTGTGCATAAAGATATTTTCATAAGGTTCATTAAATCTATATAAAGTCTGAAGGTAGATGTTTATATCAAAGCTTCATACAATATAAAGGGACATGTTCATGTGTAGGGTGATAAACAAACTTCTGTGATTCTGTGATGTCACAACAAAGCACCAAACCCCGCCCACCTGAACCCTCCTTCCAACATTTCCAGGATTTGGTTTCTCTGAGTGTTTTACCTCAAATTTGCTACATTATAATTGGCTCACTCAGAAACAGCCATAAGAAACATGTAAAATACTGGATAAAAATACTGGATATCCAAAAGATCTTATTTTCACAACCAACAAATCATGCAAAAGCAGGACTATTAAAAAGTCAAAAACCCATGACATATGGGCTCTGGAGACAGCAGGTGAGAGGTCGACTGAAACAAAGTTCTGGTGCTGAATTTTTGTTACAGTAATTTCAACTAACCTAAAGCCCCACCAGCAGCCCATCATCTCTGTGATCCTTCATAATGAGTTTTAAGTCTCTAGTGTGTTTGCTGGAACCACTGATCTCATAAAGAGCAAACAAACTACATAAAGTCACTTTCGCCAAATACAGTTGTTCAGTTGGGAAGCGATAAGGGAAAACAACTTCTGTGGCTCCAAACTGTAATTGCACTAAGTGTTTGGAAACTACCCAGAGTCAGCAGCAGCAGCAGCAGCCTCAGGGAAGCAGGATACTAACTGGGAAATTGGTTTAATTTCAGACTAGCTTGGAAAATGAATGAGAAGCACTCTCCTCCTCCTCTCTCGTGCAAAAGACATTAACACAGCGGATCACTGCTTGTTTCCTTTTCCTGCCAGCAGTCAACAAACTGTTGAACAGCATTTATGCAACTTTGTGATGTCACAACAATGCGGCCGCCTCACTCAGCCACACCCCCAACATGGACCACCATCCACTGTTTTTTTTTTTCTTTGTTTGTTTTGTGAGACGAGACAAAAAGGCCCTGCACAACCTTCCCAATAGCCTAAAGTTTTTTTGTTGTTTTCTTTTTGTTTTTTGTAGCCTAAAATAACTAATATGATAATAACATAATAATACAACATAGGAGAAAGAATGTGACAACTTTCATGGTGATATTTCCTTTTGTGTTACTTTAGTTCTTCTGCTTACAGATAGCCTATTTAACAGATAGCTCTACCATAGGCTATATCCCCATGCTTGATGAAAAAACCACTGACACGACACAAATTCATTTGATAAACGATGAAATCACTGATGCAAGTTACAGTATGTTGCTTGTTCTCTATCTGTCACTCCGTGTGTCAATTTAAGGTTGTGTGTGTGTGTGTGTGTGTAGCTCAGGACTGTTTGTGATCCTCCTCTCTCCTCTGGAGGGAGGCTGAGAGTTGGACTGTTGTTATGGCGATAGTGGAACCAGTCTTGCCAGGGTGTCCGCGGAAACTGAGTGTAACCATAACAACGACGGAACTCTTCTCTAGAATGCTGTTGTGTTTAAGACCCTTGAGACACACACACACACACACGCATACGCCCACTGGCTGACGTCCAGCTAGAGATGCAGCCCACATACAAACCAGAACTTTACACACTGAAGGAAACAGGGAAAAAAAGTTTTTCCTGACCTATGCACCACAAATTAAAACTGTATGACTTTTATTCTGTTTCAAATTTTACTTGCTCTCCTGGTTCAAAAGATAAGCCATACTCTTTGTGCATATAAACTAGATGACAAGCCTCTGCTTAGACACAAGCCCAACTCACTCACAACTCTCCACAAAAACCCAGAAAAACCCAGAAAACTACGGGGGGTATAGGGGGAGGAAGCAGAGCAGAGAGAGGAGCAGTCAGTGAGAGAGAAAGATCATTATCCAGTAGATTTCAAAGCCATTCCCGAGTTGCCGCACTTTCAGGATGAAAAAATGTGTCACAAAATCTGTGTTAACCTGTCATAGTTACAGTTTTTGGTCCAAATTTTTAAATTAACATGACATTAGCCGTCATCTTAATGACAGAGCTGGGGTTTGTGGCTGTGACTGTGATGTTGTTTTAAATGAAGGCCATTGGAACAAGATCTAAAAGGGAACTTGTGCTTCAGAGACAGGGCTGGAAAATGTGGGATAAGAGTGCAGAGATGGATGTATCAGGAGATTGTGAGTTTTCAGATAAAGGCCAATACAGACAGGAGGAGTTACAGATGGAAGCAGCAGACTGAGCTACAGAGGGAAGAGGCAGAGAGAGGCAGCCTGACAGTGACAGGGACAGAGATTAAAGTCTCAAGTCTAAAGAGAATCTGAGAGGAAAGCAAAAAAAAAAAAAGACCCTCCAAGAGCCCACAGGGGGTTTTTGATGTCAAAGCTTTGGACACGGCGTGAATAGTTTGGGCCGAGTCAACACCTACTAGCACTGGGTGTCAGAATAGAGGGGGTGTTTACTTTTAATGAAACATTGAAATGAAAATGACATACACACTGCAGGACAAAAAGCAAGGCACATAAAATACACAAGCAGGAATGCAAATATGCAAAAGCCAGCATGCACATACACAAACATGTAGGATTGTCAAGAGACTTATGTTCTTTGCTACCAACTGTTGGCTGCATGCCAACACACAAAAAATACAAATAAAACGTTGCATTACTTTCTGTTTTTGTTGAATATTCACCATTTTAACACTGTTCTTAGCTTCATGTTCGAGCACTTTAAATTCTGGGCAACTTGAGAAATTGTTAAATCACAGTGGGTTGAAATACTTGAAAGCTTGATGTGAACCTTTTTTGATAAAGTAGTGAATTAAGAAGTATATGTGTGCTGTTTTTTTATCATGGTAATGAATGCATATTGAGAATTGTGGAAATTCACTAGTATTGATATTAACTACTGAAATTCAAGTATCGTGACAAGTCTAATTACACATAAACGACACAAAAATAAGTTGACACATACTGTACATGCTTGGATGAGCAGGAACTGTTTAGATCAAAAAGATAATTTGTTATTTTAAGAGATGCGTGTAAATAATGTACTGCTCGTCATCATGAAGGCCTGCAGAACAGGGACGTTGTCATGCATCGCTAAGGGGCAGTACACTCTGAAGTCCCGTTCATCAGCACATAATCCTCCACTGAGCTCTTTGCTGTTGGTTTCCTTCCCTATTTGCCTTCTGCTCAATATGCAGCAGTGCTGCCTGGGGGTTAATTTTGGTCCTGGTGCCAGTTATGGATATGATGCAGGATTCACCATAAGTGCCGTTGCTGTACCATTAGTGAATGGGTACAGACGCACACACACACAGAGTGTAGAATGGATTAGCTTGTTACTGCCCAGTGATGAACTTCCCACCTACATTTAAAAAACCTAGAGACACTGCTGTGACTTTATGTCAGCTTCGCCAGAGGAGAAAGAAACTAAGGAGGCGAGGATCAGATGAGGAATCCTCTGCTCTCCACCTAAAGCTGTGCTTGGCTGGGTGTGTTTCAGCACCACGGACAGCAGCCAGCAGCTCTCTGGCTTTAAATCTTTAAGCCTCCTCATGTTGCGTGCTTACAAATACAACTTGAGGGAGTGATAGAAAAATACAATGTTGGGTCTTTTTTACTGTATTTCCCCTCCTTGTATGAGTGCAACACTTGTTATTGTTTGTGTTAACAAGATGTATCACCCTCCCACTAGCACCTACTTGCAATGAGCATGGCAATATTTAGACCCAAGCTCAACACCTCTCAGTGTTTACCAGGGTTAGAAAAGAAGCACAATGTTCAGGTTAGGGTTATATGTTCACCTGCACAGAAATATGTCTCTTGGGAAATAAAACCATCTGTCTTTCACTATAACACCCAGTTTCATCCAGCTATTGCCATTTCATTCCTTAAAGAAAAAAAATATCCTCTCTTA
Organism: Trachurus japonicus; assembly: GCF_045865225.1. Taxonomy (NCBI): domain Eukaryota; kingdom Metazoa; phylum Chordata; class Actinopteri; order Carangiformes; family Carangidae; genus Trachurus; species Trachurus japonicus. Next base: position 21,383,210 of record NC_140911.1, read on the forward strand.
GATCATTTGTGGCCTTTAAGTGCATATTTTACTAGATAAATAATTTATAGTAAAGTCTATTTTGTTTGCGTGTGGTCTGGGCATGTTTGCATACATGTGTTCTAAATGCAGCTCCTCCAGCGCTGCCCATGGTGAAAATTGCCTACACAGAGAATAATACATGAAGCAGCTCAGTCAGGCATGGTTAACCTGAGCACTCACATTACTGCTTGATTATAGCTTGTAAATGTGGTGGGACAATCTCAAAGGCTTTCTGAAACTCTTGTGTCTTTTTTTCCCCCTTTTTTTTTTAAACAAATGAGATAATTTCTTAATATGAAGTTTTATCTCAAAAACCCAGTTTGCCCCCATAAAGACAAATTAATGAACTGCTTCCATGCAGAATTATGAAACAGTAATTAATGACATAATGGCTTGACTTTTATGAGAGCATTACCCATTGGGTTGGAAACCAAACTCAGGATTTCCAAGGGCACTGATGGCGTTATGTCAGTGCTATTGAGTACTGGTTCAGTTAAATCGGGATTTTAATGGGTGAGCAAGTGACACTTAGACCTTACAGAAGTCAATTCAAACAAACAATGCTTGCTGAAATACTTGTGGTCGGTCAACATATCAAACATGGTGCAACACAAGCTAATCAAAACACTGATGAGTGTTAGGTTTGAAAAGAAGCCAAGTGCCCCACAGCAGCAGCTATCATTAGCACACCAACAGCCAGTGCCAATGAAGTTTAATTCCCTTTGGGTGACAAACATTGAGGGATGCATCATCAAAAACGTCAGGTAATTATTGGATAACACTGTTGGTGGGGATCATTAGACTTTTTTCTCCTTCTTTGTTGACATTAGCTCAGCATTTAGACATTGGCCATCCAACATTGATTTTCTGGTGACAGACTGTGACAAGCTGGATGGTGGGACAGGTTTGGGAGGGGAGAGGGTTTTTATTTGCTTCTTAGTAAATTATAAAATGTGATAAATAATTAACAATGTTGAAATTAAGACCTAACTCTAGTTACCCACTAAACGGACAATTATTAGAGTGGAATGGCTGGACCAAGATAAATGAGACTAAAGTTTACTGTAGCTATTATTGAGTCAGACACACAAGCTGGTAATGTTTATTCACATGTTGTTGTGTCCAATGTTGTTTCAGTGTTGATGTTTGAGTCTCACATTCACACATTCACACATTAATAAACACACTTCAGTGACGCCCACTGTAACAGTGAGAGCGAGTGCTGGGAGTGTGTCTGTTGGGGACCATGGTGATGACTTCACCCACTGTTGGGTAACACAATCCACAGCTGGAAACACAACAACATCACATTACCAGCTCAGCATCTCTGTCTCGGTCTCTTCACTTCACCACATTCTTTGTCCTATTTCTGCTCTTTTTGCAGCTCCCTGGTAACTGGTATCATCATGGTGTACATGCCTTAAACGATGTCAACTAAGGTAACTGAGAAACAGAAAGTGTCCTTACACCTCTGCAACAGTTGCCAGCATCCCTTCATCATGTGCCGATTTTATATTATCATGTTTTAGAGTAGTAAACTGTAACTGTCAGTCGTTCCCACTGCAGAAGACTGACCTGGATAGATTCCAGCGTCTGGGGAAACGTGTCGGATCTCTTCACAATTAGATGTTTCTCTCCTCTGAGAATAGCTTTTATTCTAAAGAAGCTGTATGATTAAAGCTACATATCTGGGTCAGAACGGATTCAGTGCACTTCTCACAGGAACGATCACAGTATGTTACTGAATGTCGAACAAAGATTGTTTTATACTTTATGGCTCAAATCCAGAACAGCTCAGTCAAGCAGTAAGTGGTTCAGGTACCTGGTCCAGGATGATGGCTACACACACTCAAGTAGACGACACAGAAGGATTACTCTGTCCACAGTTTATTAAAAATTAGTAACATCTAAATATTTGCTTGTGGTGCACCAACTCGTGGCAGCTTCAGCAGTCAAATATGATGCAGGTTATCTGACCTGGAAATAAAATACGTTTGTCTCAGTAAGTTTGCCCGGTGCGAATCTGCTGAGCTGTCCAGGTTGCAACCCTGTTGTCCAATGCTGTGACAGGCTTCAGCATCCTGCCACCTGACGAGATACGACATCTACATAGCAGGATAGATCGGTTTGTTTAAATAAATCGAGTGAAACAGAGGCTGTCCTCCTTTGGGCCGGCTGATACAGTCTAATGGCTGTAATTTAATTTTAATGGCTACATTACAGCAAAGAACCACTACAATCGCATCTGAACAGCTTGGCTAAAGGTTTTCACAGGAGTGGGTGAGGTAGGGGGGGAGGTGGAGAAAGGAAGGAGGAGGGGGGGGTTGTTTCCCAAGTCACTAAGGGAGAACACACAAACCTCAAAAAAAGGACTAAATTAGCAAAGAGAATCTGTGTGATGTGCGCTTGTTAACTCGTTGCTTTGAGATGTGATTAAAAGGCCAAGCTAGCACCCTGAGGAACAGAGGAGGGGGAGGCGGAGTGAGGGAGTGATGGGGAGGGAGCAGAAGCAATCAACTTGATTTGCTGTCAGTTTCCATAGGCGCTGTGGATATTTCTGCATGTAGGGCTTGAGGACTCTTTCTCGCCTTGATCATGCGCCGATGGGAGAGTCATGGGTGAATCTGGAGAGAGTCTACTTCCTCAGAGACATTTCTTCTAGTTTGTAAAGCTTTAGGCAGGAGCACCAGGGGGTTTGGGCAGAAACACTAAAATTATTCCTGGCTGTCTTTGAGGAAAAATCATCACAAAAACAAAAAGATTTGTACCTTTCTTTCACCCATTTAAGGCAATTAGGCCAAACAACAAAATGGTAGAACACAACATAACGATTCACAGAAAAAAATTCCTAAAGGTCACATACGGTCTAAAGGTAGATGTTAATATTAAAGGTCCATACTGTACAGTACAAAAGGTAGATGTGTAGCCTAATTATAGATCAGGTCTAGGTTCTTCATTACTGTAATACTGTGAAAGTATCAACGCCTCGGTTCACAGAGAAATATACAACATGTGTATTCAAAAACTGAGCAGTGAAGCCAACAGTCAGGACTTATGTGACTTTGTGATGTCACAACAAAGCAGTCACCAAAACCCCACCCACCTGGACCCACAACCCAACACTTGCAGGATTCGGTTTCTCTGAGTGTTTTACCTATATTCTGCTTGACTTTTATTGATTACTCGGAGAGCAGTCAGCCAATCAGAAGAGAGGCTCAGAGCCTCCTCTCTTCTGATTGGGTGACACCGACCTGTTAGTAGAGCTCCAGAGATAGGCTGAGAGAGGAGAAGTAAAACTACACTGAGGTTTTTTCTGTCTTCTCAAGGATCAACACTTCAAGTAAATGCTGAGCTTTGAAGATTCAGATGATATATGGTTTTTGACGAAGAAATAAATGACAAGCCCAGAAAAGTCATTAAAGAGTGTTTAACGATGTCTGGCAGGTTGTTCCATAATCTGGGAGGAGCTCTGATCAAGTGGCAACCGGCAGCATCTGTCTCTGCATGCGAGGGCAGATGACAGTGACAGATGAGCCAGAGCTGCAGCAGCAAAATGAAAAGTCGGTTCAGGATAAATAGGTCAAAAGAAGAAAAAACAAAGTAAAAACTGACAGAGGAATAAAAACAACTGACAAAGAAAACAAAAAGGTGCAGTGCTGGACATGAGGAGGACATCCCTTACAGATCTGTAACTTTCACTGTGACCTAGTTCTATCAGTGTGTGTGTTTGTGTGGTGTGAGAGATATTGTATGGCATGTGTGTCACACATAAAGTCGCTCTGTCTACTGGTGTGTCTCTATCGTGTGTCATCAGTGTGTTTCTCAACTGTGACAGCCAACAGGGTATTTGATTTTCTTATATTTACAAATGTACACAACATTGAAGCCACATAAAATGTAACTGCGCTTGGTAAAATGACTGATTCTGACAGAATATTATTATTGTGTTGTTGATTTTATAAATCTACCCGCTTTAGCAGGTGCATAAAGAATGTGCCTGGGACACGTCTGTCTCTCTCTTGCTGTCTGTCTGTCCCTCTGTCTATCAGTGAGTGAGTGTGTATGTGTGAGAAAGGGAGAGTGTGTGTGTCCTGTGTCATCTGTGAGTGTGAGAACTGAGTGCTGTGCTGTGCAGCCCTGGGGGAGGTGAAGCCGCTTTCAGGAGCCTCTATGGGCGCCACAAAGCTGCATTCATTCAACTGAATGGCTGTTTTCTACAACCAGGCACTAGTCATCCAAACTCCATTGGAAGGCCTCTATGAGTTACCACTCTCCCCGCCTTGGTATGCAAAGCCTTATCCAACAACAACACAAATGGCCGGATTAACAAAAAGACACAAAACACACTTACATGAAAACACTGAGGGGATACGTGACTCTCAAGTTCCTCATTCCTGTTTTTAATGGAAGATTAAGGATTTCCTCTTTTCTTTCATCTTTTGTGCACTTTCCTCAGTCATTACTTGACTCTGATATGCCAAGGATAATTTTCAGCCATTGTAAAGACAAAGTACAGGCACTTGTACTGTTTTCTTTTCAAACAGCAGCGATTTGCATACGACATGAAGCGGCATGGATGAGAACAAGCCACAGTGCTGGTCACACAGACAGATGTTTTCCACTGAGCACTTCATCCCTTACATAATTTTACAGTATTGAATATCGCGTTTGTTACGTTTAAACAGAATTTGTTTTGTGATGGAAAATTGTTCTTTTTCATTGAGCCCACTTTCAACTTGCTTTCTCTCCCTCTACAAGTGGGGCGACTGGGGTCCTACTTTTCCCATCGTGTTTTGGGTACCTCCAGGAGAATGGCCAAGGAGCATACTGAACCAAATTAAAAATAAGTTCTCTCTCTGTGATTGCACAAACAGCAGTGCACACTGTATGACTTTGCAGTAAATTGTGCAAAAGGAATGAGGTGGTTCAGTGGTTGAAAAAAATTTAGTTTCAAACAAGAGGGCTGTTTGACATCTCTGGAGATATTCAAACTTACTGGTTAAGTGTAGCCTACACTGAAAGGGGACTGAGCCTTTGCTATGAGGGCACCAAGACTGTACAGCAATCTGCTCAGTAAGACCAAGTCAGTGTCAGATTGTAAGTCTCACCTTGAAACTTGTTTTCATACAAAGGCATGTCCTGACTTTACTTAAAGGGGAACTATGTGAGTCAGCTCGCTTTTCCGCCATTTGGTTACGCTTCTCTCACCCATGTGCATTTGTTTACAACGAAGCCGGCGAAAAATCAATAAATGGAGCGGTGGATAACGTTACATAACATATACGATGTTACGGCGTGTGTGTTTGTGTCTTAACCGTCATGAACAAAAGATTAGGGGTTATGAAGCGTGTTTGTGTTGCGTTGCGCAGAGACGAGAGCTGGGACACCGGGGCGGACGCCAGGTACTACACTGATGTTGCAAGGTTGGTTTTCAGCCGTGAGACGCCAGGTGGAAGGCAGAGAGCCTCCGTTGTCAGTCCTAACAAGTCACAAGTCATGTAGTTAACAATCACAATTAGTCCGGAGCTTTTTAATGTAAGGTAAAAATGTAGCAGAGCCACGGGAGAAATCCTGCTTAGTTCCTCTTTAAGTTTATTATCATATTTAACTGACGAAGCACAACATGTTTCTGCAGACGCACACTCCACAGCAGATCATCTCTCAGCACTTACATGTACTGCACCTACTGTTGTTTCTCTGAACTGGGGGCTGCTCTGAATCTACAGTAAAACAGTGACTACAGATAAATACCTCACACAGCCCTTTGTCAAATGACCCAAACTACCCCTTTAAGGGACACTGTAATATGGCTCCTAGCTCGTAACAGAATCAAAGTTTTAAAGTGGATTATTTCCTCGTAGTGGGACGAAATACCGTACTGCGGAGTGACGAGCAGTGAAGTGCACCGTGATGCGTTTGAACACCTGCTGTTTAGTGTGAAAGAGATTACGAGGGCCAATATTCATAGTTGCCTTCCCACATTACTGCGCTGATTACGATGTTGTTGTCCTTGCACGGCGTCTGCCAGCGTGCAGCGTGAAGCCTTGAAAGCAGCGAAGCTTCGGATTCTGATGTTAAAAGGAATAAATCAACAAGCCACAGCATGGAGCCACAGCTGGAGTCTACTGAAGGTAACAGGCAACAGAAAGAGAAAACACACACACGCACACACACACACACGCCGCCTCTCATTCAAATTCAGGTAATGCTTCTTTCCAATTAACAGAGTGCCGGAGTCATGATTCCCCTCATTGACTTCCTGTCGGCAGAGGTCCTGCTCCTGCCCACTGCAGACACTGGTGGAGAGTTTTGCCTGATCTGTCACGGAAAATCTCGGACAGCTGTCAATCGATATCCTGACTCTGGGCTGGGGGGTGGGGTGGCACAACATCTGAAAACCTTATGCTAATTTCTTTGAACTGTGCACATTAGCATCGCCACACTCCTACTACTACATAGGTGGTCACAGGAGCCTTTTAATCTGTTGATGAAACTCAAAATCTCACCGTTCAATTCAAATAAAAACAGGTATTTCCTGGGACGCCATGGATACAGTCTAAGAAGACGTGAGCGATGGACACTGAGTTCAGTGTGTCTGCAAACAGTAACGTCACAGTGATGTGTCTCACGCTAGCAAACACAGGTAAGAACCTGAGGTGAGTTATCAGAGCTGCTGTCAGGAGGAGTGTGCACAAGAAAGGCTGTTTGAACTTTTACAAAGCGTCAGGAAGAAGATCACAACACAGAACACATCAAGAGAAAAAAAAAATCATCTGAAAACTGGCATTTGAGAAGACAGTTGGGTAAATAGGCTGAATCAGTACAAAGTAAAAACAGACTGAAAAGCAGAAAGGTAGTAGAAAGTGTCCAGTAGATGTTACAGAACAGGCCTGAGAGTGTGTGTCTTCAAAGACGGTGCTGGAGGAGATACATGGGAGGTGGGGTGAGAGGGTGAGAGGGTGAGAGAGAGAGAGAGAGAGAGAGAGAAACTGTGACACACTAAACCACTAGCTCTCATTTGAAATCATTATGCTGCCGTATAATATAGGTTGATAAATCACTGCTGCCCTGCTGAAGAGTCACGGCTACCTGCACTGTGCAGCATACTGTCCTCCCCCATCAACACACCTCCTCCACTGTGGTATGGATATGATCTATATACTCTATACATCTACATATCTTCCTCCACATCTTTCTTACTGAAGGTTCAGCCTGCTTTCACGCTGTATAATAGTAATATACCAAAGAAGAGACACTGATCATCTTATAAACAAACAAGAAACCAGGCAATCTTTGATATAGCAGATAACACAAAATACCATAAACCTCTATCAAAACAAAGCCCACTCTCTGGTGCCACCACAGATGTTTCTCAATAGGACACTGTAAGATTCAATGTGAATATTCTTGTAGACAGAGTATAAAGAGGGGCAGAGGGCTGTGAACTCCCTGCAGACTTCCACAGACTAACAGGCTCCCTTCATAAGTCTGACACAGGGTTTCTGTTCAGCTCACGATTCACCACCAACTCAGCCATGGAGTCAGCTGTGGCGCAGGAGCAGCTGAATCAACCTGCTGCCAACGATCACTGTTGTTTCATGAGATGAAACTTTACAAACATGAAATAGGCTGCTATGGTCTGTCTGCGTCACAGCGCCAGCCCCGTGCGCACTGGACGTCCACCCGTCCATAAACCATAAAAACACACACAGCGGGAGGAATTAATAATAATCACACAAACATTACTGATCTGTTTACTCACCCACTCCAATTTTCTCGTCCTCCGTCGGCGTCCACATGATGTCCCGGTGTACAACGAGCAAAAATCCCCCCAACAAAGTATAATCACCCGATGCGTCGCTTCATGGAGACGAGGTATCACCAGAGAAGGAGACGATGTAGGGGGGGGGGGGGGAGAAAACAGAGAGGAGGACCGGAGAGGAAAAGTTATTTCAATTGTTGGGGGTGATGAGCAGAGCAGAGCAGAGCAGAGCTGCCTTCAGCTGTCCGACTTCAGTCGAGTTGTTTTAGTTTGGTTTTTTTAAGGACAAGCGACGCGCGTTGTCTCACATCCCGTCAGGCTGACGCATGGCGCAATGTGTCCGTCCATCTCTGCTGCTGCTGCTGCTGCTGGTGTGAACCTCTCTGACACTACACCACCACCACCGCTGCTTGTTGTGCAAAGATGCTGCGCAGCCTCGTCCCGGAAACAGCCAGGCTCTGGATGTTACAAAGTGCAGTGAGGTCAGAGGGTGACTGACAGACTGACAGGCTACTTTTCCATCCGACGCTGCAAACCCCCGCTTGGTATAAAGCACAGTGAAATGACAGCTCCGGTTGTGGTGCACTAAAGAAGACAAACTGCACGACTGAAGCTGTCACTGTGATGTGGTCACAGAGCGCGCGCACATTCCCGCTGGTCAATACTGGAAAACGATCAAAATCATTCCCGTGTTTTTCCGTCAGGTCTCTGAGTCAGTGCAGCAGCAGCTCAGCTCCCGTTGTTTTCTTCATTTATGTGCGCATGCATTTCTCCCGCTGCACCGCTCCCGTTCCAGATGTCAGAACTTGTTGTTTGATACAGAAAAGAAAAACAGAGAGAGAGAGAGAGAGAGAGAGAGAGAGAGAGTCTTCCCGGTGCTCGGTGTCGGTACAAGGGACGGGGAGAGCCGTGCGCAGCAGCAGCGGCGGCGGCAGCAGGGAATCCTACATCAGTTTAAGAGGATCAGGCGAGTGGAAAAGCCTACAGCGAGTTTATTTTATTATTTATTATTATCATTATACACATTTACTGACTAAACAATGGTAGGCTACCGCTACCTCAGTCTGTAATGATAATTAACAACATTATTATGAAGATACTTGCTCTGGGGCTCTTTAAAACATTTATTCAACCTCTGTTCTGCTGCTCCACCGGATCATTAAATGTCATCACTGAAGCCACATTGGCACATAAATTATCCTTACTGTGTGCATGCAAAGTGAATTTAAAAAAAAAAAAAGAGGGGGGGGGGGGCATCTAAAACTAATAAAACATGTGTTCAAGCTGTGAAGGGAAACTCAACCAACACACAAGTTAGTGCAGTAGGACGCCACACAACCCAGCCCCCAGCAGCATCAAACTGTGCACATGGGTCTCTGTCATGGCTCCACAACATGACACCACACTGACACAGTTTCTGTCACGTTGAGAGAGTGATACTGGCCTGGAGACTTGTGTGTGTGTGCATTTGCCACCAGAGAGGTTTTGTTTTGTCCACTGCGCCACCGTGTGTAGGACTGGAGGTAAAACACACTGATTTACCAGGCAAATTAGTGTTATTACTGTGGGAAGTACATCCTGCTCTCAGTTTAACTGGGTTCAAGAGGTATCCATGGTGATCTCCAGGGAACCTCATGAAGTCTGGTCATTATAAAAGATAAAAATATTTCCAGATGAAAAGGGCTGCTGTCTTCTTCTCGCTCTCTTTATTAATGGTGCTCTCTGGTGAAGAGGCATCAGAGGAGAGAGGCTGGATAATGAGTCAGCCTGCATGAGGCCCTTTTAATAAAGTAAATGAACAATAACCACATGGACGAGTGTCCAGCTTGTTCAGTGACTGTAATGAGCAGACTTGGTTTAAAGGTAAAGGAGTGGGCCCTACTTTCAGTGTCTAAGCTTGGCACAGAGCTGATTGAGATCAAAACCAGTTCAGGCTTCTCCAATGAGAAGATTTCACAAAATGTTACATTATGGTAGAATAACTGCCCCGATAAATGTTGGTATTTTTTTTATGGCTCTCTTCATTTGATTTCTGCATTATAATTATTAGGCTAATGTTTTTGTTTTGTTTTGTTTATCTCCAAGTTTGCATTACCTCGAGCATTCCTTGTTTCCTGTTATTGCTGTTGACAATTACCTTGTATGCTGCAAATAAACTTAAAAAACATCTATCATGAATATTTTAAATTCAAGGCGTAGGCTACGCCATCACGTTTGTTAAGTTACCTGGTATGTCATTTGGTAGCCGGGTGGCTAGCTAATGAGGCGAATTGCACGAGCTGGCTGGTCTGCGGTAACTTTACTTCACAGCAACTCTCCACATCCACCAGTCTGCAGTTACCTCGAGCGAGGGCCATCACACCTGTTTCTGTGGCGTCCATAGGTGGTTAATATAATACATACATCCATAGGTGGCGACCTGGTGGCGACCATATGACGTTTGTCAGTTCCCGCCAGATTCCCGCTCGACATTTCGGGTTACTCTTCTTCTCTTCCGGGCAGATTAGTCGCTGCTGCCACCTGCTGGTTGATAACAGTAGCCTACTGCACAGGAAATTATAAGCCTAAATAAACTGTTAACAGTCAGATGAGGTACACAAACAGTTGGCATGAAGAAGGTAATTACCGTACCTGTAAACATCTTTATTTTTGCTGTAAAGATATACATTTTAACGTGGGGGTCTCAGGGGACTGACTCACAGTTTGAGACTCACTCTAGTGGTCAGTGGAGGAACTGCAGCCATAGGTTGCTGCTTACTATTAATGTGTCCATTGTCCTATTTCTATTGATATGCTGCAGCAATATTTATTGAGATAACAAGCTTAACATATAACAATAATAATGTAAACAACTCAAAATTGTAGGTGTAAAAACTAGCATGTAATTTCAGGCATTCTGGGGCCTCTTTCCTGAGCTACTACGTCCATACCAGACACATGGGGATTTGTTCATTTGATTTAGCAGCACTGAAATGCTGATGTCATTAATATCATGAACACACAGTTAACACATTTCACCTTATCACTTTATTAGGAATACCTTCACATCTGATTGTCATATGGCAGCAGTGCAATGCCTACCGATTTGGATCAGGGATTTGGAAATGGGATTTATACCAATCAATCCTGGTTTGAATGCCACAGTCTGTCTACATTTTGCTGATCCTTTTGTGACACAGTTTCCCATCTTCTAATGGCCACTTTCAGCAGGATGCGACCCCGACTGCCCCATGCCATGTTGCAAAGAAAAAGGTGAGTGAAATTCAGTCACCAGTCTTGGATTTATCAGATTCAGAATAGACACCTTGGAGATGTGATGACAGGAGATTTTGGCAAAATGCACACATTGTTGTTCTCTATATATGTCTGGGAGGAAGTATGATGCATGATTTATATGATGTGTGTTCAGGAATGACATTGGCTAAATTACGTTTTACAAAACTGCAGTTCCTTCAGTTGCCTTTACTGCTACTGTCTCTGTTTCCAGTCCCTTCATGACAGCATCACCATGTAGCCTACTGTGTGGTCACATTTAAGAAGCTGACGTGCTGTGAAATGAATAGTAGTGACCAAGTGAGTCTTAAACATTGAGGGAGAAAAACCCTTAGTATTCTGGCCCAGTGAAATCCAGCTGGCTGTAAAAAAAAAAAAAAAAAAAAAGGGATGAAGGCAGCAAGGAGGAGGTGGAGGAGGCCGGAAGAACAAATGAAACAGAAGAGAGGAGGAAATAACAGGAGGGGGAGCAGCAGAGATTGAGTGTCGCTCCAAAGCGAGGGACCTTTTCCACAGAGGAATAACTCAGGCCTTTCGACATTTCAGCTGGGGACACAGGTAGACCTTCAAAACTGCTCATCATACAGAGGAGAGGAAGTCGTCTTCGCAGGACAACGATTTCATATAACGCAGCAACGCCATCGTCATTGGCTGCATGAAGATAACAATAGTTACATGAGGCACTGACCTCAACATGTTCAACCTTCACAGATTGTCCTCATTTCTATTAATTAGGAGTAGATTTCTTTTTGTGAATTTAATATCAATTTACGCACAGCCTGGGCTCTGGAACCCAACTCCTTGAGAGAGGTTGGACTCTCTTCCACTCTGGAGTTGCCCATGGTGAGAGGCGGCGAGCTGGTGTGGGCTTGCTCATAGCTCCCCAGCTCAGCCGCCATGTGTTGGAGTTCTCCCCACTTAACGAGAGGGTCGCTTCCCTGCGCCTTCGGGTCGGGGATAGGTCTCTCACTGTCGTTTCGGCCTACGGGCCGAGCGGCAGTGCAGAGTACCCGGCCTTCCTGGAGGCCCTGGGAGGGGTGCTGGAAAGTGCCCCAACTGGGGACTCCATCGTTCTGTTGGGAGACTTCAACGCTCACGTGGGCAGCGACAGTGTTACCTGGAGAGGTGTGATTGGGAGGAACGGCCTCCCCGATCTGAACCCGAGCGGTGTTTTGTTATTGGACTTCTGTGCTAGCCACGGTCTGTCCATAACAAACACCATGTTCGAGCATAAGGGTGTCCATCAGTGCACGTGGCACCAGGACACCCTAGGCCGGAGGTCAATGATCGACTTTGTAGTCGTGTCATCTGACCTCCGGCCGTATGTCTTGGACACTCGGGTGAAGAGAGGGGCTGAGCTGTCAACTGATCACCACCTGGTGGTGAGTTGGATCCGCTGGCAGGGGAGGAAGCTGGTCAGACTTGGCAGACCCAAGCGTATCGTGAGGGTCTGCTGGGAACGTCTAGCAGAATCCCCTGTCAGGGAGGTCTTCAACTCCCACCTCCGGGAGAGCTTTGACCGGATTCCGAGGGAGGCCGGAGACATTGAGTCCGAATGGACCATGTTCTCCACTTCCATTGTTGACGCGGCCGTCCGGAGCTGTGGCCGTAAGGTCTCCGGCGCCTGTCGCGGCGGCAATCCCCGAACTCGGTGGTGGACACCGGAAGTAAGGGATGCCGTCAAGCTGAAGAAGGAGTCCTACCGAGCCTGGCTAGCTCGGGGGACCCCCGAGGCAGCTGACGGGTACCGGCAGGCCAAGCGGACGGCGGCCCGGGCGGTCACGGAAGCAAAAACTCGGGTCTGGGAAAAGTTCGGGGAGGCCATGGAGGAGGACTACCGGTCGGCCTCGAGGAAATTCTGGCAAACCATCCGGCGCCTCAGGAGGGGGAAGCAGTGCTCCGCCAACACTGTTTACAGTGGAGGAGGGGAGCTGTTGACCTCGACGGGGGATATCGTCGGGCGGTGGAAGGAATACTTCGAGGATCTCCTCAATCCCACTGACACGCCTTCCGTTGAGGAAGCAGAGGCTGAGGATTCAGAGGTTGATTCATTCATCACCCAAGCTGAAGTCACTGAGGTAGTCCGGAAGCTCCTCAGTGGCAAGGCACCGGGGGTGGATGAGATCCGCCCTGAGTACCTCAAGTCTCTGGATGTTGCGGGGCTGTCGTGGCTGACACGCCTCTGCAGCATCGCGTGGCTGTCGGGGACAGTGCCTCTGGACTGGCAGACCGGGGTGGTGGTCCCTCTCTTCAAAAAGGGGGACCGGAGGGTGTGTTCCAACTACCGGGGGATCACACTCCTCAGCCTCCCGGGGAAAGTCTATTCCAGGGTGCTGGAGAGGAGAATTCGGCCGATAGTCGAACCTCGGATTCAGGAGGAACAATGCGGTTTTCGCCCTGGCCGTGGAACGCTGGACCAGCTCTACACCCTCCGCAGGGTGCTCGAGGGTGCATGGGAGTTTGCCCAACCAGTCCACATGTGTTTTGTGGACTTGGAGAAGGCTTTCGACCGTGTCCCACGTGGCATCCTGTGGGAGGTGCTCCGAGAGTATGGGGTCGGAGGCCCTCTGCTGAGGGCTGTACGGTCCCTGTATGACCGGAGCAGGAGCTTGGTTCGCATTGCCGGCAGTAAGTCAGACCTGTTCCCGGTGCGTGTTGGACTCCGGCAGGGCTGCCCTTTGTCACCGGTTCTGTTCATTATTTTTATGGACAGAATTTCTAGGCGCAGCCAAGTGCCGGAGGGGGTACGGTTCGGGAGCCACTTGATTTCATCTCTGCTTTTTGCAGATGATGTGGTCTTGTTGGCTCCCTCGAGCCAGGACCTTCAGCATGCACTGGGGCGGTTTGCAGCCGAGTGTGAAGCAGCTGGGATGAGAATCAGCACCTCTAAGTCCGAGGCCATGGTTCTCGACCGGAAAAAGGTGGCTTGCACCCTCCAGGTCGGGGGAGAGTTCCTGCCTCAGGTGGAGGAGTTTAAGTATCTTGGGGTCTTGTTCACGAGTGATGGGAGAACGGAGCGCGAGATCGACAGGCGGATCGGTGCGGCGGCCGCAGTAATGCGGTCATTGTATCGGTCCGTCGTGGTGAAGAGGGAGCTGAGCCGAAAGGCAAAGCTCTCGATTTACCGGTCGATCTACGTTCCCACCCTCACCTATGGTCATGAACTCTGGGTCATGACCGAAAGAACTGGATCCCGGATACAAGCGGCCGAAATGAGTTTCCTCCGCAGGGTGGCGGGGCGCTCCCTTAGAGATAGGGTGAGGAGCTCTGTCACCCGGGAGGAGCTCGGAGTAGAGCCGCTGCTCCTCCACATCGAGAGGAGCCAGCTGAGGTGGCTCGGGCACCTGTATAGGATGCCCCCTGGACGCCTCCCTCGTGAGGTGTTCCGGGCATGTCCCACCGGGAGGAGGCCCCGAGGAAGACCCAGGACACGCTGGAGTGACTACGTCACTCGGCTGGCCTGGGAACGCCTTGGGGTCCCCCCGGAAGAGCTGGAGGAAGTGTCCGGGGAGAGGGAAGTCTGGGGATCCCTGCTCCGACTGCTGCCCCCGCGACCCGGACCCGGATAAGCGGTGGACAATGGATGGATGGATGGATGGATAATATCAATTTAATGTCATCAGTGGGATCTATCAAAAAACAAAACAAAACTGTAATTTCCCAGCTTGGGATCAATATCTATCTATTGTAAAAGTAAATAAAGTGGTCATATGAGATGTCTGTTTCTTTATCTAGCAGCAGTTAGACTATGTGATAGATTATGCTTACATTTGCTGCTGACACTATGGATACACACTTGCTACTGAGGATTTAATTAACCTGATTTGTTTGTAACATCTGCTTCACAATTAAAACCACAATATGTTATTCTTGTCATTAATTTTGAGAATCCAGATGCAACAGCAGCTGTGTTTCATCTGATTTCAGCTTCAACACATTATGTGTTCAGTAACTATGTGCACTAGAAAAAGAAGAAACATTTTGGGCATGACTTGTGAGTGGAGGAAGAAGTGCTGTTTGGAGGTGCACATAAAGATATACACTGAAATAAGATGGCAACCGAAACACCTCTGTCAGCGTCATGTGATATGTTTCAGGTCAGTGTTGTCCCAGGGCTGCACGTGTGCAATCTGTTAAAGTTAATGCTATTCCAAATTCATCAGTGTGATACTAGTCTCACTCGCCAGACCCTCCTCCAGAGAAGAAGGTGTGATACTGACCTCTGGTGTCTGACTGAAGTAACAACATGCAAAATCATAACATTGAGAAAGATTCAGTATCTTAGAGGGACTGCTGCTGCTGTTGTATGTCAAGTTTCCAACTAAAATGAAAAGAAACATAATTGTTCAGGGCGCTGGACTGACTCAGTGTGTTAACTTCACAAAATTGAAAACTGATTCATAAAGTTGTAAATAGGTATATATTCACCAAGACCTTTCATTTTAAAATCAGTTGAAAGTTTTCATACATGTTTTTATTCATTGAATTTGTTTGCAGATTGCTTTCATATTTTCAAGATATTTTACAAAATTATTTTTTGTATTTGTGGGGGCTGTTTTATATTTACAGATCACAAATTAAGTCACCAACAAATCCTCCACTATATTTTACATGCCACTGTTCACTCTGCCCAACCTCTCTGATCTGTGATCCATAACATGAAGGACACGAGATAATCTGAGGTCAGAGGTAGTTCATCTATTTCACATCTGTATGCAACACTGCAGGCACTGGTATCTCATTTGTCTGAGCTGAAAACTGAGGGAAGCTAAAAGAGGAAATGCTGCTGTGGCTCCACTCTGATCTCAGGCTTTATGTAATTATTTAGCTTCTGAATATGATCAAACTTTTGAAAAATATTAAATAAAATAAAAAATTGAGTGTGGAAGTTGCTCTGTGGAAGCAAAACTTGGCTGCAGCACAAGGACATACAGAGAGTGTGGCAACTTTTATGTAACTTTAATTCCACTTTATGGCTCTGAGTCTTATAATTATTAGATCAAACCTGGATGATTTTTCATGGGAAAAGTGGGGAACAAAACATTACACTGTTCACATTCTTCAGGTCAATGAAATCAACTCTGAGCTCAACTGTGAGATGACAGAAAAAAGTCTCATAAAACATGAAATAACAAATTAAATTAAATTAATTATTCTGCTTCAGTCTCTCCTCCAGCATAAAACATCATAAATACTTTAGCAGACGCTGTGAACCAGGTGAAGTGAGGATTCATTTAAGCCGCGGGACCTTTGAAAACATTCATCCATCATCACTGTCGTCTCTCAAGTTTTAAAATATATATTGAGACAATATAACAGAATTTCTTTCATCCTGCAGGTCACCTGCGTGTCAGTGTGTTTACTGACTCGACTTGTGTGATTGGATGAGAAATGATGGTGGGGGAAAAAAACTGAAAGAGAAAAGTCCTTGTTGAGGTTCACAGTGTCTCTGGGGAGCAGGTCAGGAGAACCAGCGCTCATGGAGCGACCGCAGGAACTGAGTCTCCTCATCAGAGGAGGGAGGGGGGTCTGCAGGACACACACACACACACACACACACAATGTTAACAACTTCACATGACTAACATTACATTGAGTTAACACCAACATTAGGAAAACAAAAGAAACAACAATAACAATAATACATTTACTTTTATCAATTTGTTGATTATTTTCAGAAATGTCAGAAAGTCACAACTTCTCACTTGTGCAATATAAGAACACTAAAGTGTGTCCAAGCAAATTTCTGTCAGTAGAATTTCATGATATATTTCACATAGAAGAATACATAATATTATTGAATGGCCCCATCACTAAACTAATGTATTATGCCATGGGTAGGCTAGGCTGTACAGTTAGTGATAGATAGATAGATAGATAGATAGATAGATAGATAGATAGATAGATAGATAGATAGATAGATAGATAGATAGATAGATAGATAGATAGATAGATAGATAGATAGATAGATAGATAGATAGATAGATAGATAGATAGATAGATAGATAGATAGATAGATAGATAGATAGATAGATAGAGTAAGCAGAATCGATAATGGCATTGGTATGAATACAATGTTATTGACTCCCATCTCTACTTACATTCAAAGTTGTCCTCATCAACTAAATCGGATCCATCGTCACTTCTGAAAGGATCATCCGATTCCTCCGAGTCATCGTCATCATCATCGTTGTCGTTATTGTTGTCGTCATCGCTGTTGCTGCCGAGAAGATCTGCGATCTGTGGAGCAGAGACATCGCTGAGATTCCTCCAGAATCAAACAAGCAAACACAGAGGAAGGTGGACGAGGTGACGCCTGACAATAAGACTTTTAGAGCATCAAGTCAGGTGACGTCAGCTACCTCTGCATCTGTGGGGGAGTCGTCTCGGTCCCCGTTTTCTTGGTTGTCGTTATTGGCCAGCTCCTCTATGAGCGGGTCTGTGTCTATGTCATCGTCGTCATCGTCGTCGTCGTCCGTGTCTGAAGAATCATCGTCATCCTGGTCCTCATCGTCCTGCAGCAGAACAACGAGCAAAAACAAGACAGTGTTTATACTTCCAGATGGGTTTCAGTGAACCACAAACAGTTTTAAACTCATTCAACGTC
The DNA here is from genome assembly GCF_045865225.1 of Trachurus japonicus. Lineage (NCBI taxonomy): Eukaryota > Metazoa > Chordata > Actinopteri > Carangiformes > Carangidae > Trachurus > Trachurus japonicus. The sequence goes on from NC_140911.1 coordinate 21,400,873, forward strand.
AAAACAGTCAAACATCATGACATCATCATCATTAAATAACGAAACTCTGTGTGTGTGTGTGTGCGCGTCACCTCATCGTCATCTCCTTCTTCAGCCAGTTTCTGTCGTCCCACCTCATAGAGACGACACACTGTGTCCAGACTCACTGTGTCCTGGTTCTACAGAATCAGTTTACAAAGACAAAGAAGCAGCAGCAGAATAAATGAAAGAAAAATGAACAGCTACAAAGTACAACTATTGGCATGAAAAATAACTTCAATGATTAACTATCTAATCATTCAGCTGAACAGAGATTTAATTAGTAACTACTGACTGTAAACTGAAAATCTTCACATTAGTTGGATGATCATTCATTGATTTCAGATGATCAATATTTACGGCTATACAAGGGAACGGCTCCAGAACTGTTCACTGTTCAGAAAGCAGCTTAAATCAAACAAAGTACCTCAATGACAGCGAGGTAACAGTCTTTGTTGTCAGTGCACAGGTCGAAAATGTTCCTTTTCACATCCACCGTGGCTGGAAAAATAAGAGCAACAGTAAATATTATCCTGGAATAACAATTAATTCAGTAAGAAATTGTTGCACATGAAGAAACAACAGCAGAGGTGTGTGGTTATGGGAGACAACAGGTGCAGCTGCTGTGTTTGTTACCGATGGGTTTGTAGTCTGTAGCATCAAAGGTTCTGAATGACGAACCAAACGGACTCTTCATCTGCTGGTCCATAACATCATCATCATCATCGCCTTGCAGCATCGCTGCTCATCAGTGTGTGGAAAGACAAAAAAAACACACACAATATGTTACTGTTGTACAAAATACACATTAATAATAAATAGACACACACACACACACACACACACATGTCCGTACCTCCATACATGATGGTGGCGTTGCTGTTGAAGACCACCCTGCACTGGTCCAGGGCAGGGACAGTGTGCAGGAGGTGGAACGTCCTCAGGTCCCACTGTCAGCTCCTGTCAAGGCCGACAACTACAGAGCAACACACACACACACTCTACACACTCACCACACAGTCAGTCTGTGCAGCCTCATGGTCACTGCCCTTCCTCATGTTTAGCAACCGTTAAAGGATACGATCTCAGTGTTGATGATGACCTCCAGGCCGTTGGGATGGAAAACGCCACTGATGTCCATGTTGAACTTGTCGAACTTGTGGATGGCCCGAGACGCTCTCACGTCCCACAGCACGCCGTCGTTCAGCACCAGGTCGTCAGTGGGGTTGAAAGTGGCGCAGTTCCTCTTGTAGTTGTTGGCCAGGGCCGGGTCGTTAAGGGTCAGAGTCTTTTGACCCGTCTGGATGTCGTAGATCTGCAGCACAGGCAGAAAGAAGATGAGAGAAGCTGAATGTGAACAAGGGGGATGTGATCAGTGGAAATGAAGCTTGACAGGTGCATTGTGGGTACCCTACATGTGCAATTTGGTCCTTAGTGCCGATGATTCTGTCCTGAGAGAGTTTACTGAACTCGACGTAGTGGTCGTCTACAAAAGAGTTCCTGGGGAAAAACATGCAATGTGTCAGGAACATCCAGACGACATGGTCCAATCACCATGAGTGCAAAATCCAAATTGAGTGTGTGTGTGTGTGTTTTACTTCAAGCTAAAGACACCGTCCATACTCCAGAGGGCCGACAGTGGGACGCTCCAGGACGCAGAGGTGAGCAGCAATTTCCCGTCCTGAGGGAAACACAAACGTTACAACAAGTCACACGACAGACCAGACACTGGATTTCCTGGACTTACAAAAAGTGACACCTGCTGATTATTTCCTAATCTATGAAATAAACTCAAAGAAAAACAATGATTTGTTGTTATCTAGAGAATTATTTCTATAAAAAAGACAAAGTAAATTATAAAACCTGCAGCACCTGGCAACCCTGAGACTTTGTGGTAAACATGCACTCTCTCACCTGTCACTCAAAGAGGCCATACCCTCAGACCAAAGCTTTACTGGTTAATGAATTGTGAACAGGGTAAGTTCTATAAACAGTGTTTTAGTACCAGGCTGTAAACACACTGTTGGACATTTTAACATAGGAGTCTATGGGGACTGACAGATAAACAACAATCTAAAACTCATTATAAAGCCCTTTGATATAACAGAGTAATGAACGTATTCCCTCAGAGTTACCAGTCACGAGACTTTACATGATACTACATGCACAGTTTAAACACCACCATTCCTCCCAGTGGCGCTGTTTTGAAACTGACTGCTCACTATGGACAAATCTATCTGTGTTGTATATGTTGTATTATTTAATTTCATAAATATTTAACCCATTTGATCGATCTTAAAAGAAAAAACAGGAGAGGCAACAGCACGTGTGTATAACAAGTGTACTGTAGAGCGTACCCTGGAGGGCTCGAGGTGTGTGATGGCTGATGTGTGGCAGGTGTAGTTGGCCTCCTCCTCTCCTGAGTAGACGTTGTAGAACTTGAGGTGACCGGAGCAGGTTCCCAGCATCAGGAAACGCTCACGGGCGGAGAAGGCACAACAGGTGAAGCCGCTCTCGTCTCCGTCGCCCTCATGGAAGACCGACATGGGACGAAATCTAAAGACAGGAAAGAGATGAGGAATGACGTTCTGCGACCTGTTGTTATTGTCCATTTTGAGAGCACACACTCACACGTGTCCAGCTGTTCAGCTGAACGACTGAATGACCAAGTTACCTGCTAAATATCAGATGTCTGTCCAGACAGCCTCTGTCCACTCCCCCGTACTTTGGGTACAGCACCCTGCTGCCCAGGCGGGCGGTGAAGTTGGGTGACGCCTGCCGCCTCTGCTTGGGCTCCGGGCATCGGTGGGGGGTGAAGAGGGAGAAGGGGGGGCAGGTGGTGACGGGGTTGGGGCAGCGAGCGTGCTGCTCCCTCAGGTACTCTGTGATGATGCTGTCGAGGGTCGGGGGCGAGGGCAGGTGGCGCTCCAGCTGCTTCTTCATGGCTGGAGTCTGATCAACAGAGAGAAAAGGTTAAATCCTAACATCAACATGCCCAGATGTTACTGCGAGGAGCAGCAGGTGTTTGTTGTCTGGTTTGGTCCAATTCCCATCTTTTAATTTTTGCCTGTTCTCTAACATACAGATTCATAATCACATAACGTGCTCTGAACCTGAGCTGCACCTCATCTCTGAATCCTGCTGCTGCTGGTTTAGCATAGTTGACCCACAGTGGTTAAAGTGTGGAGTTAGTCACATATGCTTTGAAAAAACTTGATGAGTTTTTAAGAAATTCAATGTAATAATTAGATGCATATCGAAGCCGTCTCTGACCTGTATGAAAGCACCGTGGTCAGACTTCTGCTTCAGTGCGCGAAGTTTTTTCCCTGAGTTGCAGTTGGTCGCCGGTCGTTCCCTGGAGAACAAAATCCGGCCGACCAGATGTGAGACCTGCCCGTGAGGGTGAGGAGGGGGTGTGGGAGGCGGAGGGGCAGAGCCAGGTAAAGCGGAGCACGAGGGGTGAGGGCTGACAAGGGAGCGAGAGGGAGGAGGGGACGAGGTGGAGGGGACCGCAGTGACGGAGGACACGGGGGAGGATGCGACGTGGCCGGCCACACGAGAAGCAATCCCGCCGGAGAGCCGGCAAGTCCTGGGGATCAGTGAGGAGGAGGAGGAGGAGGGGGGAGGGGTGACGCAAGAGTTCGGACACAGGGCCCCCACGGATAGATTTGCCTCTTTGACCAGAGTGTTGGCCGTGTCGTGCAGTCCTTTAGCCACGAGGTGGTTCCTGATCAGCATGAGGAGCTCCTTCTCGGAGAAGGTGATCCGTGATTGGGCGACCACGTTTGCCTTCTGCAGACGAGCCAGTGAGACGTCGGTGCCCATGAGGAGGGGCTTCCCGGACACTCGCTCCGTCATCTCGGCGGCGTACCTACAGAAGCGGACGTGCTCGCTGCGTTTGTCCTGCAGCACCGGCTCCTTCATCAGCTGGGGAGGTTGGTACATTGGAAACAATACGTCAACAATTCTAGGTGCACATATTTCACTGTTTTCCTAAAATCATCCACCTTTCAGCTTGTGAACTCTGAGCATCAACTACAAACACAAACCTCTATTTTTTAGTTGAATAACAAAATATATTCATTCTGCACCAGGAGATACATCTTCACCAAAATGCACAGAGTGATGCCAAATCATGAGAACAACACATGTGTGTAATGTAGCCGTTATAATTCAAAATGAACTCCTGCTTCAGAATTTTGTCTTTTTTTTGAAAATATTGTCCCTTGAAGAGATTCCTGGGTGAAGCTCTTGTGCTCACCTGCTGGATGTGGCCACTGGTGAACAGTGGCAGTTTGCTGATGATCTGTCTGATGGCTGAGCTGCGGGAGAGTCCGACCAGAGCCTTGCAGGCCAGAGAGCGGATCAGGTCGGCATCTGTGATGGGCATCTTCACTGATAGCAGAGACAGGAGCACCTGGGAAAGACAAGATTAATGGATGGAGTTTATTTCATTTTCTTTCCTCCTTTTTTTTTAAAACTATATTATGACATACCTCATCAGTTAAAGGGGAGCTATTAAGCTTTTCCAGCTTTTCAGACACATATCTTTAAAATGTTGGATACTCGCTTTAGAGAACGTGGAAGTGCCATATCATGAGGTAGGCACGTTTTGAAGTTGTTGAAGTAATCCCCAGTGGCACTTTCAGGACCTCTCAGCCACTGCAAACGCTCAAGTTACTTCTAAAGTCTCACTTCGTAACGTCACAACTTGAGCAGAAGTCCCATGGCAACTGGCCTCAGTGCCCAATGAAGTTGCAGTGGCAGCCTGCAAAATTATATTCATTGCACACAAAAACACCGATACAGAACTTCCCTAACCCCACGTCTGCCAACCGTATCTTTCACTGCTTATCTGATTTACTCTACTTATACTTTTATGTTGCACAGTGCTCAAAAAAGTCCAATGTAAAATTATACATTTTTCATTTTGTTCATACCTTTATACCGTTGTTGTTCTGCACCACTTGCCACATGTGGGCCAGCACCCTGTTGTGGGGGGCGGGAGCCTGCTGGGGGTGGAGGGACGGCCTGAGGGGGGTGACAGCGAAAGCGCCCACGGTGTTCAGGCTCTGGTCTGGAGCGCACACACAGTTTATTATCACCTGAGAGGGTCAGAGGTCAGAGGGTGAGTTCAGGTTGACAGAGAGGAAACACGAACACGAAACAACACGAAGAGCAGGAATTTAAAAAAATCTTAAAGTCATCTTACCTGCAGCGCCGATTTCTGGATCTCGGCGTCATTGACAAACACCTCACCCTCTGCGACACCCAGGATGATGCTCATACCTGCAGCAGAGGCGAGGAAGACCCAAAGGCTGAAACTCCTGAAACTGTTTCAGTTAGATGAAAGACAGAACAAAAGAGTTCTACCCACCCACGGTGGAAACGAGAGACCTGGTTTCATCCACGACCTCCACAGTGTCTGCTAGGACCAGCTGGACTTTCGGAACCACCGTCAGGATGGCCAGGATGTCCAAGGCGTAACGCACAGTGTCGCTCCTGCTCAGACACAGAGAGGACCGACGCAGACAGAAACAAGGTGTGAGAGGCTTCTCATGTACACATACAGTCTCAAACCGCGGTGAAAACGTAACCAACCAACAAACAGAGAGACTTTTACCTCCCGTAGTAAGTCCTCCAGTCACAGGCGGCGGATATGAGCTGCAGCATCAGAGGGACACAGGACAGCTTGTGGAAAACCTCCACGGGTTCCCAGTGGAGCTGAGGAGGTCCGCACTCGATGAGGAACTCCATCATCTCAATAACCTGCTCTCTGGTGTAAGTGTACGCCTTGAGACACACACAGACAGAAAGTATATGTGGGCAGAGCATTGGTAGAACACACTGTAAGGATGTTTATGATGTTCTTCTTCCTGAGAAAAAAAGATTCACTAAAAGCAGTGATGCACTGACTGATGAAAATGGCCAAACAGAAAATGTCTGGTTTTATTTACACTAAACTATATAGAAGATCTTAAAAAAAAAATTTTTTTTGTCTTATTTAGTTTTAGACAGAACAAAGTGGATTATAATGAATCCCCCCCACACACCTTGTAAAACGGCTGCTGGGGAACGATGGTGCCTTCGTCTGCATGCAAAGACTGCTTCACCTGTTCAGCCTTCACAGCCAGATGAGCCTCAAAGTACCTTCAATAAAGTGAAAGAGACGATCAGTAATGTAACACAGATGCAGCAGGCAGAGCTCTGAAGCCCGGGACCGGACACACCCATCCATGTACCTGCGCAGGGCCATGCAGGTGTGCTTGGCCGTCTGCCGACTGGAGAAGACCTGGTCGTCACTCAACATGGACACTTCGTTCGCCATGTTGAGGATCTCCAGAGTGCTGATCTGCAGGGAGGGGACAGAGACTTTAGTTCACACATTATCAAAAGGCACCACAGGTGACATTGGTACGTGGTTCAGCACTGACCAGGTTGACGAGTCTGCGCAGACCGTCCTGGTGGTCGAAGAGCTGCAGCACGGCCCTGAACGAGAAGGAGATGGAGAAGAACATGGTGGCGTGGCAGACGCCTGAGGTGTGGGACGACTCCAGCAGCCACAGGGCGTAGGACACCATGCCCGACAGCACGCTGTCCGGGAGCATGCACACCTACAAAGACCAGAATATGAGGTGCAGTCCAACTGTAGTCACTTCATCCACAACCAAGCTTTTAAAGCTATAGTTAAACATTTTGGCAAATTCGCCTATTGCCATAATCCCTGTAGTCATAGCAGTAGGTTCATTACCTTTAATTATTGGTGCATTTTGTTTTGAGATCCACGGGGCAGAGACGTAAGCTGCTCAGCGAACACAATGGAGGTGAACGGTGCAGGTCCCCTGTCCCTCAAAACTCAGATACACAACTCAACATCTCAAAAACGCAAGTTGTGTGACCTGCACATTCACCACGCTATGAAATAATAACGTATAATTACCTAACATCATGACACATGCAGCAAATACTCAGAACTACTTGAGCTTATTAAATCACTCCGCCCAGCAGCCGTGTCTGTAATGTAGTTCTGGCTACGCATTTGACTTGAAAACAACACTGTCTCCTAATGTTACATTTCATAGCGTGGTGAATGTGCAGGTCACAACTTCTCCACGAGAGCGGTTTGGAGATGTTGGATTGTGTATCTAATGAGTTTTGAGGGACAGGGGTCCAGTACCGTTCACCTCCATTGTGCTCACTGAGCAGCTCACGTCTCTGCCCCGCAGATCTCAAAACAACATGCACCGATAATTAAAGGTAATGAACCTACTCCTACGACTATAGGGATTATGGCAATAGGCGAATTTGCCAAAATGCTGAACTATCCCTTTAAATCATGTAAATGTTTAACCAGAACAAATCAACATGAAGGTCAAGGTTAATCATACAACCCTGACTCACAATACATATTTATTATATTGATTTCAGCAGCTAAAATGGTCTGGATTGGCGATTCATCCTTGTTAAAAGGTCTAAATCAGTTGTTTGTGTGTGCTGACCGTACCCTCTCCATAGCATCCTGGTTATAAGCCAGGTAGTACAAGCAGAGAGAGACTCCTGTTGCTGCCATCGACGGCCTCGGGATCTCCAGGAGTCTCTGCACTCCTCCATGAGCGATGAACTCTGCTGCAAACTTTTTATGGAGTAGCAGCGAGGCGAGATACTGAGAGAAGGAGACGGAAAAAAAACTTTAGAGTTCAGTTTATTCATCATGATGATCCCACTGATTCAGAACAGGAAGAGTGTTTTTTTTTTTTCTTGAAGTGATCGTTGTTTCTTAGCACCTGCATAAATGCTTGTGCACCAGTTCATGTTTCTAGAGCACAGCAGCTGTGAGCATCAAACCACACAGGCCAGGAGTTTGTCAGTTTTGAAAAAAAAAAAAACCGATGGAGTCAAAGACAGTTTAGGTTTCTATAAATAAAATATTATTCTTTAAAATAATGTCTGTGGGGGCGGTGCATGGCGCAGTGGTTGGAGTGGCTGCAGTCCTCGACGCAGGCGTCCCCGGTTCGAGTCCCGCGTCGGGCGGACCTTTCCTGCGTGTCATTCCCCCTCTCTCTGCCTCCCCCTTTCCTGTCTATCTCACTGTGCTATCAAATAAAGGCAGAAAGGCCAAAAAATATACTTAAAAAAAAAAAAAATGTCTGTGAAATAAAGCAAAAAATAGGACAAGCTGTGAGTTCACCCCTCTGGGCCACCATGCACAGTATTCAGCAATTTTGTGATGTAAAAGGTGAAAAACCATTACGTTAAGGTTGCTACATTGCATGTGTATGGAGCTGTGTAGAGCCCCACCCACAAAGGTGAAGCTTATCCTGCAAACACAGACTCTTCTGAGGGGAGGGGCTGGGAGATAAATGAGCTGCACTCGTCTAAAACTACGTAATTCACAGTAATGATTAAAGAGTTTGTAAATGAAAATTAAACATGATGTGTTTAGAAAATATTTCGAGCTGTTTTCACAAATGTTAATGATGATCTCAAAATGTTTACACAGGTTTACATAGGTTAATGTTTATTTTTGTTGTCAAATATAAATCAGAGAGGATTCACTGTTATTTATTGTGCTGTGTCTGATCATACAGATGTTTGTATTTGGACTTTTGTTCTCAAACTGAACAACCTTCAGACTTGAGGGCAGCGACCAGTGTCGTGTGGAGAAGATGAGTCTAATTGTAAGAATGATCGTCATGACTTTAGTGGATCTCCTCATGGAGGCTTGTAAAGATGACAGTCTTACCAGGAGGGCGTCAAAGATGAGCTGGACGTTCTTGGTCTGACGGAGGTCGATGTAGTTCATGAGCAGTGAGCGAGTGTCCAGCTGCATGAAGACGGCCAGCAGCTGCAGAGGAGACAGAGATTACTGACCTGAGACCATTTAATAAGAGAAAAGAGATTAATGAGAGCAGGATGAAGCTGCTGACTGTAGCCTCAGGAGGAAAGACAAAAAGAAACTCTGATATGATTTCACATTTCAACATGTCAGGTTTCTCTATTCATCTCACTTTTTTTGTCATTTCCATCCAGTTTAAAATGTTAAAATTAAAAGGAAAGGTGTGAAGTCTATGAAGAAAAAGTGAGTTTGAAACAAGTTTTGTTGACTTGGTGTGCTTGTTTTGATTTTGTTTATATACTTAAATTTGCATTTATTGCTAACACACTTCAAATAAACGTAGGAATTCATAATCAATCAATTAAATAATAGGGCAATAAAGATACTCGACAAGTGTTGTCTGGTGGACCATCTGATTTCAAACAACAACTGTGGCACACATCATGTGGATATGTGACACACGGATTCAAGCTCCTCCCTCTGATGTTGGATTTTAGGGAATATCATGATTGATGATTTAAGGGCAACAAACACATCCTTCGAAACAAATTACTCAACATGGGATGTGAACAAAAAGTGTGTGTAAGATCCAGATTTTTTTTTTCTTCCATCTTTAAAAATATCTCTAATTCCCTTTCCGTTAGTAAACTTCTTCCCAGATATCTGATGATATTTTTGTTTCATTTGTTTTACCTTGTTGTTTGTGATCTGTTGAGAACGAGTGGTATTTTGTTTGTTTGTTTTGGGCCTCACCTCCTGGTAATCTCCAAGCGGTGTCAGATACTGCAGGATGAGCCTCTGCTCCATGGTCGGACTCAGCGGCGAGAGGCAGTACTCGGAACCAATCACCATCCAGCTCATCTCGGACCAGGAAGTGCTGTTGGTTGGTTGGTTGCTGGCGTCGGTCTTGTCCGCCTCCTCGTCGGCCTGGCAGGACGAGCTGGAGGTGAAGTTGAGCTTCTGCTTTGCCTTCCTCCCGTTCTCCTTCACCGCCGGCCTTTTCCCTCCTCCTCCTCCTCCTGGCTTCTCCTCCGTCTCCCTGGAGGCGGGGTCCGGACTCGCTTGGTACACAAAGTCTGGGAGCAGTCGGGCGGAGCTGGGCCCGCCGCTGCCGTTTTTCTGGGCCGAACTCATCAGGGACAGAGACTTGTCCTTGTCCGCCGTCCTGCTGCTCTCTCCGTTTTTCTCTCTTCTGTCCTCGTCCTCCCCCACAGCCTCCCCCTCCGTCTGGTCCTGCTGCTCTGCTGCGGCGCTCGAGGTCTGAGCTGCGTCCACCTGAGAGTCCTGAGGTAGATTCTTGGTCGTGGTCGGACTCGAGTGATTCTTGGCCTCTTCGGTTTGCAGCTCATGAAGACGTCGAATCATGACGGGCACCTGGAACGGGTGGTTTTGTTATAGATCTACGTTCTCACAGAAACTAAAAGCACACTATTCTGCAAATTATGTGCAAAGCTTAAATTAAAACTTTGCAAACCAAGATCCAGAAAAGATTAGAAAAAAGAGAGACAGTCAGAAGGACTCAAAGGGAAAAGAGATCTTTAAAAATCAATGGGTCAGAACTGAATTGTGTACTTTGCATGTTTTGTATATTGTATTGTTTTGTACCACAGTTACATTTGCAAAACATTACTGTGCCAGGTCAGCCACCAGGCGCCATGACACACATCAACTTCATTTAACTGGTGGAGGTTTGTGGAAATGTCTCATGACATGTAAACTTTATCACCCTTGGTCCAAGTCCAGAGTGATTGACAGGAGGTTTTTAACGTGATGTGTGTGACGCTCACCAGCCGAGCGTTCTCCTCCCTGTAGCTTGTCGCCACTTCCTGGTTGCTCATGGCTCTGGCCAGCAGCCCTGTGGAGTAGACGCACAGTGGCCGCTCGGCCTCGTGGGCCCAGCTGAACAGTTTCTCCACCAGTCCTTCCTGTGGCGCGCACAGAGAGAGAGCAGCACTCATCATTGTCTCAGCAGGATAAACATTGAGACACTACGATTCAGCTGTAAACTCAACACAGTAATTAATCATTCATCTGTTTTCTTACTGGACCTTCAACAAAAGACCCCGCCCCCTTCATTATCCACCATCTAATCAAGAGGAGTTAACGCTGACATGAAACTACAGTTCAACTCCTTCAGTTTCACCTTCTCCTGGAAGACGACGGCCGTCTCCAGACCCGGCATGATGTTCTGGAGCAGGCGGCAGGCGGCCGTGTTGAGGGTCAGCTCTCTGCTGGTCATAATGTATGTGTCCAACAGCTGGAAAACAAAACACACACAACACAGAATAATCAGTTTAGACTTAATCCACATGTACAAATACTATCAACAAACACAATGTTAAATTATGTTGCCTCCTTATATAAACATTAAATTCTTAAATGAAGAGATGTCATTAATTAACTTACCGGTTGATCAAAATAAAATGACTCACTTCAAGATTTAGCGTCAGGTTATCAAAACTTTGATCATTTGCTGCTTGTGCTATCCTGTGTGAGTTTTTAAAATACTCTTTCTTTTTTTTAACTGAAGAACAGACTAATTGTGATCGCAAAGCTGCGAAGCTGTGGCCTGGCTGTGGCTGTGGGAAGTTTTAATGTGTTTTTTCACTCCCTGTTGACATTTCACAGACTAAAACCAATTGTCCATTCATCAGGACAATAATCAGCTCATCAATAAGTGAAGGCCCTGGCTGCATGCTCTCCTCCAGCACGCTACCGCATGATGGACGAGCGCTCAGCCCTTCACACACTTCAAGCTGTTCTCACCGCATTAGTGAAGTCATCATTCATGAAGAGCATCTTCAGGAGTTGTCCCAGCATGCACTCTGGGTCAGCTCGTCCTGCACAGTCGGACACGAGAGTTAAACTCAACAACCACAACGACAGTTACAAATGGAGCTCAACAATCTGCTGCTTTAGGAACTTTTTGTTGCGTTGCTGGATTTTCACCTGGGTGACGGTCGTCAAACGGATCGGGGTCGGCCAGGTAATACTCTCTTGTCTCCCGTTCGATCAGCTCAGATATTCTGCAGAGGACACACAGATGAGACACGGCCACCTCCCTCAGACGGACAGATGGACAGAGAGCGTCCAACATTTAGATCTGAGAAAACAAACCACTACTGACTGAGTGAGGATGGACACCAGCCTCTCCGTGGTGCCACGCTGCGCTTCCTCCCATTCGTCCAATAACGCGGCGAGCTCTGCCTTGGCATCTGCCATATTAGCAACCGCCATGGCAGCCGACGCGGCAGCTGAAAATGCAGACGACAGGGTAGATGAGATGACGTCCGATAACGCAGATGAAAAGGCAGATGTCATGGCAGCTAGTTGGTGTTCTTCTGGAGAAGACATCGCTGCCTGCGGGATGAGAGGAGGAATGGATGAAGAGGAGGAAGGAAAAGGAGAAGAGGAAGGAGGGCTACATGACAAACAAGTTGTTCTGATGCTTCGTTATCTTTTAAAAAAAATCAAATCAAAATTATCCTGCTAGTTGCAACTTCATTTTTCACATGATAGAAAACTGAATATTTGGGGTTTTTCAGATGTTTGATGGTCAAGGTAAAATGTAACAACTCAAGATGCCACACTAGAACACATGACTGTGTGAAAGTGTAATTTGTCTATAGTGTTTCTAGATACATTGTAAAGTGTTTCTAGACACATCGAAACTAAATCTTTATTGAAAGCCTACTAATCCAGATTCTAAAAATAATACTAAAATAATTTTTGCTCTATACAAAACAAAACAAAAACTTGTTCCCTTACAAGCAAATCAATACAAATACAATCTCGCAGAACCACACTGAACCTCATTTATAATGTTACGTTGTGACACATTTGAGTTTTTTCACACAAATGGAGCTGTATAGGTTGGTAAATAACATTGTGCAACATATTCTCAATACTTTTTTGTTTTCAGATTTCTGTCACACATTATGTATCCATACCCTCTAACCTGTGGTTGATTGATCATCTCTGTCCTAGTTTTGTCTTTCATTGCTTGTGTTTTGCACATTAAGCACCTTGTAAATTTGTTTATAGAAGGTGGTGAATAAAGTTGGTATATTTTTGACACTTTATACTGTTGTTATTACTTGTTTTTTTCCATTTCATCTATTACAGTACAGGTGCATCTCAATTAATTTGAATATTATGGAGAAGTTTATCAGTGTCAGTAATTCAATTAAAAAAGTGAAAGTAATACATTATATTATAGATCCATTACACACAGAATGAAACATTTCATGTCTTAATTTATTGAATTTCTTTTAATTGTAATGATTATGGCTTAAATGTAATAAAGACCTAAAATTCTGTACCTTGATCAAATTGAATATTACAAAAGACCAATTTCAAAACGCATTGTGTTGGCCTTCTGAAAATATGCACTATACTTAGTTGGGGCTACTTGACTTTAACTACTGAAATTGACTTTTCCATGATAATCTGATTTACTGAGATGCACCTGTACATTTCCTCAGTGTTGCATCAATAAAAGTTAATATCTTATCTGATGATTTGTACATTGCACTTTTGACAGTTTTGATAATATTTCACTTCACCGTGAAACTGTTATACACTTTCTCTTCTATTCTGTGGAGGCTACACCTGCATATACTTTGTAAATGAAGTACGAAGACCATACGGACACCTGGGCACGGACCCAGGTCTAACTTTAAAGCCCTCACACCTGAGCTCGTCCGTCCGTCCTCCTGACTGTTTTGTTTCCTGACACTCACCCTCAGCCTGAGCGAGACTCGACGTCGAGGCATCGCGGCAGCTCGTTGTGTCCGACCAGCGGCAGACAGACACCGGGAGCTGAAGGCGCCTGTGTGGTGTCGGGAGTCCGCACCAACAGGTGTCCTCAGCCCGGGACAGCAGCTGTCCCCCCCCCCGCTCTCAGAGACTCTCTCAGCTAACGCGGTAAGCAGGTTGCGGTTAGCAAACTTAGCTAACCCGCCGACGTCTCCGCTGCCTCTTGAGCTTCGAGTGCATTTTCCCCTCAAACTACGACCGGGCTCGGTGCTCGCCCTCCCTCCCCCGGCGGCTGTGGCCCGGAGATAAGGAGAGGAGTCGGGCTGCAGCAGCGGCAGCGGCAGCAGGCAGCGTGTTGACAGTCAGTCGCCTCATGTCAGTGGCCAGCAGCAGCAGCCTCAGCTAGCGACTTCACACACGCTTAAAATGTTTCACTCACCTGGAGATGGACGTCCTCCTCCGGGCGGCGCTTCTCCGCTTCACCCGCTCTTTGTACCCACTCTGCTCGGTTCACGGTCAAACGAAACGACGCGGACGTTAAACGTTTTTTTGGGGGGATAAAAAAAAAAGTTTCACGTTTATTTTCAAACTTCTCCCGGTGGCCGCACGTAACGTCACCGAACGGTGGTCGACGTTAGATGACGACAGACGGCGAGACACATCATGGGAGTTGTAGTTCGACCGTTACAACGGGCCTGAGAGCGAATCAAGATTTTCATGCATTTATTTATTATAGCCTACAAATTAATATGATTGTTTTGTTTTGCATAAATTAAAATGATAAATAATTATTTTGAACCAGGAAAGCAGCGGTGGTGGACGGCTCCTCTCTCTTCGCTGCAGGACGAAGAAAGAAGATTCAGCCATCAGGGTTTTTTTTATTCTTCTGCAAATGCGATGAGCTGACAGACAAATTAATTTCCCTTTGGAGATTCAAAAAGTAGTTCGTTGTTGTATTCGTATGTATAATACTAAACCACAAAAGAAGAGTTTCACCGAGCACTGCGCATATTCTGCATCAGCATCTCGTGTTTTGTGCTTTATTGCCCATAAAACAAAACCAAAAAAAAGATTTCACAGGTAAAAGTTGTAAATCATAAATAAGATTTTTTATTTTTATTTTTTTCACCATAGAAAGTCTCATCTGTCTATTTGGGGTGGCCTAGCTGTGATCTTATGTTTCTATTTTTATCTGATCATGATTCTGTTCTGCTCATTCTGTGGAGCAGGTCCAAAGTCTCTGCTGCACAACTCACATAACTGGTCTCACTTTCTGTTCTGTTTGTATCTTTCATACTTTCTCTAGTCTTTGTGCGAAGTTTGGAGGGGAAATGTCTCTTGGTTGAACTTCTACCAGCACACACAACTCACAAACATCTGTGAAACACAACTGCAATATTAAACATTGTGTTTTTTTAATCTGAAGAAGAAACCAGTATTTTAACTACTTTAATTTACTTAAAGTGCAAGGTATTTCTCTGAAATGAAGGGCAAAAAGGGTGGAATAGAACATGAAGTATCTTAAAATGGAAATCCATAAAGTACAATGAGGTACAGTACTTTCATACATTTAACTACATTACACAATTTAGTGTTGCTTAGTATAGTTCATAATTTCACTGTCTGAACTGACATTTGAAAAAAGTTCACAACTCTCTGCAATAATGAATGAAAAGTGTGTGATTTACCTAACCCACCTTATGGTTGGATTATTAGCATATAAGGTTGGCACATTACTCATGAATGAATATTAATCAATCAGGCCACAAAAGTACAAACGAGTGCAAATACTTTATTGAGCCTGCTGGACAGAAATGCATTCTGCTTGTCACTGAGAAAAAATACTAAGTTTAATCAATCAGAGCACTTTGAATGTTTTGAACTGCACTTGCTTCCAGAAGCTTGTTAAAAAAAACTAACTGTGAACAAACAGCGGCAACACTCGGTATTTACAATGATTCCATATATGAAGCACATTAAAAGTAAAGCAGTCATATCCAAAAGAGCTGCCAGTCCATCTCCTCTCTGCTGCCGACGGGATCCCAACACACCCCAACCCCCCCATTTGAAAATTCAAAGCCCTTTTCTACGTTAAGAAACACAAATGATACGACCTTAAGTGACCTCACTGTGGCAGGATACACACCGTTATATCCCTTCATAGGGATCAACAATCATCTGATAAATTAATTAGTCAACTGAAAGAAACTTTATTGGCAAATGATTATTTTGTGTCCTGTCCTGTTTAAGTTACTTTAATGTGAACTTGCTGCTTTATTTTAAAATGAGTTTTTGTTGTCCATGTTTGATGACATCACCTTTGGCGATAAGAAAGAGTAATAGGCATTTTGAACTATTCCTGATGTCACACAGGCCGAATGATTAATCATTTAAGTAAGTAATCATTAGCGGGTCTTGATTAATACATTTCTACATTATTTATTACATAATGCAGGGAACCACTGAACCTGTTCTTCTTTGTGTTCATGTATTATTTTATCAAAAACTTTAAGGCTGAATTGATCAAATTCATCCGGTTTTTTTCAGATGTGCAGGCCCTCAGCTCAGCTAGTGTGTTTTCAGTTTGTCTCCAAATAACGTCATCACAAGTCCGTAGAGGAAGCCGCCTGCGAGGATGACCAGAGTGCTGGACACGGGGCCGAAGGACAAAAGGGCTCCAAACACGTAGAAGAGCAGCAGCAGCAGAATCGTCCTGTAGCTGGCCAGAGGGCGCAGGCTCAGTCGAGGCTGCCGGGTCCTCTCCAGCCCTCGCCGTGACACGGGGCTGTGCTTCAGCTTCGTGCTGACGTCTGGATCTGTAAGGTAGCGACGGCCGAGGCGACCCAGGAAGTCTGGCCGAGAGCAGAGTGCGTTCATGTGCACTCCGAACTGTGGAAGATAAAAATATACAAACGGTTATTGTAGACCAAGTGAAACTACGTAGTTAAAACGAACACAGCTGTGATGACGCCACTCACCCTCTCATTAACCAGCGAGGAGATCCTGTAGAAGAGCCTGACCAGCAGGGCGTTCTCATAGCTTCTAATGGGCTGGAGCTCAGGGTCTCCTTGATACTGGACGTCAAACCTGCGCAGTCCATTAATGATCTGCTCACACACACACACACACAGACAGTTAGTTTCAGGGCGTTACTGTATGGCCACCGCCTCCTTCCTCATATGCAGTCACATGAAACACTGACCTGCCTCCTGCCCAGGTCGGTCAGGATGAGTCCGCTCTCCCCTTGTATGCAGTCGGGCAGCTGCTTGCAGTTGCCGTCATCCTGGGAAGAGCCCAGGTTTGACATGAGCTGAGTAAGCTGGCCCTGGGTCAGCTACAAGACAAAAAGACATGAAGTTAAACAACAATCAACGATGAGTCACTGAAATGATCTAATCTTGTACTGGATGTAACATTATTTTTGCATGTTTTTGTTAACAAACCAAAGTGGAGGGGTCGAAATGAAAAGTCAGACAATCGCCTAATTAGTAAGAATTCACAAATGTCGACCTCATGGTGACACTAGAGGAGAAGTTGGAGGATCACTAAGGTAGGAGGATCTTTAAAGTCAAATCTTACCAACCATGAACCTCTCTAGCAAATTTCACAACAATTCATCAAATAGTCGTTGAGATATTTTAGACAGAGATCATCAACAGTGCATCAGATTCAAATATCTATAAAAATCGAATGCTTGTGAGGAAATAAAACGGGGGAAAAAAGCCTTAGCCACAGTCAAACTCATCTGACCTTGAAGATTTGACACAGGTTCTCCAGAGCTCGGTCCAGAAACTCGTGGGTCTTTTTCAGACACTCTCCGCTCTCCTCTGGCTCGGCCCCAGCGAAGGTGTTGTTGAGGTCGGAGGAGCCGAGGCCGAACCAGGACAGGAAGGAGGTGTTGGCTGCCACCTCGTTGGAGTGGTCCGATATCCTCTTGGCCGTCTGTCTGGCCTGCGCTATGATCTGGATCAACTTCATCACCTGTAGAGGACAGAAAGACACAACATTCAGGTATTTCCAGTCTGAACTCAGCTCAGTCTATTTGCTGCTGAACAGAACAACGGTGAATTAAACTCACTGCGCCTCTGAGCTCCGTGCCAAACATCTGCTTGTACTGACAGTCCTGTCCTTCCAGGGCGTAGACGTGGCTCTTCACCCTGAACACCATGTCCGTCACCACCTTCTGCCTCGACGACAGGTAGCTGCCTCCTTGGCTCGGTGTCAGGTAGCCACGGGGCTGACGATGGTGGAGGACGTGCTCCGGCTCCAGAAACAACTGCTCACCTGTGGAGAGATGCGACTGGATTTAGTGTTTGTTTGTTTACGAAGCCCAGCAGCAACTGTTTTGTTGTTATTAAAAAGAAACCTGTAGTCTTCAGATAAATTACACTCTCTTTACCAATAAAAAGGGAATTTGAATTTTACAGTAAAACAGGACATTATTCTTCCTTTCTTTTTAATGAAACCTCACTGAAAGGTCCAGTGTCTAAAATGGGGGAAAATCATGACATCGACATAGCGTTCAGATTCTAGGTTGCTGCGTTCACTCGCTCATGCTCACTCCTCCCGTCTGCAAAGTGACGGTGGGAGTATTTCAGGAGCATCGAGCGATGAGGAGACGATCTAAACCATATTCACTCTCTCAGCTGTTTCCTCCTCCTTCTTTCCTTCCGCTTTCTTCCGCGTTGGTTTATTTAGGTGCGTGAAACTCACGAACCACAGTCTCTGGCTGGCTGGATTTTCCGTTCGGGCTGCCGTACAAACATGGCAGAGCAAGATGCTGACGCTCTCTAATGCTATATGCTATATGTATATATAAAAGAATAATTATAAGGCTACGAAAACTAAACAAATTTTATTTTATAGCAATTATACACTTGTACTAATATATTCATGGGTAGTATATTCAGATTTTGCCAATAAACCTTTATTTATGTATTTGTTTATCAATTATTACACACTGGACCTTTAAGTCGCTTCCTCACCTTTCTGGATCATGTCTGCGAGGTTGGGCTGGGAGAAGACTTTGGCCACCCTGAAGACCATCAGTGCGTTTTTGGCGTTGACCAGGTCTGTTCTCACTGCTCTGTTCAAAAACACCTGGAACAGCTTTGTGTACATGAGCAAGTTCTCCTGAACAAACGGCTCCCTGCAGAAGAGCAAGTGACAGAATCAAACTTACTTCAACATCGCTCACTGACTGAGAACGCTTCATTGTTTGAAGGAGATGTGGGTCCATGTGCAATAAAAGAAGTCGTAACACTCACCATTTCTCTGGTACGGTTCTGTTTTGGTCGGGCTGAGGATTGGTCTTCTCCCCTGTGTATCTCCACGGCTGGATATAGCTCAACCATGTCTCCAACACCTGAACACACAGAGGAATCACTCAACAGACTGAACCCTGTTTGAACCCTGCTTTTGACACCATATACTAAATAGCTATAGCTAAAAATACAGGGTGGTAGGTCAAAATTATTTGCTGGAGACCTCTGAGGAACCAAAGCGTGTGTTGGAGCAGGAACCTCAACAGTTAAAAAAACAGAGAAGTGTATTGCTGCCAAAATATCATGATTTACAATGGGAGATAACAAGCTGAACCTCATGTGGATCGTCTGGCTGGAAGTGTATTAGTAGATATTTTATCACACCTGCCCAGAGATGTCACCATTCAGGCTCTACCTGCATCTGGAGTATATGTGGTGGCTCCCACAAAGCCAATCATTTGTCATTTGTTTCAATCACATTTAGGACAAACATCATATGTGCAACATCTACAAGCATTACAACTAAATACCATTTGGAAAAAAATGTCCCAAAGCAGACAGGCCCTCTATAGAAGACAGGTATGACATTACTTATCATCATTCCATCACTCCATTAAGCTTTAACAATCAAAATTTAAGGGCATCTGGAAGGAAAACGTCTACCCTGAAACACCCTTATTTTTGTAGTCTATTATAATCATTTTATTATGTTGTTAAAAAGAAGAGTAAAAGAAAAAGCAGACAGATCATTCTGTAAAGGGAATAAACGATGGATACTGTGTGTACTGTTGCTGTCAAAAATAAATATGGAGGAGGAGTGAGTCAGACCTACCGCTCTGAAAGAGGCGTCCAGAGGCCAGTGACTGAAGCAGTGCTGAAGAAACAGGTAGAGTTTCTGCTGAACGAAACGCTGCACCACCACTCTGCAGGGGAGAGGGAAACCAAACAGTGTTTTTGATCAGTTCCCTCCATGTGTGAACACTGAGAGAGATTTGTAGCATGTGTTGATGTGAGTGTGGGACCTCTTGAACTCCTCCAGGGGGCTGGTGTGAGTGTGTGAGTGAGCCGAGGGGGAGGACGACAGCTGCTCGGGCTTCAGGCTGTTGGAGAAGGCGTGCAGATGTTTCACCAGGAGACGCACCACCAGCACGTGCTCCTCTGTCGGGGTGAACGGCTCCTGGAAAGACGACCGGTCATACAAAGTGCTCCACCTCATCCCACCCCTTCCCCTCCAAAACATGTCAGCCACCCTTTCAAAAAGCAGCCAATCATAATGCAACCCCAGTCCAAAAGCAGCCAAACATCAGAGCTCCTAGTGATAGAGTATGGAGGTCCAACACCAAGTTTTCTACTCACCCTGAACTGATGAGGATGAGTAAGTGTGTTTGTACTGTTTTGTACAATTGATGTGTCGGCCCACTTAGAAATCCCATCACACCCCTCAAGAGGGTACGGCCAACAGGTTGGCAAGCATTGCTCTACTGTCTCTTTGTTTAACTTTACAATTTAATCCTAACCATTTGCACAGAAGGATTATTTGGCAGACAGTCACTTCCAAAAAATACCAAAGCCAAAACCAGTTTAGACTAACAAGTGTTGCAGGATTTGACAAATGAGCACCTGGTATTTACAGCATAATGCAGGTTTTAAAACTTTAAAATTCATTGTGAGACTGCTGCTTTATCACATCTGGGCTCTGTTAAAATCTAAGATTGAAATTAAATTTAAATAAAAGACACAGTGGGAAACAGTAGGACAGGTGGGACCTCGATGCTCTATTACCTGTCTATAGCAAAGCTACTTCAAACATTATCAAACATTGTCTGGATAACAACAGCAAACAATTATAAGTCCTGTATATGAATTCAGGTAATTTGGCTGTGACATGATTTGAATGACTGGCATGTAAAATAAGGATTGATGATTCAAACGTAGTAGTTTCTTTTGCTTTGGAAAGAGCAACATAAAGAAGAAACATTAATCACCCACGTGAACACGCAGATCAACAGAGCACACCGCACAGTGTGAGAAACATGCCTTTAAAAACAAATGGCAACAAACAAAAGCACAAACCAACCGGTAAAAATCTGCATAGAGATTCAAAGCTTCATTCTAGGATTATTTCTCCAGTCAAGGTTACTTCTCCGTTCAAATCCACAGGTTACACACTCAAAGATTTTCTTTTTCTTCATAGACAACTGGCCTCATAACAAATTCAACTTTCTCAAATTGTGGGTTTAGCAACAAACATTGCTGCTTGTGGATTTCAATCACCTGATATGAAATAAAACACATTAAAAAAAAGAACAAACGTTTAGCTAAGTTTATAAAAAAAAAACAACTAAAACAAACAGGGAACTTGTGCCATTTTAAAGGTCTGTTTTGTCTTATTGTTTGAGTTTTGGGTGACAATAAATTTCACAACACAAATCACCAACCACTTTCACATTTTTCTAGCTGTTTTTTTTTCTTAGTAAAAGCTAAAACACTCTGATGACGGCTGACTGCAGAAGCAGGATGAAGCATGCAAACTACTGGGCTGCAGCGAAGGTCTGTGAGCATCAGGTTGGTGATTGGAGGGACAACGTGTCACCGTGTTTACCAATAAACCTGAGAGAAGTAGCCTTGACTGTGACCTTAACTGAGTGAGGTTTACCTCCAGGAGGCCCCAGAGGGGCGGGGGTGAATGAAAAGGTAAAAGTACTTGGTAGGTGTGGAGGGTCCCAGAGCCTGGTGGGGCGTGGGGTTGGCACGGCATGCTGGACATACTGAGGCGGTACTGCAGCAGCGCCAGCTGTTCACCCGTAACCACCAGGGGGGAGAGGAAGATGAGGAAGAGCAAGGACAAAGACAAAGGGTGGAAAAGGAGCAACAGTGAAGAGAGAGGAAGGGGAGAAGTGACAATAAGGGAGGGTGAGGAGGAGGAGGAGGAGGAGGAAAGGGGAAAGAAAAGGTGGCAGGAGGAAGGTAAACATGAGAAAAGGAGAAAAGGAAAAGTGCAACCAGACAGAAACAATTGGCCAAAAACATTCAGGAGGAAAAGGGCAGAAAACAGGAGAGGAGACAAACAAAAATAAAATATTGACTGTGGAAACAACGATATAATTGCTGGGATGATGCACAGGCGTTTGCACACTGGACACAGAGGAATACATGGCCAGAGGGACGGGAATCATTTCATACAAGATCAAACTAACACATTTTGGTTGTAATGTTCATGTGCATCACTTTAAAGGGGACATATTATGGAAATATCACTTTTTGAAGGCTCATTAACATTTATTTGGGTGTTTGTCTTCCAGCCCCCAAGATGTGAGAATTGACAAATAAAAATCTGTAATTTGCAGACTTCCTGGGTTGAAATCCACATGGTTTTATGAGCTGTCAGTTGTCTTCCAGTGATGTAACTAGGACTCGAATTTGCATAATACCACCCCTACCAGGGACCGGTAGAAGGGACGGGGCGGAGCGGGGCAAGCAGTGGCTCATTTGCATTTAAAGGGACAGGCACTGAACCCAGCTGTTCTGAACAGGGCTGTTTTGAGAGGATGAAAAGAGCCGAGATGTTTGATCCTTGGGGTATTTTGACCAAAGCATGTCACAGACATGTCTTTAAGACACCTGGGAACTATTTTAATTTGTAGAAAGGGGGCATAATATGTCTCCTTTAAATGTGCTGAGTGTTCAATTTTAACCAGGACAGGACTGAGAGGACGAGCACATCCACACGTCTTCACCATGTCTCCAGATCTAAATAGAATCTGGTAACTGGCTTGAATGATTCCCATCCCTGATGTTTAACATCCTCAGAAGAGTGAACACAAAACTGAAGATTTTGTTTTTGCTCTATCAACAGTGTAATATACAGAATTGTTTTTCTTCTGTTGTCTGGTAAAACTATTTATATCAGACAAATTACATTTTGAATGTAAATTAGAGTTGATGACATCCAACAGTGGGACAGTTTTGTTAAATCTTGGCTTCCGATGTATGAACGTCTCTCACAAAGAGTTCAAAGCTTAAATCAATTTAGCCAAAATCCTGCAGCTCCAGCTCACTCTTCCCTCAGGATGAACACATGACACAAACACAATGACCCAGCACAGTGGTTAATATGTTTTAAACAAAACTCAGCCTTGATGATGCAGACCAGACGTGACAATGTTACACAGAGTTAAATGACTACGTCTTAAGGTTTCTGTGCAGCTTTATGGAGCAATAACAGAGGAAGTGGATACAGTCGACTTCAAATATGCTGATATGACATTATCACAGGGGGAGTTTTACTGTATTTCATTTGTCAGGCATAATTGATGCTGCCACTTAACAGGAGCTCAAAGGTTTTGTTTGTCAAATGCTGAGGTTCAATGTGCAGTAAACAAAGCAGTGAAATGAGGGTTGTAATGATTTGCAGGACAGGCTGCACAAACCTGCAAATAAATATATACAAATTCTAATATTATGAAAAATATCACATATGGTGGGACATGTCACACAATGTTTAATATATTGTGACAGGAATGACCTGCCCGAGGAAATAAGGTGGTCAGAGTCAGTAGACTTTTTAGTCTTTACTTAAAACACATTTCTTTGGTTTAGCTTATCCTGATTTTATCTGACTAACTGATTGCCTCTGTTTTATCTGTTTGCTTCTACCCAGCCCTGCAAATTTTACTGTATTCTGTCTTCCTGTTTTAACTGACTGTGTAAACTCTTTCTTGTTTTAACTGTGATCCTCATTTTTCTCTGTTAAGCACTTTGTTACTTTCGTCAGATAAGTGCTCTATAAATAAAGTTTATTATTATTATTATAAATGTTGGCCTGAGTCTGAATGGAGGATTTACCATCTCTCCTTCCTCTGGCTTACTATGCTATAATACTTTACAGACCAGAGAAAATAGTATTAACAGTGGTACAATAATAGTATTACCGTAACTGTTACCTGCATACATACTGAGTGAACAGTGTGGTTTGGAAACTAAATCAGAATATTCTGCATCCTTGTATCAAATTAACCAAGTAATCAGCACAAGTGAGGGTCAGAGCTCTCAGTATAAACAAGGTCTCATCCTACATGTTGTACAAGTAAAGTAAAGGGAGTAAACCAGCATAAAGTCTCACTGTGATGCTTTTCATGAGTGGGAATCCAAATAAACATAGATCAATACTTCATTCAGACAGGAACCTGAATGTTTTCATTGTAGGTGTAGATTTACTTAGAAAAATATCAGCAGTGCTACTCTAACACTGGAGACTATAACGACAGACTCATTATTTCCTTTCATGGATAGTTGTAGCTTGACAAACTTTGGACAAACTGGGGCCCTGATGAGACACTGATGTGGTTTGGATCAACTTTGATTTTATTGAATCTTTGTTAAGTCACTAAGCATTTAAATCAATAATGTCTGCAGCCTGGGTGTTGATTGATTCTTACTGAAGTCGAGTTATTCTCTTGCTTCAAATTGAAAAATTTAAGTCTCATTTTGTTTTGGCTCCTTGAGATAAAACCAAACAATTCAGACTGTACTGAATATTTGCTCATGTTTTTATTGATCTGAGTAGCGAGGATCTGATTATTTACTGTGAACCCTCTGCAGAGTCTCCAAAAAGCTTCACCACATTGTGACTTTACGTTGATGTCCCACATGTAACCACAGACACAGAACATACCAATGAGACAGTGTGACATGCAGCATGCAGAAGGTGTGAAAGCAAAAGCACTAATACTGAGAGGGCACACATGCCAAGTCACCTAATGCAGCAGTTTGACTCTGCAGCTACTCATACGCTAGAAATGGTAAAAGGGATTTAAAGACATACTTCAAATAAAACCCCGAGAATCAGATGCTTTCAAAGTCAGAACAGGAGCTTTTGACGTGCATTCACACTACAAGGAGCTCAAAGCTCCATTTATCTTCAGTTTCTTTGTTCATCTGCAAAACTAAATTACGAGGAGCTTTAAACAGCTGCTCATCAGCAGGAGATCACATGCTGTTGTTAAATATGCGTAGGAATGTGTAGGAAACAGAAATGAGCCTGCTTGCGGTGTGAATGCAGAGAGTTGTGGGTGAAGTTGTCCTTCAGTCATGATGAACAAAACAAAGCAAAACCCCTTCTCTAAATCTCAGTAATTTTCTCCACAGCTCAGTTCATGGACAACTTCACCCCAGCCTGCTCAGGGTGTGTCGGGTGTTGTCCAGCCACATTGGCCGTTGTATCTGAAAACTCAGCCCATGCACAGATTTGTAAAAACGCAGTTCAGGTGCCTGGGTGGCGTCCAGCACAGGGCTGGCTGGCGAGCATCCGCCTCCCCCACCCTGGGCTTACTCCGAGACGGGACAGAGGTGGTGGAGGCGTGAGGGAGGATTGTGGTCAGCCAGTCAACAGCCAGTTGTGCGATGCTGCAGTGCAAAGGAGAGAGAGGAAGGGCAGGGGGAGGGGCTGGGGACATGATCTCTGTTCTCCTACCTTCACCTGAGGAGACTGCAGCTTCTGGTACATGTCCAGGGAGTAGTGGTGGAGCCAGATCTCCACAAACATCTGAGAAGAACAAATCAACACATGATTGTGTTTCTTCTAACTCTAGAATATAAACGATTTCAATTAAATTCAATTCAAAAGTACTTTATTTTCAGTCTCGTACAAACAAAACCCACAGTTACACGATCAACACATAAATAAAATTACAAACTGCGAGAACCACACACTGGGACTCAGAGCAGCCCACTGGTTGGCTTCAGCCTCACCTGTAAAAGTGTTTCAGACCTCCAGATCTCCTGAGCTGCGGGGTCCGCGTTAACCGAAGGCTGATGGAAGATGTGATGTTTCAGGAGACTGGGGCTGTGAACGCCGTAACCAGCAAAGGGAACACTGGAGGATCTGTTGGATTTAATGCATCACCAAGACAAAATGAGCTTTGTTGATGATGTGCTGTGTCGGTCGGGTCTGGTTTGTTTAAATGCAGAAGATAATGATGATCCGGTGATCAGATACATTAAACCTCTCTTGGTTTAAATACCTGGGTGAAGGTGCAGTGACGGAGCCTCTGGAGTCAGAGAAAGGAGATGGAGGCACGCTCCCTTCGCTGGGGAGGAAATACTTAAGGTAAGTGTCCACCAGCACAAAGTAGGCGCTGTCTGTGGAGCTTCCATTTTGGCCTTGGGGGTAGTTCTGAAAACAGAAGCTCCAGTTTAGTTTTGCCTGTGAGGATTAATACAAGTGTGGTCATTTCTAACATTTTTTTTAGCAAACTCACCTTTGGTGTGATGAGACAGTAGGCAAAGTTAAACATGAAGAATTCAAATGGATCTGCAGAGCGTTAAGGAGTAATTTCACTGTCCATTTCTTCCCTGTCGTCCTCTCACAATGTCTCACACTCAGAAAAGTCACAACCTGTAGCTGAAACTTGGTCAATTAATTGATTAGTTGATTGCCACAGAAATATCTGCATTTTGAAAACTGATGAGTCACTTCAGTCACTGATCATGATAATGCTCTCTGATGCTGACCATAAACATTACTTGAAGCTCTTAAAGTGAAAAATGAAACTTCCTGACACACATTCGAAATGAACACTGAACTGAGTTGTTCATTCATTGGCTGGTTATCACAATTAGCCTGCAGCAAGCTCAGGAATATCAATGTCTGTGCTTTGGAGGATACTGAGGGCGAGGTTCAGGGTCAGCAGGCCGGACAGGGGGAACTGCAGCTTGTTGTGGAAGAGTGGGCAGTCTGGGAGAACTCCCTCCTGGATGCAGGCCTTCACAGGACCCTTCAACACACACACACACACACACACACACACACACAGATAAACAATGAGATGAGCTGACAAGTAAAAACACAGTACAAACCTGAGCTGCGACAGAAACAAGTGCAAGATTTGGAAACATTTTCTGCTCCATGACTAAAACCCATTATAATCGCACAAGTGTGTACAGGTCCAGATTTTTCTTTCTCTCTTCCCTCTCTTTTTTCTAGACTTATATCCAGAAGACTTGATAAACATATTTAGATTACAGTTTTCATTGATGATGAGTAAATCCAGGGTTTCCGATTTCCAATTTCCAGTAGTATCACCAATAAACCCCATGAACCTAAGAGCCACTGATTAGAACTAAATTCATATTTACCAGTACTGTAGGTTGCAAATTATCATTTTAACTCTAATTTATCATACAAAGGTCAAAATTATATCTTTGCACTGACATCAGTATTTCCATTTTGGATGGTGTTGGGTAGAGGAGGAGACAGTGTAGAGTCTTTTTCACAGGCTTTCATGGCTGTAATCTAAACTTCTGAAGATTGTGTAAAAATGACAAACTTGCATGTGCTGTTTTATAGCTTCGGTAAAAATGCTGCAGATGCTTAGTTGGACTCTCTTCATATCGAGCAGCTCATTCCTTTCTTTAACAGTATTGTCTAAATGTGAATTACAGACACTGCTCTAAAATAATTAATGACAGATTTATCTAAATGAGACAATGAAGGAGACAAATGTTCTTACCGGGAGATAATTGACAGGTATTTCATACTTGTACTCCTCTGCTTGAAGCTTATAAACGAGTTTCATCATTGGCCCACTGAAAAGAAAAAGAACAATGTCTTAATTGATTTATTAGACAGATACACAACAAACAAACAAACTGACTTACTGACTGACTGACCTGGGGTTTAGAAACTCCATGACAATGTTGTATTCATTGTTTCTTGAGTGCAACAGTCGCAGGTTCCAGCCTGCGATGATGCCGTCCAGGCTGCCGAACACAGTCTCCACCAGCCAGGGGAAAATCAAGTGAAGCTCCTGAAGAGAAGCACACACAGAGTAATGAGAAAAATGGCAAGTAGCACTACACTTATACACAACACACCGACTGAAACACTGACAATCAAGTTACAATGACAGCAGTCAGTACCTTTACTGTGGTCGTACAAGAGACAGCACAATGCATTGCAGAGCTACAGTGAAACAGTATGTAAACCTCAGCAGTGTCGGCAATGTAAATATTATTCAAATTACTGTAGGGACCCGATTAATCAAATCCCACTATGGAAACCTCTGACTTCCGGGTTGTACAGCACAGTACAACTAGAGATGAGTCCAGCTTTGTTTAGGTCCAGTTTTGCTCTTTGACACTAAAAGAGACTACAAAGACAAAAACTGCTGACATACACCAACATGTGCAAGATGAGTGAGGCAGCTGTTTACATGACTGACTGAACACAACGGAGACATGTGGATTTCCTTCAAAGACAAAGCAACAACTACAAAACAAAAGTGGAGTGAGGGGAAATCCAACTTCCCTGCTTATATATTCATCTTCTTCCAGTGTGTTTAGTTAAAAACTTGGACGACTGCTCTGACTCAGCTACTATTAGTCTTTGTCATATTCTATGAGCTAAAGCAGGAAACAAGTTTTAAGCACAGTGAACATGCAAAACAAAACAAAAAAGCCACACTCATCCTTTGTGTCACTCGCAGAAACATCTACAGCACAGCAGCTGCTCTCAAACAGGACCTCCACTGTCCTCTCTAACGTCCTCACATACACAGAAGAACAATTATCACTGTGCTATTTCTGTGCTTTAATACTTAAGACAAACATCAGTGGTTGTGTGCTAAGAGAGGTCTGTATGCAATAGTTGTAGTTGCTATATCTGCAGCTCTTGTACCAGCATAGCTACTATGTAACTATCACTTCCATCTTTTATCTTGGATAAATGCACACTGCTTTCACATTCCAGTGCAACAAGATAAGAGAAAGTCAGTGTTCGAACTTCAAAGTGAAACT
Source organism: Trachurus japonicus (assembly GCF_045865225.1). NCBI lineage: Eukaryota > Metazoa > Chordata > Actinopteri > Carangiformes > Carangidae > Trachurus > Trachurus japonicus. The sequence goes on from NC_140911.1 coordinate 21,429,544, forward strand.
CAGCTGTCACAGCACAGCAGCTGTCTCCCCATACAAACACCAGGGAGCATGAAAGTGTGGATCAGCCCTGCCGTCCTCGTCCGGTTAGCAGAGAAAACACTGGGTAAGACTGTGGTGTTTTTGTGTGTATTATACAAATCCAGTGACATTCCTCACCAGCTATTTTTAACCAAGATGTTCTTATAAAAAACTATGTGGAGACAAGAGCACCACTTCAGAACAACAACAGCTGTAATCTTTCTCTACTTGAAGTTAATCTTGTGATGTTTGGTTGCAAACACAACACACAGGGGTGGAGGAGTCGTCAGTCGGTACCTTTGCAGGATAGTCATCAATGATCTTCACCAAATCTTGGCATCGCTGCAGGAGCGGTTTGGTGGTCGCATCTGCTTTCAGGTTGGCCTGGAGCAAAATCATACAGCTGACATGATACCCAGTAATACAGAAGATCACATCAAGATAAACATTTTTGATGGTATTAGATTTTCTGAAGTTTGCCCAGTCTGACAAAACGTTTGACGGTAGATTAATGACACAACTGAAACATAAAACACACTTTCACTGGCATTTGCTCCTAAAAATAGATTTGAGTGAACACAAAGTGAGCCATAGAGTGACAGCAAAGATTACAAATATAAGACACTTAAGAGCTTTCAATTTGTAAAGACCCAGTTTTATACATTTTTGTATGTTTAGATTAGGCTTTTAGCCCCAAGCATTACAAAGTGTACCTAGGAAAAAACTGTGGCGAAGTCCTATTTAGGGACTGGACTGTGTCGATATTTGCTGAGGGCACTTACACTGCGCCTGTATTTCTCAGAAGGAGATCAAACACAATCATTATATTATATTGATTATATGATCATTATATTATATTGATTATATGATTATATGACAGAGAAGAGTTCAGCTGTCATTAATCGTATCAATTCTCCAAAAGAAAACGTAAACAAACACACATGTAAAGAGAGAGAGACTCACCAGTAGGAAACTGGGCTGTTGTAATGTTTGAGCAGCCATGTAGGACCATCAAGTTTATTTCCTCCAGTGCTCAGTCCTCTTGGATCCTACCTGTCGGTGCCTGTCACACACAAAAACTTTATTGGTATGTTCCTTTGTCAGCCTCCTCAGCAGAAAACAAACGCGCTCATCACTTAAAACGATCGGATGCTGTGAAAACAGGATGATAATTGTGAGTGCTGCCTGGTAATCCGACCACAATGTCTCCCATTGAGTGGAAAACTCAGCCGCAGAGGCTCAGTCAATGAGCCGTGCAGGTCGGCATGAGCGGGCTAGCTCAGCTCATGCTGCCGGCTAACTAACGGAGCTAACGTTAGCACACAGCCGGGCTGACAGCTACAACAACAGCCGTGAAGCCCCGTCACCGTCCCCGACAAACACGAGCTACAGACACGGACTAAACCTTCACGCCATCGTGTGAACACCTCTTTACCTTCGCTGCTGACGGATTATTCAAGTTTTCTGCTACTTTTCCCCATCAGCTGCGTTTCCATTAGTGTGGTTCAACGAGACTCACAGGCGCTGAGTGACTTCTCCTTCTACTACTTTCAAAACTGACCGGCGGTTGACAACGAGCTTGTTGCTACGTTACCGCCGCCTGCAGGACGGCCGGAGTATGGCGCAGGAAAAACAGCAACTCAAACTTGTCTCGTTTTTGTCGTATGTCCTTGAGTTAGTAAACTGTGTATGTCAGAGGAAGTTTCCTGAAACCTTTGTCTTTTCTCTCTCTGAAGGTTAAAGGCTTCGTCTGTGATGTTTATGTGGCCATTTCATTGCTATCTGTCTCATGTTATTGTCACATTTAGTTTAACTTTATTTAGGCTATAACACAATTTCACTCATTACCTAACTGTATTATTTTCTTCCTTGTCATTTTCTTGTCTTCTGAGTATTTATTAAGGTAAAGACAAACCAGCCTCACTAAGAAACAAACAACTTCTACATGTGTGGCTCTAACTTTGTTTGAATCAATTATCTGAATTAGGCCTACATTTGATTTTAGTGAAATGACCACAAGCTAAAACTAAAAACTGGGTTGCAACAACAGTTCAGACTAAAACTATTGGTTGTTTTCCCCCAGGGAGGTGTCCCTTGTGCTCTGTAGGCTACTACGTGATGTTTATAAAATGCCACAGGATGCGACGACAATGCACATAACCTGGGAGGAACCAGGATGTACCCGTGGGGCCTCAGTGTGAGTTATTGCAGTCCTGATAATAGGAATAATATGTAGGCTACATTTGCTTCCATATTTATTCAGAATGCACATAGATAGAGAACCATGTGAATGTGCCCTCTCTGATTTTACATCTTACATGATACAGATGACTTAACCGAGATAATGCTGAATCATTCATGACTGCATTTAAGTCAGGTTTGATTTAAGTCTTAAAACAGTCCAAGAATATGTGGCCGTCACATATCAATAATTTTCTAATAGGACACTGAAAATATATTAAACAATGTGGGTGACTTAATACACAAAAACTGTGAAAGATTTCTGTATGTGTTTATTTGTTTTATTTTACATGTGGGTTGTCATTTAGTGGTTTATTCACATACAGTATAACACAGTTTCATGATCAGTTCCTGATCTCAAAGCTTATTAGAGTTGTGACATAAAAAAATTTACTTATCAAAAACACGTTTATATAAACACTAAGGAAAATGTACTAAATTCTTGTACACAAAGAAAGAAAACTATCAAAAATAGAGTTCTTTAATATACACTGACGTGAATAATAACAGTTACATGGCAGAGTTAAAGAAGCTATACATAATGTAATTTCAAGCAAGGTCCATTTCATGTGTGCGTTTCCACTGAGGCCTTTAATCCACCCATCAGGTTCAAACCTGATGGGTGGATTAAAGGCCTAGATCTTATCAGCATAGATCAGCAATACGTCTCAGAACAAACATAAATACATGTAGAAAACATTATGTTAAGTGTGTAGCAGTAAACCGGGCAAAACCTTTCATATATATATGACATTTATGTATCAACGTCTGTCTGCATTGTGAGCGAGATCCTGGTACATTTTCACCTGGATGTCTGTCAGTGGTTTGGTGCAGCTCTGACAGATCGTCTGATTAGAACAGAAGAGAATAATAGGAAAGTATTGTGGTAAATTCATAGCATTAAAGTAAAACTAAATAGTTCAGGCCACTGGTCTCTCTATCACTAAAAACCCTGAAAATTTGACTTCAAATATTAAATATTTCCAACTGATATTCAATGATAAAGACTAAATAAGCAACAGTAAAGATAAGTTTGGGAAAAAAATCCTTAATTATCTATTTATCAATCATAAACATATAGCTAGCATGTGTGTATGTGACATAAATTTTGATCGACAGTGTGCGATATTGTGCATTTAAATCTATTACATCATCTCTTAACCTAAAAAACCCCCCAAAAAACAGTTGTAAATCTGTCAGAGGCTGCTGTTTGTATATGACATCACATCAGAGGAAAATTAAGAAAATAGGTTTTCAGGGCCTTTAAACTCAGATTGGTTAGTTTCTGCTGTTATTTTCTAGCAATATATTTCATTAAAGCAACAAATGTTGACATTTGGTGTCTTCTCATTTAACTGCGTCTGTTTATGTCTATGACATGATACAGTGTGTTGTCTTGTAAATTGTATTAAATATAGTGGATTATATGTAATGAAATGTTATGATGCTGAATTTCTTGCAGACTTTGACTTGAACAAGCCATGTCCACTTTTAGATGCAGATCAGAGCTCAACTGTCAGATGTTCCCAACAATCAACAAAGCTAATACGAATTTAGAGACAAAAAACAGTTTTTCTACTTTTCTATTACCATTTTTGTAGCATCTAAATGTCAGAATATTGAGGATGAGGATACACTACTCTCTTTGTTTAATGATACGTCGCTGGTTGACATCATTTGCTCAAAAAGCCAACAGCTGTAACCGCTGCATATACAGGATCTGTCGTCCGTCCACAGTCTCTGAGTCCTCCAGCTGACTAGAGAGGAACCTCGGGGGGGTTGTTCCTCCTCACCCGGGCTTTCCTGCTCTCCTGCTTCAGCTTCAGAGTGCGAAGTTTCTGCTGCCGGCGTTTCTCGCGGTACCACAGTTGCTCGCAGTACTCGTCCGCGCTCATACTGTTGGTCATGTCTTTGTAGTTCTTCACAGGGAGCTGCTGAGGCGGCAGCCATGAGTTCCTGTGTCCTGGCAGCTGAGGCGGAGGAGGTCCGGACTGGCCGAGGAGCCCGGGTACCACAACTCCGGCCGGGCCGATCCTCCCGTGATTTGGGCTGTGGCTGTGCTGGAAGCGGGCGGCGTGGAGGCCGTGGTTGGAGATGATGTTAACGCGGTACCGGGCCAGGACCTGGCTGTAGGAGTGCTCGTAGCTGGTACAGGTGTAGAGGCCTGCATCCGCCTGCTCCAGGCGCTGGACCAGCAACCCCCGCTTCATGTGGAGAGTCCGGTCGTCGTTGCTTTGAGGGAGCTGGGACAAAGTTGGGGAGTGAACACAAAGTAAGAGAAACTGGTCAAAACTCTAGTCTGGACAATAATGATGAGAGTTATATGTTTTCACAGCAACAGGTGACCAGTAAGGATTTAGCTGACACCAAAGGTCTATATCAAAGTCTGATGTCACTATTTTCTGCCTTAGGCCCTGGATGTGAATCATCATCATCTGTCAGCAGCAGATGTTTCTCACCTCTCTGCCCTCGTCTGTCCGACTGAGCGCCTGTTGCTGCTGCTGTGGTCCGTCCGAGTTCTGTCTCGTCCACCTGAGCTCAGCCTGAGACGACCGAGGAACGCACTCCAAGAAGGTGGAGTTTCCCTCCACGCCGTACACCAGCTTCACCTCCACAGAGTCAGAGTCTGAGGTAAAAAGAGATAGAGGGAGAGAAAAAATCATGATATGTTCTGTAGCCTAGCCTATACCCAGAGCAGTTACATGTAGTGAAAAGGTGGGTCGGTAAAAATCAGTTTCATCACAGGCAAAACAGAAAGAGAGAGAAATATACAGAGACGACACAAGCAGATGAACAGTCAGATGTGAACCTCTCTTCATCCTTCACTGTAGTTGTCTCTCTCCTACTGTTTTGGGACTTAAAGACCCCCTCCCATGAAAATCGTGCTTTTCGTGCTTTTCACATGTTCCTGTGGCATTTTTCTTGTGTTAGAGCACATATCAGCAGAAAAGGAAGTGCAAAATTGCATTTCTGAGTTTTTCTGCCTTCAAATTGCTGTGAACCAACGGCAGACGCAAACTGGCAGTTTCAGGGAGACTGAGGTTGACGTGTCACAGCTCCAGGGGAGGGCACTAGTGCTACAAGCTCCCGCCCCGCTCTGCATCTGGCTCAGAGGTGAAAGGCTTGACAGTTCGGTGTAACTATCAAGGTATAACAGGTGTAGCTCACCTGGTAGAGCAGTTTGCACCATGAGCAAGGACTATGTTCCAGTGTGGAGTTTTACGCTAAACGCGCTGAATCTGTAATTGTACAATGTCCAGCTGTCAGCAAGCGGGGGGTGGGGTGTGAGGAGGTGGCTGGGCGGGTGCAGAGCAGTGCAGTCTCCGCCCACCCTCCAGAGGTGCATTGCTAATGTGCATTGCTAATGAGCTGGTTTTAAAATGACCAAAAAGGGTCGCGGGAGGGGGACTTTAAGTATTAAAGACTGTAATTACAAAGTTCATCCTCTAGAGTGCACTATGTGTCTGCTTTCAGAGAAAGATGACAAGGGGAAATAAGTACTTTTATTCCATCATGTTGGCTCATGGACCTGTTTCTCCAGATAAAAGCTTGGAGGGGTGACGCAAAACTAGACTGAGACTGTTTTTATATTTTCAAATGGATCAACATAAAAAATAAAACAGAAGAACTGTGAACTTCTCCTTTTTGAGACATAGCCTACGCTAAAAACTTCAGTCTTTTATCTCTTATTTGGAGTTAATAAAATGAGCTTCAAACTATCAAACACACTGTGGGATTTATGCTGATCTCTCATGGAGCCACCAGAGAAACAGATAAACCCACTGTGACTTTTCACATTCCAGCTCTGCAGTGCCACTTCAGAATACACCATCAATCACACCCCGTGTATATGTGAGTGGAAATCCTCTGTCCCCCCTCTGAGTACAGGCTGTAGTAACAACACTAAGTGTCCATTATGTAACTGAGACGGTTTATTTATAACATGTGGTGGAAACGCTTACCGTCCTCTGTGACTGGGCACTGGCTCCAGGGGTCTCCGTACTTTATATCCTGTCTTCGTGCCCGCCTAACACACACACACACACAGAGAGAGAGAGAGGTTTTATAGCATGCGTATTATTGTTTATGTGTGTGCAGTGCACTGTGCCACCTTCTAAAGGACAGACAGACCCTCTTAAACATCTGGGTCCTGGGTTTCTACCACTCATCCTTTGGAAACTTTCTGCAGGTGGAGGAGCTTTGTCAACTCTGAGTAAATATCCCTTGATGTTGACGCAGTTTAAAATAGCGCATCGTTTTCACTGGACGAAAGACGGACTATCAAAGACTGAGTCTTGGTCATACAATTATTTGTAATCGAGTTTTCAGACAAATTTTTTTTCTCAAAAATATGTGAGTCAACAATAGACTCATCCCCACTGTTTGCTGTGAGTCTGAGGCATGCCCCTCTACCTGTGTATTATAGAAGTGCGACGTTTGCCCTCCAACCTATGGCCAATGTAGAGCTTTGAGATGTTAAAAAAAAATTTGAATTGAAATTTACCATTTTGTTTCCTTTGTGGTTCACAAGGAAGCCACCAACATATCTGTGTGACCTATGTGTTTATGTACGGTACTTTTTTGTTATTATTTGCATTTCACAGATTTTTCTTTTCATGTATTTATTTATATTTTTGTGATGCAGTGAATATACGTGTTTATTTAAATCCATTTGTATATGGATGTCTGCTGTATGCAAACTTACTGATGGTCCAGTACTATTTGAAAATGGAAAAGAAAAACCTGCTGAGTCCTGTGTGTCCTCCAGTTTCTGAGGTGGAGCTGAGCGGACACTGAAGGATTCAGTGTTTTTGGGCACTGATTCAGATGCTAGAGGCAAATGTAAACCTGACCTTGGCTCTACTGAATTCAACCTTATGCAAATGTCCTCTGGAGTCCAGGGACGACCTGCTGCACGTTTCAATCCCCTCTACGGACGTTAGCCCCAACTCAACTTCATGACAGCATGAAACAAAAGTGGGAAAATCTGATCATGGAGTTGCGCAGCCTCCACATTTAATTTAATGTGACATGTGTGTGTGTAAGAGTATGGATCAAAGTATCATCCAATCAGAGTGAAGTATGTAAATCAGATGTGTAGCACAAATCACACCTGCAAAGTCTGTGTATGTGCATATGGAGTAAAACTGAATCTCTTCACCCACTGTCAGTAAATCTCTTCAATTTGTTTATATCGCCCTAATGTTTCCTCTAATTTCATTTATCATTAATTATGTGTGAAAACTGAAGAGGATTGTGGTGTAGGTTAAAGGTGGGTGTGCACTGATGTAGACAGAGGACTCATCAGTTACAGGACAGCGGACAGCTGCAGATAATGTCCCTGCCTGTAGATAAACATGTGAACTCCTCCTCCTCCTCCACCTCTACCTCCACCTCCTCAAAAATATGAAGCTGCTCTGATTCTGACTAAGAAAACATGCAGCGAGAAGAGTTCATGAAAATAAAGTGTGTTGTTTTAGCCATGGTCAAAAGCATCGCCATGTCTCCCTCTCCTTCCTCCTCCTGTCTTTCTGTATCCAAACTCTCATCATCTTTTCTCCATTAGTTTTTGGATTTTTCTTTTCATTTTGTCCACATTTTGCCACTCCTGTGACAGATACACAACCTCTGCCTCCCCCCTCCCTTCGTCCCTCTCTACCTCTTGCTGGTGGCGAAGTATCTGGAGCAGGTCTGTCCGTCCCAGGAGCAATATGGGTCTCTGGCCAGGCAGCACTCAGCGCAGTCAGTCCCGTATAACTCGCACCTCTGGAGCCCGAGCTGGACGACGCCGAGCTCGCTGGACACATACAGTTGTTGCTGTGGCGGAGATGGAGGCAAGGCAAGGCAAGGCAAGGCAATTTTATTTGTATAGCCCGTTTTTTTTTTTTTTTTTTAAGTATATTTTTCGGCTTTTTGCCTTTATTTGATAGTGATGACAGTAGAGATAGACAGGAAATGGGGAGGCAGAGAGAGGGGGAATGACACGCAGGAAAGGTCTGCCCGACGCGGGATTCGAACCGGGGACGCCTGCGGCGAGGACTGTAGCCTCTACATGGGGCGGCCGCTCTACCCACTGCGCCACGCACCGCCCCTGTATAGCCCGTTTTTACAAACAGTTTGTCTCAAAGGGCTTTACATGGCATCGTAACAACATCCTCTGTCCTTAGACCCTCAGGGTGGGTGGGAGGACAGAAAAGCAAGGGTGGGGAGTCGTTACATGTTATTTAAGTTCATCATTCTGTATCCACTTAAATGCCTTGATTAAAAGTCTTTGGGTCTGATTATTATAACTATTATGTCAGACAGACATACAAACAAACAAACAACACTCACTCTCTTGGTTGACAGCTCCATGCTCAGGATTGGTGAGGGACTCTGTTGGATAAAGAGGGAAATGGATGAATGTGCTCACTGCATTACACACCAATACAAAACATATACACTGTGACATCACAAAGTCACAGAAGTCCTGACAGCTGTTTTTTAAGGCTCAGTTTCTGAATACCGGCCATGTGCATTTCTATGTGCACTGAGACTTTGATACTTTGCTTTACTTTACTACCTCAATACTGTATGGAGTTTAAGGGAGAATGAACAAAGGTTTATTACTGTAATATGACATTTCCATCCATTTGATGCCAGATTGGAATATACTATATTGCTCTGGAAATGACTGAATAAAGGCATACATTAATACAATTCAACATGCTCAACAAGTACAAATGGCACAGAAACACAATTCATAAGTATGAAAAGCTTCATATTTTTGGCTGTGATCATGTTAATGAGCTGGTTTTCATCCTGTGATTCAGGATCAAGAAAAACTCCTCAAACACACTGAAATATCCCAGAGTGCACATGATCAGAAACTGGAAAATAGGTCGACTTTGCTAACTTTGTCGGAAAAGCCTAGAGAAAACGGAAAGATGGCATAGTTTACTCCCTCTCAATTGGGTCGGTTTTCACATGAATAAAAAGCCTCATTCATTCAGTCCCAGCAAACTATGCTATGCCCACTGAATGGCAGAAAGAGCAGCGGCTCATATGACTGACACTAAAACTATCGGCATCAATCTTTAACACTGCCGTGTGGAGGTCGAGGAATGTCCTCAGAGCCGCATTAACTGCTGAGGCCCCGGCCTGCGAGGTCAGGGCGGCTACTGTGATTAGAAATCTAATGAGTCTCTTTCCTCCACGGAGGGCGAAACGATCCCACAGCTCCATTTCTCCAGATCACTGGCTCATTTCAGCGAGTCAACGACCCCTGACCGCTCTGAGTGGAGGGGTCGGATTGATGGGGGAGATAAAAGAGGGACGCGATACGGTAGATAACGGGAGAAGGAGAGTTTTTCACAGTGATGTGTAGATGCTGTCTCCAACGAGTTGACCAACCATTCAACCTGAAACCCAGTCAGGGAGAAAACTGACCAGGACTCGGGCAGAAAGCTCTGAAATAAACACTGTGTTCGCTCACAGCTGTAGAGTCTGTGCCACCTGGTTTCCCCCTGTCCCTGTTCTGTGTGAGTCTGGTGGAAATGGGTTAGTTCCTGTTTTAATCTCAGTTATAAGTAAACAGACAATGAGCATCTGGTTTCCTGTTTGTTTGTAGCTGTTTTTGTATATTTTGTTTTTCTGCCATTCTTCCTTCCCTCCACCTGTGCTCTGTTTTCATTCTACTTTAATATTTACCTCCTTATCCTCTTCTTAATTTCATTCTTTCTTTCGTTTGAACATTCACGCTCACTTTCCTCGCTCCTCATATGCTGCTCTTCCCCATTAGTTTGTTCACATCAAGGACCTTGGGAAATATGTGCCCCGCTATCTGTTTTTCTGTTTAGTGGAGTTATTCCAGACAAATATGTTCCAGTGGAAAACAACATGCGAGGCCTCACGCAGCACATCACATGGTGCGGGGCTGGCAGATGGGCAATGGGAGACACCAAAACAAGCTCAGACTTTAACCATAAAAGTCCTGTGGAGCTACGTGTGTGTGTGTGTGTGTGTGTGTGTGTGTGTGTGTGTGTGTGTGTGTGTGTATGTGTGTGTGTGTGTGTGTGTGTGTTTGGATCTGTGTGGGATGATTTGAATCAAGGGGAATAAACTGATGTGAACACCTGATGTGCCACTTTACGTATAAACTCCTGTTTAGCTGTCATTCAAAGTTTTATTTTAACAGCTGCTGCTTGAATGAGGCAGACTTGACACTTGTCTCTCACCTGGAAGATGGTCAGCTCCTCTAGAATGATCTCCTCCGTGTCCCAGTTGTCTTTGATGACTGACACAGCCTTCACCACCTTCCCATCATCTACAAACAAACATTTTGTGATATGTTAACACACTGGTGGAAACACACACTCACAGATACTTAATATTTAGGCTTTGTGGAGCCCAATTCATCTCCGAGTGTCAAATTGACAATGACACAAAGGCTTTTGTTTTGAAAGAACAAAATGACCTATACACCAAAAAGAATAGTGATATTTTAAACATTTACTAACAATTGGTTATAAGCGTCTATTATTCATGATAATGATATTTGATATGCTATTTTTCCGTGTTTAGAAATGTGTAGCTAACTATCTTTTAGTATATTCTTATTCATAATCTGTTTATACAACACTTAAAGTGGTTGATATGTGCCTAAATAAACACGTATTATCATTGTGTTTTAACCAGGAAAACAAGCAAAGGTGCATCACATGTACAGTAGCTTTCTCTTTTAATTCAGCTGAACTGAGACGTGATGCGATGGAAGTTAAGTCCTTCAACAATGTCGAGGAAAATAAAAATTGAAAATTCCCCAAAGTTCACAATGTCGCTGAGACTAAGGAAAATATGTCTCATTCAGTAAAGAATGAGAGTGTGGATGATGAGATTTTAATGATTCGACGGTTGAATTAATGACCTGCAGGTTTCCAGTCCTGACTCACGCTGTGTGTGAAGTTCAGTAACATAACACAGGAACAATAATAATAACTGGCAGTTTTAAACTGTGAAAACACTGTTGCTACAGAGACTGGTTTTGCTCCTATTTAATCATAAATAGTGAAAAAGTTTGCGTTTATTTTATAAACCTTAAATTTCCAGTGGGTTTTCATATTTGGAAACAGGTTACAACATCACTAAGTCATTCAGTTCAGTCAAACACAGTTTACTCAAAGACATCGTGTCTGGTCAGATTTTTCCCATAAAAGTCTCTCATGGATAAATAAATGGTGGGAATTTGGTTGAGAAATTAATTATCAAATCACTAAGTTTTCCGCACATGTTTTGAAAGACAATATATTTTTATAAGGGGCCAATCCCCTCCTGTTCAAATATAAAAAATACACAGAAAATAAATAAAAAGTGACAAACACATCACCAAACATTCTTTAACTGTTGCCACGGTGAAACAGGTCACATTATATGGTGGTAACCTTAGTAACAGAGGGATCCTGAAGGTAAACGCTACACAATGCAGCAAAACCTCAGAGAGGATTTATGGGATTTAGTCACAACTACAACACACAGCAGCTGTTACAGTGAAACCAAACACACTCACTGAGCGTGTAGAGCATCGCAATAACACTGGAGACACACGCTGCAGGTTACAAGGCGCAGAAACATCCAGAAAAACAGAAATTCACACACACACACACACGGTCACACAGATAATGTCAGGATGGTCCCACAGCGAGGCTCTGATCTCTCTGTGGGAACTCTCCCCGGTACGTGTGTGTGTTCAGCTGTGTGTGAGGAACAGACTGAGACAGTACATGCTGTGTGTGTTTGTGTGTTTATGTGTGTGTGTGTGTGTCTAGAGAGGAGCCTGTCAAACAAACCTACACAACCCTACATGGACTAATGATGCTGTGACTAATGGCCATCAGAGACCTTCATCGGTTCATTTTTCTGTTTTTCTAGAGTTTCATTTTATCTTTATTTTGTTTCCCTGAGAAAACACAACCAACTCCTCACACACTCACATCTCTGTTTAGAGAAAGAGGATCGATGCTTGTTGTCCTGATTCAAAGATGTAAATTCAGCAAAGAGATGAAATTACTGTTGTTTAAATGATTGTCACTCCTCTTCAGTATTTCGTTTCTAAACCTGAGGGTTTGCATCTTGGTTTGTTTTTAAACTCATTTCACTTTCTTTCTGATAGCTGAGTCCCCAGTCTGACCAGTCCTCTACTGGTGGCCATTAAGGCCTCAGCGGGTGTTACATGGGTTCAATGTTTAACTTTCACAAAGGCTGAAATGTTAACAACAAACGACTTTTCACTGTGTGAAGCCCCAGGCTGCAGCTACACCAGTGTCAAGTCACATCTGAATAATAATGAAAAGGTCGGTTTAGTTTGGGGCCAAAGGACACAGTGTTTCTCACTCACACCCTTACAGCTCTGCCCTAAAAAGTGTCAGGATTTTCCATCACCCATCCATCCATCTTGTCCACTGATCCAGGGTCAGTTTGTGGTGGAAATATTCCAGACGTTCCTCACCCCAGCAGCATTTTCCAGCTCCTCCTGGGGGATCCTGACACGTTCCCAGATACAAAATCTCTCCACTGTGTTCTGGTCTAACACAATCAGCTGGAGGTGCCTGTAAGACGTCCACTCGACGATACCAAGACGGTGTCCTGACCAGAACCACCTCAACCGCCACCTCCTCACCTTCTCACCTCCTCACCCTGAGCTCTCACACACCCAGCGCAGGAAAATCAGTAAAATGTCAGCTTCTCATGTCTCTCAGCCAAAGTGAAAAGTCAGAACCAAGATGGACACGTGAATTAAGATCTTTGTGCTTCAGCTTCACCACATCCGTCGATCTCCAGCTCCACCTGACTGCAAACATGTTTTTCTCCTGAGATAATGAACTTAGAGCTGAGATAAGATGTGAATGAATGCCAGTGTCACTCTTTAAAATGTCACTTTTGTTCAATTATTTACACACAAATTCTCCACGCTAAACATGGACGACTGGGGGTATGAGATTACATTATGGAAAACTCATGTAGGTGAAGCAAAAAGTGGGATTTAAAAAATATTATAATAGACAAGAGAGTGTGGGAGGATGTTTTAAGCTAATAAAGGTTTATTTTAAAGATCCATCTAACTTGTAACAGTAATGAACAAATGTTTAAACCTGAGCTATTGAGCCACTAAATGTATATTTCATCATTGGAATAAACCATGTTGACGTGAGCACGTGGCCGGGCAGCACAATAAATAATAAAGAGACATAATCCACCCTGACAAACAGCAACAAAAAGAACTCATCCATCAGGCGGCGAGACAAGTGGAGCGGCTCGTCATGGTCGTGCTCCGAGGAGGAGACGTTAACACTTGAAAGAGCAGACGGAGCATTTATCAGGCAGGTGACTGTGGAGCTGATGAGGAGATGAGAGACGGTGGAGAGGAATCCACTTAGAGGAGATGAATGGAGCCATCGGGGACCTGTGGCCCCTCGGCCTGTCACCAGCCGTTAAATATCCTCAACCATTTATCACACACGCACACACACACACACGCACCAACAACCTCTTGAGGTACACAGAGTGGAAAACACACACTTAAAAATGTGTGTGTTCCCCCACCTCCACAGGATCTTTAATGAAATAATGAACAAATCCTTGAAAAGACATTTCCTTCCCTCCACTTCTCCCTCCTCCTTGCTCACCTGTGCCCAGGTGGAGGACGTCGTACGGCCCCTCCTCGGCGTCCACTCTGTCCACCACCACCCTCTTTAACATGTAGGCCGTGTTGATGCGGGTCAGTATGGGTCTGCCGCCCAGAGGCAGGACCGGCTCCCACATCAGCTGGTGCTGCCGCATGAAGCTCACCACCTCGTCCGGGAAGTCCTTGGTGGACTTGTGGAGCGCGTCGTAGGTCTCACTGGGACACTGAGGATAAGACAGGGAAAATATTATCGGTATGATGTGATTAGAAAAAGTTTCCAGTTTGTAATGAGGACGTCAAAAATAATCTGGGTCATTATTTTTTTAAAGGACCCCACACATCCCTCTCATGGCATGTTCACAGTTACGCAGTCAGGAAGAAGGTACAGAAGTATCAAAGCCAGAACCACCGATCTGTTGAACAGCCTCTTCCCCACAGTGACCACACTCCTTAACAAAAGAATGTGAACTGCATGAACAGATTTTAGAGCACCTATTTCTATGATTTCTATGATTTTTATTCTCCTTTATGTACTGACTACTATCTACTATTTTTGTATTTTTCCATGTTTTACTTATTTATTGTTTAAATCAAATGCACTGATCTCCAAATGATCTCCAATGGTGTGGTTTTTATGTGACACATCTACCTAATTAGATAGGTTTCTCTGATGTTTAAAGCAAACGCCTGAACTCTGGTCTCCAACCTGAGGAGATAGATCTGAGAGGTCACAGGTTCACTAAGGGGGAAAAAAAACAACTACTAAATCAAACGTTTACTGGTGCACTAAATCTTGTTCTTTGACATTTTTCATTTTTTCTTGTCAGACAGGATCATATCACCTCCTCAGGTCTGAAAATCCTGCAAGACGTAAGACTGATATATTCAGGATTTGTTCTCACAACCATTAAAAGGTTAATTTCTGTGCAATGCTGTCCAGTTCTTTCTGAGACAATATGACAATCTGATTCTTTTAGCTGATATCAATATGAGAAATAAGTTTAGGTCCTGTTGCTTCTCAGAGACTCACTTTACTTTACCCAACTACAGTATATTCCCACTCACACACCCCACAGTCCTCTGCGTTTTCCAAAAAAAAAGAAAGAAGGAAATTAGAAGCAGATCACAAATATTTCCTGACACCACAGGCAGCTGTGTTAAATGTCACAGCTCACATTGTGATCTTACTCATAGGTTCCTCTAAACTTCCGCTCAACTTTTGGCAAAATCATATTAATGCCATGATGATGATACTTTTGGTTTCTACTCAGGTTTCCCCACATGTTGTCATTTTCTGGCTCCATGAAGACTGTGACTGTTACACCCCTGTGCAACAGGAGGTTCTGACTTTCACCTCTTTGATAGCAAGACGTCATCTTGTTTTCCACTGGAGGTCAACTAACTAAAGCTCCCTCCACCACTCAGTAGCTCACAGTGACATCATGTCTTTCTTAAAGTAAAAAAAAAAAAGAAAAGACTTTTAATCAATTCTACAAAAAGTGGCAATCATTCAGTCAACAGTCACGCAAGTCAAGCTCTTTTTTTGTACAATTAAATAACCAAAGAAAGCATGGCTTTGGGTCTCTCTAGACCTTTATTTTATCATTGTCTGCACCATGTTTTGTTTTGTACATGTTGCCATGTGTCATCTTGTCTAATAAACATTTAAACAGAAGATGAGAAGTAGAGGAGCAGCAGGAGATGAACAGAGGAGGGAGGGGAGAAAAACTTGTTAGGAAAAAATGACTGTGTCACATGTCAGTGTTGATTTGTGGAGAGAGTCACAAGTTTCCATCGATGAGAGGAAGAAGAAAAATAAAAAGGTGGAGCATTGAAAAGATAAAGCAGATGAATAAGCCCTAATGGAGAATATTTTGGACAAGTCACCAACATGGAAACCGTTAGTTCCTGTGCAGTGAGTCAGTGACTGCAGCTTCACCGTTCATGCTTTTAATCACTCTGCTACACACACACAAAAACAGTGACGTGGCCGACCTCTTCTGCCTTCGACCACATGATAGAAAACCACAGAGCTGAATTCCCCAGTGCGCAGGGTGAAATAACACCTGACACGCTGAAACACTAAAGGCTCAGCGTCCTGACAGGTTGAAGCTTCCCAGAGGAGTTCGTGGCCGAGGTGTTAAATCAGCCGAGGCTCAAGCTCTCACAGCTTCATCAGCCTGTTTTCATTAGACGTGTTCTGTGTGTTTGGAGACTGATCTCACAGGGAATCCACACAAACATAAATACCGTCCACTCATCACTGCATTAACAAAGAGTTACGAGCTGTGAGCGTTAAATGTCCCACATATGCGCTCTGAGCTTCTTGATTGGTGGACTGGGTTTCTGAGTGATCCAATGAAAACATAGCAGATTTCAGGTAAAATACTCAGAGAAACCAAATCGTGCAACATTTCGGATGTGGATCCAGGTGGGTGTCGGCTTGGTGACTGCTTTGTTGTGACATCACAAAGTCACAGAATAGCTGACGGCTGGTTTCAAGGCTCAGTTTCTCAGTACAAAAAAGAATATTTGAGGGAAAGAATAAAACCTTGAAACAAATCTGTATGAATAAATTCACCAGTTGTGGTTGAGCTGAACCTGAACACCACACTGTACTAAACAGACCTCCTTGAGACGAATAGATGATTTGTAAATAATAATGTGTCTCAACCATAAACTATGCAAGTTTATGGTTGTATGTGTTTGTACTCACAGTTCCAGGTCTCGGGTAGGGGATACGGCCTTTATACTCCACCCAGCGATAGTCGGGCCCCTCTTTGTGGGCGAAGGGCCCATTGAAAGCCGCCCTGATAGAAGCCATGGAAAATACACACACTGCAGAGCCACGGAAGATGGAGCTGTGGGAGAGAGAGGAGGAGAAAACGTGTTGGCTGTGATGGAGAAGAGAGAGGAGAAGAATTCATGATATTCAGGACACTGGAACCTGGGAACAAAAGAAAGGGATGAAAGAGTGAGATAGAAAGAGGGAAACGATGAAAGAACATAGAGAAAGGAAAAGGCAGAAAGAAGCTAGAAGGATAAAGTAGGAGGGAGGAGGAGATGAGGGGACGAGTGAGGGAGGAGAGGAGGCAGCTTTAATACCTCAGGGTTACAATAACACACCCAGCCGGGCCTCTTCACCTTTGACCGCGGCACCCACCTCCCAATCAGCCTGACCCCTGGTCCTCCACACCGCTGGGCGTGTGCACATGCCAGCCTGGCTGTTAACAAGTGGCCTAGTCTAACTCCATGGTTCACTTTATATTTTGTAGGATTGAAGCAAAATGTATCTTTTTTTTTTCTTTTGGAAAGTTGCTAGAAGCTAAAATGTTAAATCACACTGAAAGAGAGATTACTGTTATCATAAACTGTGTAATTATACCACAGAGGACGTCAAGATCCTGTGTCTTTCCTAATACTTCTGGAAATGTTGGTTTTTAGACAATATGGTGCACATAACAAAGTAATAGCTCTACTAGTCTAATAAACCTTACACAGTTACAGCAGCACCACATACAAGGTGCGTTAAGGTCTGATGAGTGAACTCTCACCTGGATGTGCTGAAGACGCCATAGATGGTGGGATTCTGAAGGTCCTTGGTCTCCAGGACAAAGATGTCCTCTAGAATAAAAACACACAGTCAAACAAAGCTTTAAAATCAAACACTGTGACTCAGGTTAAAACACACATCATGTCACTGACACTGTTTTCTCCTCATAGAAGGGAGGCAGGCGTGGACAACCTGTCATACTTCATTTGTTTTTACTGTCTGTGCGTCAGCTGTTAAAGAGCTTTGACCTGGAGTAACCTACAGTGCAGGATGAGGCCCTAGATAAACCGATGAAGTGATTCAGCAAAGTGAAAGATACAATTCCAAATAAGTGCGTTTCAACGAGGGTGAGGTGAGAAAAGACGAGGGAGGAGAGAGGAGGGAAGGAAAGGAGGAGACGTTTCATAAAGGTTTTTGGAAGATAAAGTCATGAAAACACAGGAGGGAGAGAAGAGCGGGGGACAGAGGATCATACAGAGGTTAAATAATAAAAGGGGGAGGGAGCTGAGGAGGCAAACAGAGGAGAGGAAGGAAAAGGAAAGGAGGGAACAAGCGTTACCGAGCTCATCGAAATGAGTGTCCACTCCAGACGGGCCAGGAACAGAACAGACCAGTCTGGCTTTGAGGAAGGTCGTCCAGCGGTTGATGAGACTCCTCCTTCCCCCGACGTCATTCTGGACAGACAGAAATACAATTTACTGCTAGCTGTTTTACATTTAAGTTTTAGTCTATAAATTAGGTTTGTGGACTTCTGATGCACTGGTTTGGACTGTACAAAAATTACATATGACTATATACATGAAAATTACAATAAAGCAGAAGTTGCCCTTCCATATGTACTACACTGGGCAGCTGTGGCTCAGGAGACAAAGCGGGTAGTCAACTAATCAGAAGGTTGCTGTTCAATTCCTGCCTCCTCCAGTTTCCACGTGTCAAATGTCTGTGAGTTTTGTCTTTGTTGATACTTGCAGCAACAACACATCTCTGTCTCTGTGTCTGTACCTTGCAGACTCGAGCCACGCGGCTGTACACCCTCTTGTCCCACTGTCCCGCCTCCACGGCCCGCTCCTTGAAGAAGAAGTAAACCTTGTCGTCGTCCGGGCTGTGAGTGTCTGGGATGGAGAAGGAGCCCACGAACTCCGGTTCTGATGGGGAGAGGGTGTGAGGTAACGATAATGTGAGATAATGAGGTGATGTGTTTGTGGTTTTATAAAAAAAATCCTCTCTGGAGTGAGAGCCCAGACTGCAGCTCCTCACCGTTGAGCCAGTTCTGGTCGTAGGCCTCGGTGCGGATGTAGTGCTGGCTGCTGCCCTGCACGGTCGTACGGAAGATCGCAGCATTGGCTCCCATAAAGTCCACGGAGGTCCCTGCGTAGAGTTCTCCGTCTGTAGACAAACAGCAGCACATCACACCTACTATCTCAGAAACAGTGTTTGCATTAAACACAACAAATCTTGCTGAGATGGCTTCACTGACCAAAGCAGAGAGTGTTGCAACACTCACAGCTGTTTCAAGTGTTTCATCTTAATTCTTCTGCTGCCCTGAGACCTCAACATGTTCAATTACAGAAGAAATCTTCACTGTAAACAGCCCAAAGCCTCCAGAGCTCTTACTGGTATTATTATTGTCTGTGAGCAGCAGCTTTTTTAAATTATACTTTACCGTCAGGGATTAAAAACCCACTGAGAAAAAGCTGTAAACATCTGAAAACTATAACTACATGATGTAATTTGTGATGTGCAAACAGATGCTGGATCGCTTGATTCTCACAACTTAAATAACTGTGTTTTTTTTCTCTTTTTTACATTCTTTCTCTCTCTTACAACATACAATACCCTCACCTCAGACAGCACACCCAACAAGAGAGAGAGAGATAACTGAATAAATGAATAAGAAAAATGAAATAGAAATAAAAAATAATTGACAATAGGCTACTTCAACTATGCAGAAATAAAATATAATTTCATATAACTGTAACATGTGGAACAGCCTACTGAACGCAGATCCCTGCAGGAAGCTGTGACTTGTCTTGCATTATCTTATTCATTGACAGTGTTGTAAATGTAACATGGTTTTGTTGTCATTTAAAGTTTTGTTTAAAAATGACATGCCTTACATTGGAAATGTAGTTCCCCTTCGCTTTGTAGACTGTGTCATAAATAATGTAAAGATGTGTGAATTTTCAGTGTCACAAGACTTAAACCAGCACTAAGTAACTTTTCAACCTTCATAAAATATTTTCATAACTTTTGTGATGATACATTGACTTACAACAAGTTGAATGACACCTCTGTCATGGCCTGAGGGGGTCTGTATCTCTTTCTCTGGCACTAAGCAGCTTTGAGGAGCATGGTAGGAACCCTGCTCTCACTTAAGTTTCACTTTCACTTTTGCGAGTCACAACAAGGAGGGAACAGGCAAAATGGCACTTTAGCAATGGATTAGCCTATGTTTGTGTTTTCACTTTGAAATGATCCACTGGAAACAGAAACTTAGTTTTGATGTCTTCTGTTAATTTTAATGCAGGATATTTACAGGGCTTCACGCTAGTGTTCATGGGAAATGGAGTCTTCCTTCAGGCAAAACACTACCGCTTTGGTCCACAGGCGCCAAAACTCAACCAAAACTGAAAGTTCTTTAGTACTGCTTTAAAGAATCTCAAGGTGTCTGTGCTGCCATTTTGCATTTTTTTTCAAATCAACAAATCAACATACAAAGAAGGGAAATCCTTTTCTTCACTGGGGTGTTGATGTTTTAGGACCCGCACAAGTGGTCTAACGTCGCGTGAACATGGATCTTGTGGGTGATGTGCAAACTTCAGCGAGTCCAGAGCGACAGGAGGTGATGAAGCCTTTGATCATCCTCGAAGCTCTTCATCGCCACTAGACGACAGTCGCTGAAACAGCTGGACGGGGACTACAGGAGCGGTTCAGTAACACAGAGCTCAGCCGTGTGTCTGTCGGCCAGGTGAGAGCACAGTCCTGTTTGTACCTCTGGTGTTTTGTTTTTTTCGGCTTTGAAGTCGTCCAGCTCGTCCTCCGGGGAGTGGACGCTGGCTGGCCGGACACCAGGCCGGACTAGAGGGTGCGCCATGTTCCTGATGCCAGCTCCTTTTCCTCTGGGCCTCCTCCTGGACCTGGAGCCAGCACATCCTCTGTTGTTGATGTTGGCTCTGCCTCACGGGGCCTCGCGGGGCCAAGTTGGACCAGGAGGAGAACTCATAGAGCAGCAGAGTGAGCACTGTACTGCAATAATTATAATGTTTGTCATGTGTGATAAGACGCAGTGCGGGAGGAGCTCGCAGAGTGAGAATAACCAGAGCAGGTATAGGACGGCCGCTGCACTCGCAGGCGCCATCTTGTTTATTTACACAGCAGGATGTGATGTGCGTCTCTTCAAACGGACTCGCAAACAACATCACAAAGTTCAGTCCAACAAAGACCTTTCACCTCCAAACATTGCAAATCTATTTAACTTTATTGCTCCATCTTTCCGATTTGTGCCTCCCCGCATAGCTGGAAACTGCATCACTATAAAAACCACTGAACATCCTCTGGTGTCCTGTGTGTGTGTGTCTTCTGCTGCAGGTCCAGCTCTTCTCTCTCTCTGTCCATCAACACCAGCACAACAATCAGAGTCAAAAACTCAGTTTGAAAACTCACAGCTGCTTCCATGGAGGCTCTTTGTCTAAAAGCAGTTGATGTGTTTTACGTCCTCAGTGTCGCGTGGGGGCAACAGCTGACGTCAGTATGCGAAATAAGTCAAGCGGACCACACACGCCACGGCTGAACGCACGATCTGTGGCGAGCAACGAGACAGTGGTGGGATTGTACACAGTGGAACATTAGTGTCTCCAGAATATGAATACAGCTGTTAGGGGACGACAGAGCATGATTTAATATATATCCACTGTGTGTGTGTGTGTGTGTGTCTGTGTGTGTCTCCCTCTGTGTGTGTGGGTGGACACAGTGTGTTATGTGAGGATTCTACAAATGTGAGACCCACCAGTCAGTCGAGCAGTGAAGGGCTCTCTGGGACTGAAGGGACATTTTCCTCTGCCTGACTCCACAATGTGAGACAACATGAAGAACGGCCCCTGAGAGAGAGAGAGAGAGAGAGACCACACACAAAGACAGGGTTATCGATAAACCAACGGTCAAATAGGAAACTGATTCTTCATTTCTTCATGCGTTTCTGTTGATTTTCAACAGAAAACTGAAGCTGAAGCTGAAGCTCTGCAAACAGGAACCAAAACAAACGGGTATCGTTGATTCTTGGTATTAATTTCCATCACATTGTCAATTTTTGCATCGTACCAAAGAACTCATAACATAAACTAACCGTGATTTATTTTTCTTTTCTTTTTTTTTTTTAAAGTATATTTTTTGGCTTTTCATGCCTTTATTTGATAGGACAGTTGAGAGTGTGACAGGAAATGGGAGGCAGAGATGGGGGGAATGACATGCAGGATAGGGCCGTCCGACGCGGGACTCGAACCGGGGCCGTCTGCAGCGAGGACTATAGCCTCAACACATGGGGCGGGTGCTCTACCAACTGAGCTAAACTCCGCCCCAAGATTTGAACCAGTAATCGAACCCACAACCTCATGATCACTAAACCTTTACTCTGCCACTTCACCACAGAGAGCACCGTGATTTATTTTTCTAAGGGACACAAATATGTGACAGACCCCACCGTACTGAAGAGATTAATCAGTGAATGAACTGCTGTCTCACCTCAGCGTTGTGTCCGATGTGCAGGTATGTGCACTGTGGATGGTAAGCACCGGTGCCGCAGACATAAACATGGGTCTTATTGAAGGGCTGCAGCAGCCGCACAAAGTTGGCGCAGTCCGTCTGAAAACACAACGCCATAAAATATATTAACATTTAGTTTAAACACTGAGTTTATTCACAGTATTCAATTCAACACTTTATTTCAGAAACAGAGGCGGTCCATAGAGCAAAACAAACACACAAGAAGAAAAAAGAGACAGATACTCAAAATATCAAATATTTACATATAAGATAAAATGCCAATGCCTCCAAAGCCTTGAGGTGAACCTAACCAATGAAGAGTAACAGGGAGAATCCTGTATCCTGTTGTTTTATAGCATAAATGTTGAAGAGTTAGCCTGGACTAATTTTCCTATGCAGTCAAGCTTTGGATTAATTCAAAGCTCCATGTTTTCATCTTTTACTGCATTTTATCTCTGACCCTCTTTCCCGATTGGCTGACTGTTTTCTGAGTGATCCAATAAAAATAGAGCGGATGTCAGGTAAAATGCTCAGAGAAACCAAATCCTGCAAGTGTTGAATGGTGAGTGACTGCTTTGTTGTGACATCACAAAGATGCAGAAGTCCTGACTTACCTCCAGGCTTTTCCCTGCCAGCTTGCAGTGCTCCACATGCTCCTTCGCAGCCGGCCAGTAGACCTGGTGGAGAAAAGGAACAGCGCTCTAGTGCTTGGCTGCAACACGTTGAATGAAAACATAATCTTCATCAAAAACCAAAAAGAGTCAAACGCCTGTGTTTTAATGTCTCACCATGCGCGTGGGCAGGTCCAGGCTGTCCGGCCTCAGCAGGTAGATGTGGTCTTTTCCGCCCACCAGCAGCCAGCCTTGGTCCTCATCCAGCAGGAGGGCCTGGTAGCCCCCGCTGCGCCCGCCCTTCCAGTAGACCGCTGAGCTGTTCCTCAGGTCTGAGAGAGAGAGAGAGGACACAGTTCAATCAATCAGATTTGATCCAGTGATGCAACACTGTAACAGTATCAGGGCTGTTCTGACCCACAGAGGCAGTTTTCACCCATGTGTGCAGGTCAACACACGATAACACAAAAAGCGCTGAACTGATTTGCACAGATCTTATTGTTAGAGTAGAAACTGTTCGATTCAGGTGCTGATCCAGTTGAAGAGACAGATCTTAGAATTCTTCATCACTTCACTTTCCATTACAAGTTTTGCAAGTTTTTAAAGACTTCCATCAGATGTATATGAAAAATGAATAGTAAGTGCTGGTTTGACATGTTCGTGTGCTGGTGAATTTCTCAGGAAGTAATGCTTGATTCCTGATGTAAAAATATCAGACATATTAATGGGTTGAGAGCTGTGACTTTGTGTAGTTTGGTGCAGATCCAGATCATAATGTGGATGCTGTGGAGGAAAGAAAACATTTAGCCTCAGAGGAGGAACCGGCTGATCTGACCAGTTCTGTGCTGTTGTTGCCCAAGGAGAAACGCTGAGCGCAGGGTTTTACTTGTGGCAAAGAGTTTTTACAGTGTGGTTGTTGCAACATTTACTTATCTGAATGCTTCCTCCACCACAGTACAACACACACACACACACACACAGTCGCAGCAGCAGTTCATCAGTGGGGCTGCAGAGCCGGTGCCTCTGGGGAGTCGGTGCTAAAGCAGCCAGAAAACGACCTGAACAAGCAGAGCAAATTAACCCTGAAGCTGTGGCTGCTCGGCCGCCACGCTGTTTACTCTGTGACGCTGTTCGACAGGCCGCCCTGGGCCGTGAGTGATAACCGGAGCGAGGAGGGTTTCACTCCAACAGGCAATAGATCCAAACTGAAAAGACGTATGGTCCAGTAATAATAATAATGATGGAGTCAAAAATATATTTCATGCCAGTGCTGTGATTAAATTTCATGTTTTCTTATAGTTTCATTTTTCAAATTAAACCTTGCGTTCTCCTGCCCTCAGTCTGTCGAATGGAAAAATAAATAGAGGCAATAAATTATCACTTACTGCACAAAAACACCAAAATGTCTCAGGTCACGACTCCATTAAACTTAACTTAGAAAATGAACTTAACTAATTCAACTTGAATAACTTAACTTACATAACAACTTAACTGAAATATAAATATGTGTTGCTTGTCTTGCTTTTTTGTGACAGGAAAGTGAAGATCCTAAAGTTGTTTGGGCAAAACAATTTGGGAAATTGTGATTTTTTATTTTATTGTTTTAGACATTTTATTGATCAACGATTTATTGATTAACATAATCCACATGTTTAACAGTTATGTTTACTTGCGGTTACAGTGTTCTCCAACTCTGTGGGATTTAGCTTTACTCCAAAACTTTTGGGTTGTCGCATAAATATAGGTCACAGGATTTTTTCATTATGAAAAGACTCCTTTATATTCTTATTAATCCTGCACCTGCATTAGATTTGCTGAGCTCTACTGGAGGTAGATCCATGAACTCCAGCTATAAATCAAATCAAAGCAACTAATTAACCCTGAAATCCTCAGTGTTTTCTTGCCTGTAACCTGCCCCCGCCACCGCCACCTCGCCTTGCCGTAAATAATCACCTGATGAACGAAGGAAATTAACCATGAAACTCCTCGAATCTGTCGTCAGGCTTACTTACTTACAGCAGCGGACCCCACACTGACGTCTGCACCCCGGTGTGCACAGAGACGCTGCTGCTGCTGTGTGTCCTGAGCGGCTGAAAGGACGGAGGAGCCGCAGCTTTGAACGCAGCACGGCACATTTGTTACACTTCAGCACCATTTAAAAAGAAATCCATCACTGCTTTCATCAGCTCAGACGGCGGGACGGCAGAGTCCCTGCTTCCTAACCAGCCGTGGAAAACGGAAAAGAGAAAGAGAGAGTACTTGGTCCAGTTTATTTGTGAAACTTTAAATCACACTCAGACTGAAGGAGTTTCACACACCCAACACAAAAATAATAAAAGAAGTAATAAGGCAGAGTGGTTCTCTATGTTAGTCTTCTGTTTTATTCAGAAGTGTTGATCCACATGAGACTCTCCTATGATTGGCTGACTGTTTTTGACTGATCCAATAAAAATGTTGCAGATTTCAGGTAAAACACCCGGAGAAACCAAACGCTGCAAGTGGTGGGTGGTGGGTCCAGGTGGGCGGGGCTTAGTGAATGCTTCATTGTGACAACATAAAGTCGCAGGAAGTCCTGTTTTTAAGGCTCAGTTTCTGAATACAGGCTGTGTGCATTTCTCTGTGGACTGAGGCTTTGTTACTTTCACAGTATTAATATAGAACCTAGAGCTGCTCTATAACACACTACATATGGACATCTGTCTTTATACTGTATAGGCGCTTTAACACAAACATCTGCCTTTAGACTGTATCCGACTTAAAAACTTGATTTCAAGGCCCAAACATCAAACCACAAACTTTGGTTGATCACCTGAAGGTCGGGAAACCAAAGCAGTTGGAAATGATTGAAAATGTGCAGTAAATTTTCACTTTTATTTTCTTTAACTTGAAAAAATAATATAATAAATCACATTAAGAAAACGCTGCACTGAAGCCCCTCTGACCTGAAGCTCAACAATTTACTTCTAAATTCTAGGAAATAAACCCTGGAGAAACTCCACTTCTTCACATTCAATGTTAACTTCTCGCTAACTCTCTGAACAAATTAGACTTGCCAAGGGTGGAGACGTTTACAGGAGCATGTCTCAATTTACCTGTTGTCAGTTATAACATTATGTCACGTCGAATATATGCAGATTGTGCGCCCAACACACAACAGCGGTTAGTGGGAGTGCAGACGTTTCTGTGCTGATTACGGCTCTGGAAAACATTACACAAACAGTTCATGTGAAACTGCTCCAAATGTTCTACATCACAGACACAGACACGAGACCTGATGAGTTTCACACATGGAACGATGCCGATGTAACGATGATCTGCACACACACACACACACGCACACACACACACATGCATGCCTGACAAAGCTGAGCATACTGTAGGCCTTCAGCTTTTCTTCCTCTGAAATCAGATCTAACAGCATCTGCAACATCTGTTCATGCACCGTTTATGAGATCTTCACAGCTCATTTCTCATTGAGACCATCATGATCACGCTTGCACACACACACACACACACACACACACACACACACACACACACACACACACACACACACACACACACACACCACACACACACACACACACACACACACACACACACACACACACACACACACACACACACACACACACACACACGTAAATGACTGGATTTGAGGGAAGTTGTGGGAACTCCTCATGGTCTGCGTACTTTGAGTTTCACGTTTCATTAACAGGACCTTAACAGAAAGTTTTCACTTTGTTCTTCTCTTCTGCTGGTGGTGATTGCTGCTCAGACTCTGTAAGCTGACAGCTTTTCTTTACTCCAGACAAACTGCTATGGCTGCTACTAAAGACATGAAGTACTAACATCCTGCCTGCTAAAAAATTAGTGCAAGGACAGACTCTACATTGTGCAAAAGATTTGGTGTTTGACCATTTACAGGATGAGTTGTGTGATGTTCCTCAGAGAACTTCATGGTTCAGCTGAAAGAGCTGAGCTTTGTCATATGATGAACAGGTTGTTAACAGCACAGCAGTTTAATGATGATGACTTCATCCTTATTCTTCTTTCTTGTGTTTCTATTCTCTTCCATTTTTTTCTTTTTGTCCCAGCTTCCGATCTAACAGATCATGATACAACACTGTGATTCATAACATCTAAAACTTAAGTTCTGAAGTGAAGTCCTGTTGCTCATGAACACAAACATCTGGTAAATACAAAAGGAGCAGTGACTCAGAGCTGTACAGGTCTATATTGATCACAGGAATCAGCAGCACTGGGCTTAGAAGACACAATGGATTATGGGAGACTGAGGGCTGCAGATGATACATCAGATACTTCTGAGCTATGTGGATGTAATACAGGTTAGACAAAAATGACTTTTTCTTGTTTTTCTTCCAGCAGAAAACTGTAAAACAGATGCAAGAAAAAGTAAGATGTGAGAATTCGAAGAAAGAAGCAGATGGATCCTAAACAATCCTCTGAGCCCTGATGGATCTGAGGGGTTTTAGCTGGAGCCTCTGAGAGCGATGGAGCTGCAGATGATAAAAGTGAAGCAGGATTTTATTTTATGGAGCTGCTGCACTTGGCTCTGCCTCAGCGACTCTTATAGATCCCATCCATCAGACGAGCCAACGATGGGAAATGGACCACACGATGAAAGAAAACGTAGCAGGAGATATCTCAAAGCACTCTCCCCGCGGGGGACGCGGCGGAAAATATGACATGAAATAGTGAAGAGGAGACCAAACCAAACGCCTTACATCACACTCTTCAGATCCGTCATTTTCTGCCCTGAACTTTTCTATTAGTTTTCCTGATAACTTGTGAAAACTCCCACATGTCAGTTGTCTAGAAGAGGCATTAAAAGGTTTAAAAAACTGTGAAAACTTTACCGACAGCGGCGAGTGGAGATAAAGACGTTGTGCATTTAAGTGTGAGCACAGTCGCACAGTGTTTGATTATTTGAGTTTGTCAGGGCTTCGACAGAGTCTGGATGTGATTCACCTTAATGACTAAATGTTTCTTTTCCTTTCAATCAAGGACACAGCTGATGGTGATTGTTTCTGATTGGTCAGCACTGATCTGGATTAACGCTGATTGGTCAGTGGCAGGAGGTCATGACCTCGACACATCTTGATTCAGATACAGCTCTTTAGGTCTGCTGTTATTCTTTGTGTGTGTGTGTGTGTGTGTGTGTGTGTGTGTGTGTGTGTGTCAGAGAGAGGTCAGGGTTAGTTAGGCTGAGGGTTGTCGTGGTTACGGGTGCAAATTAATTTAGTTTAAACTTCAAAGTTTTACAGAAGCAGCGAGATGTTGATCTAGTGAGATGACAAGAGGGAAAGAAAACTGAATGAGCATTCATGTTTCCTACTTATCTTTGATTTTTTTAATGTTTCTATTTAATACTATTTATACTCTGGTGTTTTGCAACTGACTGTCATTTGTGTTGTCAGAGTTTATGAACACTAAAATTAGCTATGCAGCAATAATAAATAATACAAATACCAAGTTTCAGCAGAGGAACCTTGAGTTTATGGGGGACTTCATTAAAGTTGAAGACTTTATTTATTATCTTTTGATCTATTTATCTTTTTATTCAAGTTTGATTTGAGTGTTTCTGCTGTTTGTTTGTTTTGTCTCTGCTCAGCTCTGCAACATTAAAAAATGAAAGTCGCTTGTCAGTGTAGAATAAATAAAGGTTGGCAATGATGATGACCATACTTTGGTTTACTTTGTACTGCTATGAGCATCTAGATTATGTGAGCTTCATAAAAAATCTCCCACAATGCATTTCATAATAGTGAAAAGACCAAAAGAAGCAACAAAATGTGAGTGTGTGTGTAGTCATCCATATATACAGAGCAGCATGTGTGTGTGATAGATTGTTAATGCTGATGAGTGTCAGGGCTGGACCTGGACTGTGTGTGGACATTAATGAAGACACAAGTGAAGTGTCTGTCAAACTTAGTTCATCACTATGAAAAGCTGTTAAGTTGATTTTAATGTTTTTAGTTGAATGAAGCTGAAGTGTCACACAATGCTGAACAGATTCAGACTTGTTCCAATTAAATTGTGTTCAGTTTGGTTGGAGGCAGCACGGACGACAACGTGCTGCTGCTGCTCGACTCCATCACATCCTGTTACATATTCACCAACAGGGTCATTTCCACTAAACTCACAGAGAACTGAAGCTAAACTAAGCATGAACAGTGGTAGGCTAAAGTGTGTGTGTGTGTATTATAGAAGACAGAGAGTGCTTTGGATAATTGCAAACATTTGTTAAAGATTTCTGGCAGAGGAAAAGAGCTGGGTGTGTGCCGAGCACCTGTACAGGACACGCGTGTGTGTGTGTGTGCTCTCATCAGTCAGAAAGAGAGAGAGTCTGAATGGAAATACTTTGACTTTGACTATGTGATGGTATGTGAGTGTGAAAGAGTGAACTGAATATGAGTCTGTTTAACATCTGTGTGTGTGTGTGTGTGAGATTGATTGTTCCCCATGATGAACACTGATTGCCTGTAATCATGGAGGTCATTAAAACTGGTTTTGCTTCATTAAAATGTTTTGCCCGTGTTTGAGTGTGTGGGTCAGTGTGTGTGGCTGCTGCTGCTCAGGTCAGAGTTTAAATAAGAACTTCCTCCGTGAACTAAAACACACGCGCCTCTTCAACGCCGACATCTTGTTGTTCTTCCTTCCAACTGTTTCAATGATTTTTGTTCTGATTTTCTTTAAAACAACAAAACATCTAAACGTGTGATGTGTTGCCTGTAAAAACTCTGAGACTCTTTGTTTGTAGTCTTTTTGTTTTGTTTTGTTTCTTGTGCAGGAAACTGATTAATTAAAGATAAACCACGGTCTGATTTTGGCTTTTGTACTTTTACACATCGAAAGAAAAAGAAAAAGTTAAAGTTCAGAGTGTGGACTCATTCAGTATCAGTCTGATTTAGTTTTTTTTCTCATTGACCTTTTTATGAAGTTGAATGATAAATAAAAACTATCCAGTTTCCTCTCTAGTACCTGAAGCTTTTTGCACAGAGTTTGACGGAAACTGACCTCAAACTGTCTGACTATTTCCAATCAACAGACACAAAATCAATTGATTCATTTCGCAACGACATTAAGGAGAGAAACAGATGCAACTGCAGACATTTTGATGCTTTTTCATGAATAAACTGGTTATCAGAATAACTGCCAATTAATTACTTATAAAACATTAATACTGTGCTTTGTGTGTGTGTTATTGATGACCGGGAGAGGAGAGGATTCATAAAACATCTCATTACCCTGTGTTAAATGTAGGAATGTTAAAATCTTAAATGCATAATTAGTGAAGTGTTTAATGAGACAGATGAAGTGTTGACTCTCAGTTTAAACCTGTTCAAGTGTTGTAAATACCCTGTAAACTCTGTGTGGGCCGAACCGTCCTAATCTAAACCTAACATGAAAGTGTTGGAAACAGAGTCGTCATGTTGACTCACTCAGAGCTGGAAAACCTTCAGCATTAAATCTCTGAAGCCTGAGGGACCTGGACTGGGATCCAGACTGGATCCTGGTGAACTGGATCAGACCCTGAGCTGCTGCTCTGAGCTTCCACATCGTTAACAAGGCACATAAACAAAAGTGTGTTTTAGAGTTTATGTCTCCATATTTGGCTGTTTCATGGCTCTCTCCTCGGTTTGCTTTGTGTGTGTGTGTGTGTGTGTGTGTGTGTGTGTGTGTGTGTGTGTAATTTTAGAGATCAGCTGGTGGAAATCATCAGCCTGTTATCTGCTCTTTCATCTTCTCGCCAAAGCTCTGGTGTGTCTGATTAACACACACACACACACACAGACAGTCAGGTAGCAGAAGAGGCTCAGCTCTGCTCTGCTGCGTCTGTTCAGTGTAACACACGTCAGTGAATCGACTGTGATCAGACTCCAGTCAGTCACATCAGCAGCCAGAGTTTTTTACACTGAATCATGAACAGAATTTAGAAATCATCTGTCACCGATTTAAAAGCTGATGGCCGGATGGCTCAGCAGGACCGAGCTGTGATGAAGCTGTTAAACTTTCCTTAGTTTAGCTGAACTGAAACAAACTCAGCTGACACATGTTGATCATGTTCACTACTATATTCTTTTATATCAACTTGTGATTTGTTTCTTTATTGACTGTTCTGTTTAATGTTCTCTTGGTTAATCTAATGCTATAATCAGAAATGTCTGAATTGGGGCGGTGTTTAGTTCACTTGGTAGAGCACCCGCCCCATGTGTTGAGGCTGTAGTCCTCACTGCAGGCGGCCCCGGTTCAAATCCCGCGTCGAGCGGCCCTATCCTGCGTGTCATTACCCCCCTCTCTGCCTTCCATCTCCTGTCTCTTTCTCTACTATCCTGTTCATTAAAGGTGAAAAAGACCCAAAAATATATATATTAAAAAAAAAATAATGTCTGAATTGTCCAGTTGTAACAAAGGAAGGAAGCAAATTCTCTAAATCTCATATGTTGTTTTTCAAACAGCTGAGGCCTGTGGGAGACATGGGGTACAATGTGTCTCTAACGGTGTCAGTCCATGTAGATTCCCATGTTAAAATGTCCAACAGCAGAATCAAACATGTTTACAGCTTGGTACAAAAAACTGTTTGGGTTTCTACAGCTAATTCACTCTTTTACTGTATGACAACTTTTAATTCAGCTCACCAGTTTACACTTCATGACCACTAAAGGTACTCTCTGAGGGCGAGGCCTCTTTGACGGACAGATGGGTGCAGATATGATCAAAAATGTTATTTTCCTTAGTTTCAGTATTATGAAATATGTAAATACGACTTTTTTCTACTGTAAAATTCATGTTAAATACGTCTGGCTTTCCAACAGTGAAACCTCTGTCAAGCGTAATTTCAGAGTGTGGAGATTACGATCTTGTTACTGTTACTGACGTCTGAAATTAAGACTCATTGATGTTTGTGATTGTTTCTGTTGAAGGAAACTAAAGAGAAAAGTGAAGAGCATCATGATTCACACATAAACTGAACCGTTTCTTTTCCTCTGAGGAATCTGAACCAGTCGAAACCTCTGTGGTTTATTTTACACAACGTAGCCTGAGTCACATGATTGACAGTGACCTCACCCTCACTGAGGGTGGAGTGGGGGGGCAGCGGCGGTGGTGGTGGTAGTGGTGTAGGGGGGTTGGAGGAGTGTGTTGGATTAGATAAAAACTGACAGGATTCCTCACCTGTCACTGAGGCCTGTCTGCTCTGTGTCGTCTCGTTCTCATTATCACCGCCCGTCACAAACCAAATACCATGCTATAACACACTGACCACGCCAAACACACACACACAGAGTACCTGTCAGTCTTGTGAGTATTATGTATGCCAGGAATTTGCTCGGACGTGCATGTGTGTGTGTGGGTAACCTGTCAGATGGCAGATGTTTCTCACGCCACAGAAAACATCTGTTTCTCTGCTGCTGTCTGACAGACTGTGGCAGCATCACTGACCTGACAGCAGAGTTCATCACAAACACTCTGCACATCGCCCGTGATTTATGGCGCAACACACACCACAGAAAGTCCAAACTTCTTTTTCAATGACCTGTTTTCATTTTTTCCCTACAGATCCACAAAGAAACATAAAGCAGAGAGAACCTCGTGTTTTGTTTTCACTGTGAATGAACCTGATGATGTTTTATGTCTCACTCACTGAGTGTCCACAGAAGAATTTTGTTTTTTTTTAACACAGTTGTGAATGTTTGTTTCCACTCTGTGATGTATGAATACGTTCTAGCTCTCAATCACTTCTTAAACCGTGTTTTAAGTGACCGTGACTTGATTTTATTTGACGTCGTCTTTTTATCTTTTTATTGTCCCCATATTCCTCTTATACTGCTTTTACTGTGTTTGCGTGCATGTCTGCATGTCTAAGAGTGTTTTATACGGCATCTGCTCCCTACAACTGTTCTTATTTACACTGAGGTTTATGGTTTATTCTCTTTCTGTAACTCTAGCATATCGCTGTTACTATTGTCTCATTTTTAAAGTGTGTGAGTTTTTCTTTTGTGAAACAGATGAAGCTGCCCACACACGGACGCGTGACTGACAATTTGTTCATGCGGCGACAGTGATTGGTCGGCGGCTCCGTTAGCACATGCTAACACTTACAGAGGGCCGAAGGGAACGCAGCATCTTGCAGCTCTGGACTCAAATGAAAGCAGGTTGATAGAAACCAAACCACAGTTGTCCTGACACTGTGAACTCAGGGAGGATTGTGGGGGGTGGGCAAGGGGGGGTAGTATCCAACTCTCCATTTGCACAGGAAGTTGCAGCAGACATGAATATATTTTATTGTTCTTTAAGTGCAGACATGTGGAGTTGACACTAATAGCACACAGCATATGATGAAGTAGTGAAGTAAAACTTGATATAATTTACTAGAATAACAGAGGAAACATTAGGGGGAGAGTGAAGCTGAGCTGATATCTCCACTACCATCTGCACCAGACGTTTAAATGTATAAAAGATCTGTCCTGAGCCATTAGAGACAGAGAGAGCTCATCTTACTCCTCGTGGGGTTTTTTTATATACGACCATCAACATGTGAAACCAAGATGATGTTCAAGGTCATTTCAACTGGCTGCTTTCGTTTGAGACTCCGAACTTGTTGTCTTTTACTTGTATTCATCCATGGACAAAATGAGCTGCTCACTGTCTTTGATCTTTGATCCGTGGAAACTTGGTCTGTTGTGGAGCATGTGATAATTTTCTCTCCACAGCCAGGTTGACTCATCTGACTCCCATATACAGTAATCAAGTTTATCAAAGCTGGGTAAAAGAAGAAACACACTGAGGTGACGGAGCTACGTGTTGCAAACCTGAAACATGTAGATTTGAAAATACAAAATATATTCTTTTTATGTTTGTACATTGTTTACTGGTTGTTTATCTTGAAATACATAAAAACTGCTGGGGAAACAGAAACCCGTAGCCTGCTGCAACAGCTCACATGGTAATTTTAATGTAGCGTGTGGACAATAAAATCTGATCTCTTTCTTTAATCAAATATTAAATTCTTCTTCATCACCATGCTCCATAACTTGATTAACAAAATCGATGAATTATAGGCTATTCACCTTCATTTCTATTTTTAAGATGATGATTCACTTGTGATTTCAGATTTTAATGTTGTTGATTTTTTGACTCATGAATTGTGAAACTGGGACTTAACGGTGGATTTTTATCACCTCCATGTGTGCATGAATGTGGTCGTGTTGTTCCAAACGATGAGGTAAGTTGTTGTTGATCAGGGTTAGAGCATGTTGTTCCTCCAGCAGCAGGAGATGCTGAACTGAAGCTCACACCTTCACCTCCTCCTCCTCCTCCTCCTCTTCCTCAGTGATGTTTGTCTGGTAAGAAGATCGAGGTTTAGAGTAACACATAATTCCTGCTCACGTCTGAAACCAAACTCCTCTGTTTGTTATTCCAGTGAGTTCAGGTAGCCATGTCTCCTTCTTCTCTTCTCCTGCCCTACGTTTATTTGACAGCGCTGCCAGGACACATCCGGACAAAACCACCTCCACGTCCACATCAAGGTTTGCCAGCCTCACTCTGATCAAAGAGCCTTTTACTGAGACACAACAGTGTTATGCTATTTTTTTTTAATGTACTTTATTCTTTCATCATTTTACAGTTTAATATCTTGAATAAACGAGAATAATTTATCGGTTTAAATCCTGTTAAACACTTTGTCCTTCATACAAATTATGTTT
This sequence comes from Trachurus japonicus, assembly GCF_045865225.1. Lineage (NCBI taxonomy): Eukaryota > Metazoa > Chordata > Actinopteri > Carangiformes > Carangidae > Trachurus > Trachurus japonicus. Next base: position 21,464,113 of record NC_140911.1, read on the forward strand.
CTTGTTCGTTTATTCAGGATGAAACTCTAGCTGCTATGTGCTAGTGGCTAACTCCAGTCCAGATGCTCTCATGTTTCTGCTGCGGTCAGTCTGTGTAAATGTGCTATGTAAATAAAGTTTGACTGATTGAAGCTTGGCGATGGTCCACTGTGCAGCACTGCTCATGTTTCAGCCCCAGTCTAAACTCTTCCTGGTCTGGGTGGTATAGACCATGTTTGTTTTTCATAGCGGATCCAGTAGCGGCAGCGGCCCGACACTGGGATGAAGGACGTCGGCCATTGTGGGTCGGCGGGCGTGAAGGTCAAAGTATCAAAAACTTACAAGACGAGAGGATTTTTTGCTGCTCCCTCTTTTCTTCCCTTCAGCACTCGGTTCTTCTTCAGCATCTGCAGCCACCTTCTTGGCAAATATTTGACTTTTTCTTGCTGGGAAACGTCCTGTTTCTCCTTAAATGGACACTTTGATGTTCTCTTTGAAAATAGGAATCTTATTTTCATCAGCGAAACATCTGCTGCTTCATTTTGTACCACTTTGCTTAATCCTCTCTCTAGGACAAACAATTCACTTCTGACTGTTTTCAAGCAATGATGCTGCAGGATTTGATTTCTCCTCCTCTACTTGTGTTTGAAACCAGTTAATTTCTTGTAATGTAAAAATGCATAAATACCCTTTCACAGTCACTTAACTGATGTTGCATTCAGTGACCTCTGCAATTCCCCTGTTTGGTAACTAAAGAATATTAAATAGCCTTCATTTTTCCATTTTTCTTCAACATGAAAAGAACTGATGCCAATCCACTAAAATCTATACAACATTTGCAACATATTAAGAAATAAACATGCTGCCAATATTTATTTTATTCATTTGCTGATCTGTACTACTGTACTTTTGACACAGAAATGGAGAATCCCTCTGAGGTCTGAGGACGTTTCTCAATTTCTACATTTTTTCGTTAATTTTGAAAAATGATACATATACTGTTTTAAATCATAATTTTCAGAAGAATCAACTCTTGTTTTTGTGAGCCCTCATGTTTTTTCAAACACAAAGCACAAAGCACAAAGATTATATGGCACAAACACAAAGAAATTGAAATTCTTCAAATGTCTTGAGAAAACAAACTCATGTGGACGAACTGTGTTGGTGCTTGAAACGGGTTCACCAACGTCTGCGAGTTCATAAATACATGAAAACGATTGTAGATAAAACAACACGCGTGTCTGACGTTCCAGATGAAGCTCTCTTTCCTCTCTGGAGTCGTTGAGCCTGTGATGCATCAACCTGACCTCGAAGACACTGAGCATTACCTCACATCATCTTCGAAAAGCTGCACTTGAACGCACCATTGAAGGCTGCAGCTGACAACCAGCTGTCCGCATGACGAGCACATCTGTTGTGTGTGCCTGACTGGGCTGAAACGACCCGTCGTTGGTCTGAGCTCCTGATCCAGAGAAGATCTCAGAACATCTTCAACAGACAGTGTGACACACATGACTCACCATGTGACCAGAACACGCGCTCTGCTGTACGTCTCATCAACATCTCTGGCAACGCAACGATGCAACGCCATGACAGAGCTTTTATGTTTCAGGACAAGAGGAGCCAGGTTCAACGTTTTACAGCCTCCTGCTTTTGATATTGAATAATGAAACAATGGGGGGAACAAACAAACAAACAAACAATGAAAGCTACAGAACGTAGAGTAAAACCTCTTTATGGAGCTCATTCCACCTCCCATAGCCTCCTGCGCCCTTTAGTCTCTATCCTCTCTCTGGTTCATTGACAAACTCTTAACCTCCAGAATTCATTACTTCATTCAGACCCACCTTGTCCTTTCTTTACTTGCATTATTTCACCCCCTCCTCCTCTTCCTCCCCCACCGGCTCTGATCTGCTGTAGAAAACTGAAGGAACAAAGACGACTGATTCTTCTCTCAGCAGCAGAACAGACAGAGCTGCTCCACCCACACTTCAACTCCACTCACTAAAATACTCACTACAGTTACACCCGCTAGCCACTACACTCAGAGTGGTCTCCTCTGAGTGTGTCAATCATCTGAAACTGAATGGTGATTTTGTCTCTCATTTATCAGTATTTAAAGTTGAGCAGCAGCGTAGTGTTGCCACAGTTGAGCATCAGATCTGAGCTCCTCATGTAGAATAAACAGCATTTACATCTGTCGTGTCTGTAAACTCCCTGATTAAGTTGTAGACACAAAGTGTCTGTGATTCCAACTTAACCCAACTCCAAACTATGTGTAATCGTTAATCCAAGTTATTTTATTATTTATTATTTTCTCTCTCTCTTTTTTTTCTATTTATTTATCGTATGATTAATTGTGCTTTAACTGTTTCCTTATTTAACTGTGTTTTTAATGAAATATGTATCTCTTTCACGGTGAGCCGAAGACAATTTTCCACGATGGTGGACAATAAAATCTTGTATTGTATTGTATTGTATTGTAAACCTTTGCTGAGACTGCTAACTATGGCAGAAGTAGGAGGTGGTGCAGACCGAGCAGATGTTTCATGTTCACATCTGCAACATGGAAGCAAATTATTTTTCCTCTTTAAGTAGGAGAGAGAAGACGAACGAGGAGACAATTCATCTGAGGGACAGAGAAGGATCATGTCTCTTAACATGTCTGCGAGTGCCTCCATTTCTCCTTCCACAGTCTCAGACACACACACACACACACACACACACCCTAATCATTGTAATTGTTTATGCTGAATCTTGGCCTCAGTTCATTCCCCTCTGCGCTGCACCCAACAGTCTCTGTATGTGTGTGTGTGTGTGTGTGTGTGTGTGTGTGTGTGTGTGTGTGTGTGTGTGTGTGTGTGTGAAAACTGCGGATCCAGTGATTTCAATGACAATTCCTTTCTCGTTATGATCATCTATCTCTAAGTATCTATGACCTCCTCCATGAGTGCGCCACCATCACTGTTCCTCTCCTCTCCTCTCTGCACCGCTCACGGCTCTAAATCACAGTTAAAGAGTTTCCTCTGAACCTTGACACAGATAACTGCAGGCGTTTCATAGATCACGTTTCAGGATCCAGAGGAGAGCAGATAAATGACTAAAATAACTCCAGCGGTTATTAACTCACCACTCAGGTCACATTTATTTACCCGTAATTAAAGCTGCCAGCTCGTCTGATGTCAGGAGCCATGATGGGGCTTATTGGTACGTTACCAGGGGGAAGCACTGACGTTGAGTCCTGAAGACCGGGGTCTGTTTTCTAATGGTCTAATGTGCCGTGAACTGTGTGGTTTCATTTTTTTTTAAAGCAAAACCTGGACTCAATGGTTTTTAGCTTCTTTGTCCTGCCATTTCACCTGAGCTGAAAAACAACAAACCCTCTCCCCCTTCCTTATTTGGCTGTTAGTTTAATAAACTATCGGCTTGTTTAGTTCCTGGACTCGGCGAAGGATTCTTTTTAAATGTCACGTTTAATAACAAGTCCCCCTTTCTACTACTAGATACAGAACTGAAAAATGTTCCAGATGCAAGAAAAAGAAAATCTTAAAGCAGCACTGATCAATATCTCATACTGAAAATCAAAGAGCTGCTCATGGAGACAAACCCACGTGGGGTCATCATGAGCTGCAGCCCCACTGAACTTAAAAGCATCTTGGTCCTTGGTGCAGTAAAATGCAATTATCTGTTTATACTGTACATATTGACTATTGCCAAGCAGCTGCTGTGACCTCCAGCTGCAGCTGCAGCTCATATCTCTTCATCTCCCACACAATACAGTTTTACTCATTTCCCAAACCTCAACAATAGGCTTCCTTCAGCCCACTGATTCATATCTACTGTACACACTGTAAGTGTCTGCCGTCTGATTGGTCCCTGGGGTTGCTTTCTGAGACTTCACCCACGACAAAAAATCTCACACAGCTTTTATGACCTTTATCCTGGTTGGACAAATATGACTAAAAAGGCTTTTTATTATCTAAAGCCCTTGGATCCATCCAACGATATATTATGTAAATTACAAACGCGCATGTGCAAAACCTTACCAAAGAATTGTGGTGGATCTATGAATGTGAACCTGTTGCACAAACACAAAATAAGAAGTATTAAGCAAATATGACATAAAACTTGCTGGAAAATGACAATTAACATCATATCTAATACATGATGGACACTCCACAGACACAGACACACACATGAACTTTGTGGAGCTTCAGCCTGATTTATTGTCAGAGAACAAATCAATGGCTTCGGGTCTAAAACCTCGACCTCTCCCTAAAACTGAAACCACAAATCATCTCCTGCAGGAAAAAGCTTGTTCTGAGCTACAAGCTACAACTCATCATGAAACCATAAATCAGACATGAAGGAAAGATGATCCAGCCCCCAACATCCGACCTTAGCAGCCAGCTCATGAGTTTCTTTTCCCATGTGTCACTCTCTGCTGCTTCAGACAATCGCTCTGTACTGAGATAACGGCGTCTTAATCATTGACAAACAGAAATCACGTTGGCCTCGTTTCTAAAAAACTCATCTGATCTGTGACATGATGAGGTTGTCTGATATCTACCAACCCAGAGGTTAAAAGCAGTGAAGTTGTGACTTGGTATCATCGTGTGCAAGCCACAGCTGACAAACGACAGGCGGCCGTGACCCACATCAGAAGCAGAGATAAATCAGGAGCTGGGAGATGATCAACATGTCAGAGACTCACAGATACAGTGGAACCGGATTCTCCACCGCAGGAAGCTGCGCCACAAACACCAGACTCCCCTCTGACTTCATAAACTACATCTCTGAGAGTGAGGTGAGGCACAGTAGCAGCGTCTCAACACTGTCATTAAGCAAAGACATGAAAGCTTGCGAGTTCACTTTATAAGGTGTTGCCTTGGTGACAACCTGTTCCTCAAAATGAAGACCATATTTCCCATAAAACCCAGCACTTCCTGTCTTGTATCTGATGCACAGTGATGAGGGAAGCAAGATCAGAGCAGCAGTACAGTGGTGGGAAATAAGTACATTTAGTCCAGTACTGTTGAGTATGGAGTACTTTCTACTTTCTGTGACTTTCTACTTTTTCTCCACAGCGGTTCTGGGCTATACCCGGTCCATTCAAGTACTTTCCCGTAGCGACTCACTGCAGCCTCCAACCTCACCTGAAGATGCAGCTCTACTGAGAGGTCACATTAAAACCTCCTGAAGCTCTTGTCGAGCAACAAACACCACCGGCTGCGCTCTTTTAATACGACATACAGTCAACAGACTGAGATCAGATCAAGTACTACAGTACAGTAGGTCACTTCTTTAGGAGGAAGTTCACACGCTACACAGCACCATGCAAATACTTCAAAATATACCAGGATTATTAAAACAAAAACGCACCTTTCTGCAAAATGAGTGTTTTCTCTTGTGGGACAAATACTTGTTAATAATGTACTTTTACGGGGCGGTGTTTAGCTCAGTTGGTAGAGCACCCGCCCCATGTGTTGAGGCTACAGTCCTCACTGCGACTGACTCTGATAACTCTGTCAAAGCAGCTCTGCTCTGGATATTAAAACCAGCACATTAATAATTCTTCTCTGTCACTGTTATGAGAGTCGATGCAGCACAGATTCAGTCCTGATGCCTCCGCCGTCTGTGGAGGGAGATTTGTGGGAACAAAGTGATTCAGAGCGAGGGCTGGTCAAAATACTTTACCTTCCAGAGCAGGTGACATTAATCAGAGATATTGCCTGTGTGCATTAGATATACAGCAGCCTGGACTCGTCTCTGAGCGGAGGAGAAAACTCTGTTCACCAAATGTACATACAAGGAAAAGAGGCGAGGAAGGAAAACAGAGAGAGAACGTGGTGTAGATTAAGGAGGAGAGTGCGGTGCTTATGTAAAGACGTTCTATCTCTATGATGGAACAATTCGTCCCAACTACAGACACAGCTCGGCCTCAGCTCAGGTTTTACTCAGATATATGGAAGAGAAACCTGATGAATTTAGCATCCAGGATAAAATGTCTTTCCCTGGCCTCCGTGCTGAATAAAAACCAGCTCACACAGCCACATTTCTATCATTCCTCCTCTGAAGGAAAGACGAGCTCGGGCCTGGGACTGAGAAATGAGGACATATTTTCTCCCGGTCCTCCGGGACTCTCTGTCTCTTGCCACAGGCCACACTGGAAAACTCCTAATTTTTTTAACCTTTCTCAGAAGAAGCAGCCGCAGCAGCAGAGAGGCTGATGAACCTCAATAACTGACATCACTGCAGGAATGTGGCCTGGACGTTACACTGTTAACTCTGCTCACACTGACCCGTTATCTCCTGGTTACTGGAGTCATGACGGATAGCCAGTGATGTCACAGGCTCAGTTTCCCTTCCTAAAAGAGCACAAGATGTTTTACAGAAAGTTAGATGGGAAAGTTACTATCAACTGCATCTCAGTTCTTAAATGTGTCCATGATATACAGTATGCGGCTGGTTTAGCTCAACACAAAGGCTGCACTCATCAACCAGGAGGAAAAAAGGAGCTAGATCTTACTTTTAGTTTTAGTCCAGGGATATCAAACATACGGCCCGTGGGCCAAAACCGGCCCGCCAGAAGGTCCAGTCTGGCCCGCAGGATGAATTTGCCAAGACAATCATATTGTTCAAATTGCAAGTAAGAAATTTCAGTTTGTTCATAACATGTTTTGTAAAAGGAGGGTTCATTTAGACTAAATCAAAGGGAATATTTAGAGTTCTTGTTATTTATAAGTTATTATATTATTATTTCACTGGTCTGGCCCACTTGAGATCAAATTGTTGTCTATGTGACCCCAAATATAAAACGAGTTCCAGTCAGTGTTGTAATGTGACAAAGTACAATACCTAGTAGTGAGTAGGATTTTCATGTACCTGAACCTTACTTCATTATTTCAATTCCAGGCCTTTTTCACTTTTACTACAAACTAAAAACAGAAGAAATTATTTTGACTGTAAGAAGAATTAGTTAGGTTGGTGAAGTTAGGAGATCCTTGAATATTATGCTTTACTATAAAGAAGCCACAGTTAAGTTTATGGGCAAAATGCTGTTCACTTTATTTACAGTAAGTACAATAAATATTAGATAGGACTTTCACTAAAGTAATATTCTAAAAAGGTAACTTTATCTTCTACCAAAGTAATTTTTACTTTTACTTGGACATTGCTTTCGAGTACTTTATACAAGACTGGTTTTAACAAAGTGAACAGAGTGAAATGGGTACAGCTCTAGTTTGGTTTAAAGCAGCGCCTGACCTTTATTATGAAGAGTCTATGTCTGGATTTTATTTGACTTTTATTTGAGTTGGTGACGTACTCAGAGTTGTGTGTTGTTCATCTGTGAGGTTTGGTCTCAATAAAGACCAAAATAACAGAAGACAAGAAAACATCTTTCAGCTTTACAATTTAAATTCATGTGATGCTAATAGACCAAGATTAAGATTTAATTTCATTACTGTGGTTGAGGATTTTTAATTATCGGTTGTCAGAAAAAACTACTCAGTTTCTATGACATCATGTTTTTCATGGCCTGAAGCTGGAAGTTCTAACTGTGCGCACACACACACACACACACACACACACACACACACACACACACACACACACACACACACACACACACACACACACAATGTACTTTAAGGAGGTCCAAGTGTTACAGAGTGTTTTGTAAACACCAGCAATGAAACAGTGAGGTGTCAAGGTAAGTCAAGCAGAACAAAGTGTGTGTGTACTGTGTGTGTGTGTGTGTGTGTGTGTTCGCCTTATGAACCTACTGAGTGAGAAGAATCAGAGAAGAAGAAAAAAACGAGACTTCTGACCCCGAAACCAAAACTGACAGTGTGAGAACTAAAGTGTATAAAAACCTCCCTATAGGTAATTATGGGAAAGCGAGTGTGCGTCTGTGAGTGTGTGCAGGTGTGTGTGTGTGTGTGTGTGTGTGTGTGTGTGTGTGTGTGTGTGTGTGACATAAGCGCTGCTATCAGCACATGTAGCTCATCTAACTACAAGCTTTAATCTGCTGTTATCTGTAACCACTGTCTCTTATCTGGTAACAAGTTAAAGATCGAGGGCGTCTGTCAGCTGCCCACTGTGCGACGTTAACCAGTGTCTGTGTGTGTGTGTGTGTGTGTGTGTGTGTGTGTGTGTGTGTGCACATCCCCCTCACTCTCTCTCTCTCTCTCCCCATGTGTTTTAACACTGACACAACAAACCACAAAAATGAAAGTAATGACACTAAAACCAACCAAACCAGAAGAGAACCAAACATATAAAACAGTAGGTGAGTGAGAGAGTATAAGTGTGTTGTCAATGCATATTCACTTATTTTGGTCTGTCAATGATCATACTGATATTTTATTAAAAAAATATATTATAAAATACAGCAACAAAACAGATTGGCTGCTCTTTATAAAACATACAAGAGCAAACAAAACAAGTCACTGTGATTTCAACACAATCCAGAGATGTTTGTTGAGGCTGCAACTTTTTGTTCTTTTTTACAAAACACAACTCATGTGACACAAAACACTGGACAAACATCTGATGCCAATATAGAAAACAGCTGAATACATATACTCTTTTTTCCTTTTGTAATTTTTTTGTTCTATGCACACTTATTTTCCTATCAATTCATCATTTATTTTCTAAATTAGTGGATGTATCATTCGGTGCACATTTTTTAGAAATAGTGAAAAATGCCAATTGCATTTGATGCAATCGATATCGGTTGTGTCTGAACAACAATCCAAAACTAAGAAGACCCAATTTTAATACCATAAGTTCCTACGATAACAACTAGGAGTTTAAAGCCGGTTCAACATTAATCATTGATTTCTAAATGCTTTAATTTAATAATTTCAACCATATAATCATCATCATGTGTTGTTGGGCATCCAAAGTATCGTATAATTTGACATTACTGTGTGTTACCAGTGAAATGTGTGGAATGGCATTTAGACTGTGTAAATAGGATCAATACAATGCTTCTTACCAAAATATGATACATTATATAGTTTAGGAAATTAGAAATAAAGGCCTTTTACACACACGCACACGCACACACACACACACACACACACACACCCTCTGACCTCCTCTCTATTCCTTCTCTGCTCTGTTTAGCCTCAGGTGGTTGACAGGTTCATTAACCTCAGGAAACCTTCAACCACTGTGTCACCCCCCCACCACCACCACCTTCTCCCCTCCCTTTCTCCATCCCTCCCTCCCTTTTTCACCCCTTCCTTCCTTTCTTTCTTCCTTCCTTCCTTGTGACCAGCTCCTTGCCTCTTGTATGAGCACCTTGCACACACTCCTCCTAGTAGCGTCTCCTTCTTCCCTTCTCTCTCCCATCTTTTCTTTCTGTTTTGCTTCTTGTCATCTCTCCCTTTAACTGCTCCTAAATCGACTCACTATAATCATGGTGGGGTCAGATGTCAAGGTTCACCGCATGACACCACACGGTACGGCCAGCGCTTCCTGGGAGGCTGCACTGAAAACACACACACACACACACAAAGTGTGAATGAACTAAATCAGTTGTGACAGTCTCCCTGCAGCAACACACGAAATGTTTATTGAATAAAGGGAAGTACAAACATGGCGACAACACACCTTGGACTGAACCTTACATGTACTACAGATGTGTGTGTATGAGGACAACTCTGCATGTGTGTGTGTGTGTAGGCAGCTGCCAAAATGATAATTGGATGTTTGTACGTACACCGTAAACCAGGTCATGTTTTTATATCTGTCTGCGTGACCAGCTATCAAAATAATGGCTGCATGTGTGTGTGTGTGTGTGTTTGAGAATGAGAGAGAGAGAGAGTGAGTGAGATAACACACACAGTTGGGCTCAATATTGTCACAGCTATCACTTTTAGGTGTGTGTGTGTGTGTGTCTATGTGTGCGTGTGTGTGTTTTAAAAAAATTCCCATCCCAAATTTCCACATGAGCTCAGTGTGTTTTTGTTGGATTTTCTCCATGTGGGGGTCAAAAGGACGAACTCATGTCAGAGACTTTACTCTGAACTCTACTCAGTCATCCATCCCAGAAACAATAAACCAGGTACACACACACACACACACACACACACACACACACACGCACACTTATTATGCATTAGACTTAGGGAATAGTCAAAACACACAATCCACTTGTGTCTGTTCTCCAGCACTGACGTCTGAATCTGAAATGCCGTTTGGCGTTGGTTTCACTCGCCCTGAGCTCTGGGCGGGTGGAGCCCCGACACACACACACACACACACACACACACACACACAGCACGCACGGCTTCACAACCACTGGAGAGGATCTGACAGGTGATATTTGTCTCAACTGGTCTCCTGCAGCACAACACGGTCCCACACACAGACTGTGTGTCCCTCACTGGGGTGAAAACTTTACCTGTGGACTGTTTCTGACCCGCGGCTCTGTGGGAACGTGGTTTTACCAGCGGGGCAGAGACCAGAGTGTGAGGTTAAATTCCTCAGACTCGTCCCAGTGAGTTTTTCAGTAACTAATGTGATTTCAGGTAGAAAACAGAAATCAGGGACTTTTCTACCAAAATCCACAAGAGCAGGAAATCAAATGAAAGAAGCAGATGTGCCCGACTGCCCATCATGAGACACACATTAGGAAAATGAAAGCAGACAATTGGATAAACTACATCTGTCAGGAAACTCTCTTTATTTGATTTGGCAGCTTCACGACTCAACTGAGGGCGACGAGCCTGTCAGTCTGTGAGTGTCAGAGCTGTAGTTTCATCTGCAGCAAAGGATGTTGGGAAATGTATTTCAGTTATTTTAGTGTGAGACCCGCAGCTACTGTCAGTCAGAGCAGCTGCATGTTTCCCTGTGAGGTCACAGTCGCAGTTGTGATTTTTATATGGGAGGTTGACACGCAAAGAGCGTGTCTCTGTGTGTGTGAGCCAAGATCTGTGGGTGTCGACGTGTGTGAGACCAAAGCGGAGCTGATGAATGTTTGGCAGCGAGTGTTTTCCAAAAGCCAGGGAAATAATAGAGAGCAGACTGTACACACACACACACACACACACACACACACACACGCTTCAGGTAATGTTTTCAAACCGGTTATGTCCCTCCATCTTTTGTCTCGCACTCTATTTTTGTCCATTTACTTCTGGCCAATGAATTGCGCGCGCACACACTCGTGGTAAGGTTAAAGGCTAACAGAGTGTGTCTCCCTGCAGGATGAGGGCTGGTCTCTCTGGATTCCTGCTCAGGTCACACAATGGGTCAGCAGTGACGCACACGCTCTCACTTTGTGTGTGTTTGTGTGTGTGTGTGCTTGTATCTCTATCTTCATGAGGAACAGTTTGAGTTACAGACCGTACAGGGTGAGGACACTTTGGTTTGGCATTCGGTTGAGATGGTTGAGGTTAGAGTACGGGCGAGGGAATGCATTATACGTGTGTGTAAAAGTGTGTGAGTGTGAGTTTGTGTGTGTGTGTGTGTGTATGTGTATGTGTGTGTGTGTGTGTGTGTGTGTGTGTGTTCACTGGCTCCTGGAGTTCCTGTCTGAGTATCTGCCTTATAAAATATTAACAGTCTCTTAACTGTTGATCCTGCAGCTACAAACGCAGCAAGAGAACCACGTCTTACTTCATTAACTGGTCGTCACGGTTTCACTTTACAGCCGTGGAAACCATGGTGCTGCTACCGTTGGACACACACACGCACACACACACACGGAAAAACAAAGTCACCTGCTCTGGAGGTAAAACAAGCGTTGGTAGAAAACTATAAATTAGTGCATTAGACACGATCTGATATGACATAACTACGTATATTTGTTGGAGCTGCTGTGAGCACGTAACTTCTCTGCTGCCGGTCTGAACTTGAGTGGACGATGTTTTCCAGGATTTCACTCTGGAAAAACCTCTTCAGCTGGAGCCAGTTACAGGATCCACCGAACGACCTGCGGCTGGAAATCCAACTGTTCAGGCAGAGCTCTGCTTCTGAGACAAAGCTGAACTCTAGGTGCTGTTTCCAGAGCTCTCAACCCTTGTCTCAAGGTTTTCATCAGTAAGGGATGTTAACTATTTAAAAAAAAAAAAAAAAATTCAGAAGTAATTTAAAAAGTTTGCTACATGGTCCAAGGGACAGCAAATTGACGAACTTCCAGAGGTTTGCCCATAATATCACTGGTGCCATCGGAGCAGGTTAAACTGGTCTATCATTTTATTTTGAGGTCTGAATAATGAAGAGACAAGTTTATGTTTAACCTGTCGTCTGAATTTGATCACATCATATCATATGGTTATTTCAGGATCAGAAATAATCATCATTACTCCCACTATTATTATTATTATCAATACTTCATTTGCACAATGATTTTCCTCATCTAACTGTACTACTGTACACCGCTGTACACCGCATACCTGTGGGTTCACTACAAGAAAGCAAGCATGAATAAATGACAGGTTGCGTATAATGATGCATTAAGAATCCTACTTAAAAGACCTCGATGGCTGACGGCAAGCGAAATATTTGTAAATGTACGTGTCAACACCTTTAACGCGATGTATAGATTTATGTGTCGGCTTGATGCCTCAGAGACACCGGTACAGTTTGTTTTTAACTTGTAATTAACTAGTAATTCTATTTTTAATATCAATGATGTAAATCTCTATCTCTATGTTTTAGCTCTATTCTCTTTTATTGTCTGTCTATTATGTGTGTCTGTTGTTGTGTTATGTCTTGCTATGGACCTGGAGTCCGAAATAAAGATATACATAGTATAGCTTCCAATCATTTGGATCTTATCATATTCTTTGCAAAGTATATCTGACGGCTGTAATCCCGTCACGTCAGCAGCAGCTCTTCCCCAAACCTCCTCCTCTTACTGTGACACAAACACGGCTTCACTAATTCCATTCATCCGTCCATGTATTCATCCATTCAGTCAGTCAGGCAGAGAAGCGCTCACTCTGCAAACATCTCACTTACAAACCCACAATGAAGCCAACCAGCCCGAACTAATGTCTGCTGGGCAGGAAACTGTTGTTGGCTTTGCTGGTGTTGTGGGTTGCCAGGAGAGAAGCAAGCATTTGGAAAAAAGAAAGTGTGTCAATGTGATTGGAAGTGGGCAAATGACTTCACTGCTGATTTTAAGTGCGTGTGAAGTGCTCTGCTCCTGTTGTGAAGAGCCCCATTTATTTTTATATTAGACTGTGTTGTGTTTTGTCTGAAAATGAGGAAATAAAGGTTTAATGATGCAGACAAAATTGTTGTGTATAAATCTAGTTTGGAAGTAACAGTTGCTCTAACAAGGACATAGTAGAAGTTTTCTAAAATATACATACTCATAAGTAACACAAATATGTCAATATTCAAGATCCTCTTATTAACAACGGGTCAGTGTCAGTCAGGCACAGGTGGGCGAGGCGACCGCTTTGTTGTGACATCGTAAAGTCATCAAAGTCGGCTGTTTTAAGTTAGTTAGGTTTGATAGTGATCTGTTATCTTACTTATGAATTAACCTACAGTACATGAGCAAGAGTAAGTCAGAGTGAGTAAAAGGTTTTCATAGTTATCCAGTTAATTGGCCAGCCCCACTCTGAGGTTAATATGTAGCTCTAGGGCAGTTCAGAGTCGGATACATACATCCGTCCTCTATTTTGACACCAGCACACAGCAGGACGAGGATCCTCAGTGTACTAAGTAGATTTTGCCCGTTCTCCCGACCTTGGCTGAACTTTGCATGTTTCATTTGGCAAATACTTGTAATGAACTGCAGGAAGTTTCAACTATTTTGCTTCCATTAATGTAATTGTGGCTGTTTTTAAACATTTATAGGCACCCGGGCAGCATCGCCTCCTGTGTTCGTAATCTGTTAATCTCACATTTGATTCCTTCCTCCCGCTGCTCCCATGATACTTCACTGCTGAAAAATGCACTGTCCAGATTAATCAAGATGACAGAGCACAATGCTTTCTGAACCTCTGGAAACTGAAATGCAAGAGACATTTAACTTCATATTGGAAGACGTTACCACAGTTACAACATCCACCAGTTCACTTTGAACTGTATGAAGGAGACATTACTTCACTGATCTTTATGATACTGTTATAAAGTTTAATCCAAATAATACGTCCCCTGAGAAAATGACTTTACTGCTGAACTACACACAGACTCTGCTACAATCACACATCACAGCAGCAGCAGGGAAATAATCCAACACTTCACTTTCAGCACTCTCTTCATCCTGCTCTGACCGAGTTCAGTCGTTCGCTGCAGTGTCACAAGTTGAGACGTTAACTGATCGGCTCTGAACCAACCAGGAAAGAGAGGAGGTACAAATATGAAAGACACATGGTGAACAGACAGAGGGACAAGTTACTGGATTAGATTAGACAGACTCATTTCTCCTGCTGCTTTCTGCTTTAATCACCCAAAATAAAAGCACATGAGGCCAAATACAAACAACCTTGAAACCTCCACAAATCACTGACCAAAAATGATCTTAGACCCCTCCCCCCTCCCCCCTCCCAGAGGAAAACTGTGACGAATGACACCCGTGATTAATGTTGCTGTTTAAATGAGGCGGAAAACATGAAAACATGTATATGAGGCATAAAGAGTTTGAATGGGTGAAGTTACAGACGATAATAACACATTATCTGTGCAGAGAAAAATGTAACTAAATCTGTCAATGGTCTGTTTGGTGGTTTTAGTTTCAGCCACAGAAGAATCCACTTGAAAACTGAGTCAACATTTGGTTTCTATTGACTGGGATTCTACTTATAAGAACAGTTTTTTCCTCTCCTCTAACATGAAAATAATCTGATAATCACATCCAAAAACAAAAGTAAAATGCTGCCATTTCTTATATCCAGGGGTCATTAAAGATGACCATCTTTCTGCAGCTGCTGAGTGTTTATTAAATGTCAAAAAGAGTAATTGGTGCACAACTAAAATTTAAGTATTTGTGCAGGTTGGATGTTTGCATGTAAATGTAGCCTCCTTGGGGACGTCGGCTCTGTGATTATTATTACTATAATGTTGATTTATTTATTATTTATCACAATAAAACTTCTTCCTGAAGAGGCTGAAGTTTTTAAAGTTTGTTTATTGTAGCACGCAGTCGACTTGACACTAGCTGTGTCATCACAAATGTTGGCACCTACATGTGTGAGACTGAACTCTGCACGCACCATTTCATCTGCATTTGAGTACTGGCAAAGATCTACAGCACGATTGGACTTGTTTCACTCCCACTGTCTAAACCTACAGTTTAATCTCAAATGTGCAACAGCAGGAACAATAAAAACATATATCAATGCAGGCAAGGACTTCAACTATCCACACACAGTAGCTTCCACTGGATGGTGTGTGTGTGTTTCCTACCTGAGTGGGAGAGCTGCAGTCGCGGGCCGGTCTGGCTGTAGCCTCGGGCCTCTGGAGCAGCGATGCCGGCTGCAGGCTGCAGCCACAGCAGCGGGACGAGACACAGCATCAGCATCTGAAGAGACTCCACTCCTCTGGTCCCGACTCTTCCTACCGTCTTCTTCATCATTTTGTCTGATCGGTTACGTTAGGACAGAAAGATGGAAACAGCACGAAGCAGCTGCTCACATCAGAGTGGCTGCAGCTGAAAAAGAGAAGGAGAGAGTTAGGATGTAGCTCGTAGCATCGCTACATAAATACAACTTACAGAGCTGCTTTCATGGCTGGAGAAAATTGAGCTGAATGCTCATTAGCTGTAGCCATGTGGCCTGCTGCTGCTGGTGTGCAATAAGAAATGATTAAATGAACTATGATGAGACAGAGCTGTTTATTGATGTGAGGACATGCCGCAGTAGTCAGACGTCCCAGATTCCACTGAATTAAACCATATATCAAATCATAAAAAGAATTTGAGATGTTGACTTTCACATTGAAAGAGACTTGACATTTACCAGCGTCTCTGTTTAATGAGATAACAATGGCTGGAGTTCTCTTGGCACACCGCAACAGTCCAACATCCAGAGGTCCTGTTTATGTTTTATATGAGCACATGCATTGTACTGTACCGTACGTGCACGCGCCTGCACTCAAAAAGAGACAATCAGAGCTATAGAGAGCAGGACCAGAGCTCAGGTCAGGACGTGAATGAGTCAGATTTGCTGCAGAGAGACTTGAAGCCTGAAACCTTAATTTGTATCATGTGTAGTAAATAAAAGATTATGTAGTAATCAGACACCAGAATAAACCCAAAGCAACGTGACAAATCTGATACACGCGTGATTCAATTCAAACTCTGAGCAATAATGGGACCAATACGCGGCTGGAAGATTAACGGCCACACATTCCCAACATGAAATCTAACTCAATCGCTGCACATTTACAACACAAACAAACCAAAGAACAGAGTTTTCCTCTTTTAGTGAGCAGACGGACACCTGAATAAATCTGTGGCCGACGGCAGCAGCTACACTGTGAGTGCAGCCACGATGAGGTGCATCTGTTAATGTGGGAATGGAGCTCACGAGGGAAACGGCTCCATTCATCATGTTGCAGTGTCACGGCCAACTTTAGGAGTTCAGACGGAGAAATTCAACTGGAAAGTACCTGCTGAGAGAGGGAGGCTAGCTTTAATGCTGTAGGACACATGGGAAATTTTAACCATTGTACTACTGACCCCCTCCGCTGCTGTTGGACCTAACATCTGTAACTTTATTTTTGTATTCAAAATGTATATCTTCATTATATATCTTTGTAAACATAGCCTGATAGGCTATAGTTAATCATAGTTTTTTGCTTTCATTATGGGTGGGAGAGAAAGCGAACTTTTGATCTTCTGCATTTACTGTAGACATAGCAGACATGACACTATAGTTGACTTTGACTAAAACAGGAAGCAGAAGATAGAATAAATATGATCGCATTGGACCTTACTGTTGGAGATAAACATAACAGAGAAGTCTGAAGATGTGTGTTGGTTGTTTTGCATCTTTTTGTTGTTGTTTCATTTACTTTCCAACAATTAACTGTTTAAACAGTTACATCCGTCTCAGGGGCCCCAGGATTACTGTAATATAGGGCCCCTGGATCAATGCGACACAAGGATTAGTGGTGCTGCTTTAACTGAAGCCTGAGCGTGAAACGTTTTCAAGGTGGGACAGAAAAACGCTCACACGCACGGCTCCAGGGGAAAATGAGTGTGTTATCATATCATCGTTTATCATCATCTGTCATGGCTGCCGGCTGGTGAGCGTCTTGTCAGCAGGTTTTAAAGAGCTCAACAGGTCGGAGGGCTGCCTGCTGAGAGAGAAAACACAGTCCAGCTTCACCTTTTCATCTCACCTCAGAGCGACATCAAGACTATGGCTCCAAATGTGGAAGAAAACTCAGTTCATGACAGCAGAAAGAATTCCCAGACAGATATGTACACAATATATAGTATACTGTGTATTTACTGTTTGTTTCCTGCTGCTCATCATGTCAAAATGTTTTGTCTTCACTGAGGAAGATGATGACAGGTTCAGTCTGTTTGAATCAGTCAGTCATCCATCTAATCACAGCTTCAGGACACAGGCTTTTCAAATTAAAAGCATTGCCGCCTTATACAGGTGATGGCAGACAAACTGTCAAACAAAGTTAATTCAAAAACACATTCATGTGTCTTCGTGTCAGTTTGGGTTAGTTGATGACGAAGAAAAGACAAAGCTTATGAAATGTGTGTATCTATATGTGTGGTATAGTAATAAAGTTATGAAGACAAAATTAAAGGATGTGTTTTCTGGGCTTTGTCAAAGAGAGTAAAGACAGAAAAAGTAGGAGGGGGAGTAAATGTGTGGGGGGTCTGAAGAGGAACTATCCAGCATATGTGCAGAGTAAATAACTTTAGATAAACAGTAGAAAACAACAGTATATCAGTCACTGGACAAACGAGATGACACAGATGATATTTCTTCTTTTTGTGGGTAAACAACAAAAAATGTCATCAACTGAGGAAATATGTCACTGGTCCTCTTTTTTTACACAGAGAATGAAAATCTAATTGTAGAAGCAGAACAGTGCAGCGTTGTGTAACTTTGACAACATTGTGTGTTTCACATCACATCGTTCGTCCGTGGGTCACACTTGACTCGAGGAAACGACCTCCTCAGAGCTGTCGGCACGGAGACAGACGAGGGACAAACTGTCTCTTCCTCTCTGTTCGTCTTATATACAGAGTGACTGTGTGTGTGTGTGTGTGTGTGTGTGTGTGTGTGTGTGTGTGTGTGTGTGGGAGTGTGTGTGTGTGTGTGTGTGTGTGTGTGTGTGCGTGAGAGAGCGTGTCAAAAAGAAAGAGACAGAAAAAGCGAAAAGAAAAAAACAATTATGATGGAAAAGAGGTAATCACTGAAATTCGATTGTGTAAATGTGTGACTACCCAGGAGTGTGTGTGTGTGTGTGCGTGTGTGCGTGTGTGCGTGTGAGTTTGCCCCGAGGAAACTTGGGTGTTAACAAAATTTTAAAATAAATCTCTGGAGGAAACTCATCGTCTGCTTCCTCTGTCTGTCAGTTTGATTTAGACACAAACATACACGCTCACATAAGCACACGCAAACCAGAGAGAGACAAACACCCAGAGCATCCTCACACACACACACACCACACTGTACACACACACTTCAATACAATGAGTTGGACAAACAAGTGAATTCAATGACTAAAAATAAGCAGCTTGTTTACGTGGTGGTTTTGGTTCAGACAGATGTTAGTTTTAGTTTGCTGTTTTTAAACGCAGCACAGTCAGAAAGTCAATCAACTACACAACTGCTCATTTGATCCATTCAAGTACTGATAATCAATCAATCAATGCGTGAGATTTTTGTGTTTAAATTCACAGAATAAACACTCTCCTACTTTCACAAGTTAGTTGCTCAAATGTCCAAAAATCTCGTATTTAGTCCTCTTACTTCTCAGTTGATCAGTTCCCCTGATGATCATTATCTTAATTACTGTAATTAATTATTGTCTGTAAAATAAAACCAAAGGATGTGATCGACGTTGCAGCAACAATTTTCAATTGATACATTTTTAAAATTAAAAATAACTTTATCATCTTGTCGACCAATCAAAAAGCTTCACACTAAAATCCTCATTCATTCACCTTCAGTTTTGGTTTGACTATAGTGACGCTTCAGACTCATCCCAAGGTTAAGTCAAGGAAACATGATGAACAGGTTTGTGTCTCTTTGATTGTAAATATATAACACACTAAAGCCCGTAGACACTGACAGAGTTTAAAGACTTTCTGCAGCTGCTGTAAATACAAGTTTTCCTGATAAAGTTGACACACACACACACACACAGACACACACACGGAGGGTCTGAGGTGGATGATATTGTTGAGGAGAGCGGTTCCCATGGTTATCAGCCAGACCCGTCTTTATTTTCTCTTCCTGTTGCTCGTGGGGGGTTGGTGCTAAACAATGAGTAAACAAAACAAGCGAGGTCACATCCAGGTTTTCAGACTCACTCACTAAACACTTACAGTAATACATGAAGCTGGGAAATCACATGATCACATGATGTGTGTCCATCTGTTATTTTTCCTGCAGACGGAGGTGAGAAGGTAAAGTGAGACACAGACAGGCAACGGAGGTTTGAGGTGAGGCGAGGCAGATGAAGACGGAGACTGTATCGCCCCGACCCTCTGACCTACATCCTCCAACACAACACAACACCCGGCCTGAAATAGTTTCAGCTCTGAGCGCGAACTCTTTGTGTGAAGCTTCCGATGTAGCACAGGAGAAGGTTTGTTTAAATAAAGACTGAATGAAATTGATTTTTTTTTTTCAAAATATGGTTGAAAACAATTTGTTCTTCAAAAGAAAAGAAAGAAAAAGTTTCATGTTTGTCTGTTAACTGTGACATCCTGAGACAGACAATAACATTTTCAGATTTGACTTCATTTTGTCTTCACTCTGGATGTTTCAGGTCTGCAGTTCATTTAGAGAAAGACGTTGCAGGTTGAAGCTCGCTGGCTCACCGCTGCACGACGGGAGGCAGCAGTTGCTCCTGCTACAGTATCACCGACTGTACACACTGTGACCTTTGACCCTGTAAAATCAGAGCCTCTGAATAGTTCAGATGCTTACTGTGACCTCTGGCTCCCTGGAGAATAAAACCCGGGCGTTTCTTGCTCCTGGTTGAGGAATTAAATGGTTTTATTATGTTTACAGGAGGACGAGGTGAAAATGTGGCCTGACCACTTAAAAAGAGAGAGAGAAGGGGGGCCGAGAAATCTCATTTTAACTGCTCTGCTGATTTATCAGACAAGAGGCCGAGTGGAGTCCGACTCCATTACTCCCAGGTTTCTTCTATTCTTTTATTTATCACTTGATGTTATGGTATTTCCTTATCTTCCTCCATCTTCCCCTCTTATCTTATCTTCATCTCTATTCCTCTTCCTCTCTTTTATTCCTCAGTAACCTCTCCCTCTCTCTCTGTGTGATGATCCTGAGTGTCGGTCGTCCGGAGGAGGTGACAGCTTTACAGCCTCTCTCTGCCAGTCGACTAATCCTCACCATGATTTAATAACCCTCCCTCCCTCCATCCGTTCCTCCCTCCGCTCATCCCTCCTGTCGTCTTATTACTTAAACATTAAGTCCAGGTATTATCGCTCTGTTTTTTAAAACCTTAATCCTCTATAGGTCTTCCTCTCTCGCTCTCCCATTTATTTCATGTCGTCTTTTCTCCACAAAGTCCCTAATCTAATCATTTTATCCCCCTTTTTCCTTCCTCTGCTAAAACTTGACAGTGATCTTTTCTTTTCTCTTCTGTCTTTAAAGCTTTTGTCAAAGTAATTGAGCTCTGATTTTTTCACAATCCCAACTTGACCCTAGGGCGCCAGTTCTGTTTTACTCTTTCATTACATTGTTTCTATCGATATAAAATGCATTTAAATAAGTTTTAAAGTTTTAAATGACAGTTTTGTGGCAGATCCTGTAAGCATCATGATAAACAGAAAAGCAACTTCATCATGTCAGTGATGAACCAACATGGACTCAAACAAAAGTTTGGAACCTAACAGCTTCATTATTATCTATTTATGGAGTGGGGGGGGATCATAATCCGGAGAAAAACTCATTCAATTTTGGGACAGTGTCTAGTGCAGATTGTTTGACACTGGCTTTGTCTGAAGTTCAATCTCTCTGACCTTTGAGTTTCATTTTGGATTAGGTTCTACTTTGTTAGAGCATCTGTACTCACTGAAGTTTGAAACAATCAATTTGGATTTATTTTCTATTTCTTTTTGTTACAGACAAACAGCACATTCAGAGTTTTAAATAAAAAGAAAACTGGAACTGATCTGGGAATTACAGTTAGTGAAAAGCTAAACCTGGGAAATATTTACTGTAGGTTGAATATAAAACTAAAAAAAACAACAAAAAGCAACCCAGCAGTCTTTCTATTTTATTTATTTGCTGCTAACCTGCTGCCAGTGTCAGTGCCAGTGCCAGTTATCGGTCCAAGGTCAGGGGAGTGTGTTTGCATCCGTGCCCAGAGAACAGGTGCATAGCTCAGGCAGAGGTTCTGCCCCGAGGCCCCTGGATCCAGTCGGCCCCCTGGTACCTGACTGTGAAACACCTCCAACATTTATTTATCTGTGCAAGCGAACAGAGCATAACAACATTCTTGGTTCAGTGAGCGAGTCTTTGAGGTCACACACACGCAGATCGTCTACAACAGTAATGCTGTGCAGCAGGCGGCGATCTGATGAGTCAAACAGCCGAGCTTTATGAGCACACGTGGAATGTGAGCAGAGCTTTTAGCATCAGAGGAGCTGCAAGACACAAATACAAATCATCTGGATAAGACGCAATGTTACTCTTCTATTTCTACTAGATTTCATAAATAAAATTACAAATAGAGCCGTGAAAATATCTGCAGGCTCCTCATTGATCGTTGGCAGAAAATACAGTTTTAACTCTATTACAGAAATAAAACTTCTGCCCGTTTTCTTTGAAAAAGCACCATGAATATTGTAAAGAAGTATCACGTAATTTTACTACAGTCTATAACAAAAACGTTGATAAAGGTCAGCAAAGTCTGAGAAATCAGAAAAAAACAGTAATATAGTACTGTAAGAACTAAGAAATATGTTGATAAATATGTAATTTATATAGAAGATTGGTTATGTTGTTGTGTGTTTGTTACATTTTTTTTTTTAATCAAAAAGTGAAATATGTTGGACATTTTCAGGCCTAATTTCTTGGGAGGAGGGATACACACATTCCTGGTGAATATAGAGAACATGTGTAAGCACTCAGGTGGTTGGAAATGATAAAGGGAGAGCGTTAACTCACAGTAAATCTGTCAGTGCATCAGTATTTCTCAGGCGTTGCAAGGGAGGAACAGATTCTTTCTCTTTCTCTTTCACACAACTGGTTCGGTTTAGTTTGTGGAGACGCTCTTGTTGCCAGGTGTCATGTAGTGATGTGTGGAGGTGAGAAGATTCACCAGGAAACACAGATGTTTAACAAAAGGCAAAAATGAAGAAATGAACACGTATTCCTACTGTTAACCTTTTGACCTTCATCTCTGATTGTAAGCTTTTAGTTGATGCTAACCCTGCTAATGCTAAATGTGTTTCCATTGAATCTTGTGAGTTGTAATGATAACAACGTCTGAAGCAGCCTCATGTGTTAAGGTCTAATGTTTTGTTGGTGTTGTTGTTGTTTGAGGTGAGGTGAGTCAGATAAAGACGGAGACTGTATATCGCTCCGACCCTCTGACCTACTTCCTCCAACAAAACACTCGGCCTGAATAGTGAATAGTCATTCTTCCTTTACCTCAGATGGAAGACAGTTAGCGTTACAGTGTCTAGACGGCGCTGTTACTTAACGATAAACAATTATTTTCTATGGGTGTGTGCTGAAATGGTGGATTTTCTTGAATTTCATAGTCCTCTAAATTATTAACACAAAAAAAAACATTGTTTGCAACTTCATTTTTGAAAGAGCCATTTAGGCATGTACAGAGATATCATTTTTAGACTTCTTCAAAATCTCCTCCATCGTTTTTTTAACGCAACAACGCTGTAGTAAAAGTTTGATCGAGCGAAGCAAAGATCAACAGACCAAATTTCGGCCTCATCCTTTGTTTGCAGGATTTTTCCACAGAGGCCTTATGAGTTGGAACCAAACAATGTAAAGTATACGGCCACCTCAAGGGAAAGATTGTGGTTTGGCCCTCAACACAAGTACTTAAATAAGTAGCCGACTTAATATTCAGGGAAAATATTATGTTGTATTATGTAAAATTACACATTACTACTTATTTCTCAAGAGGGAAGTTTAAATTTTCCCCAGATGAGGTATTTATTTGCCGTTTTGCCTCTGGTTGGTGGAACCGAGGAATTTTGAAGAACTTCAGTCACACAATTGTGTTAAAAATGTGATTTCTCACTTTCTCCTGAGAGACAGAGAAGAGGTGGAACAGAATAAATTCAAAAAACGTATCTGGAGCAGGAAATGACTATGTCTACTCAGGGATCAGTAAAATCCACCTTGTGTGTTTCAGGTGAAAACAGATGGACATTAGAAAAATGTATGGTGGTTGAGGGACGTTTGTAAACCCACTGGTATCACTATTATACAGTTAGCGCAGCCTGCTTAAGTCATAATAAATGTGAATGAGTCAGTTTGTTTCTCTCCAAGGAGGAAATGATTGCAGCATTCCTGACTCACATTCAAACACATAAAAAGCTCATTTGGATGGAATTTACAGCAGAAATACAAATAAATTCAGCCAAGGATCGGCCATCATAAGATGGGACCTACAGGGGATACCGGCCTGTTGCCCATACACATATATTTATATAGTATATTTGTGTGTTTGTGTGTCTAATGATAGGTTACTGGCATAAAGTTTAAAGCACAGACTTTTACAATAAGATTTATGTTGTTTCTGAGACTCCACTTCAGGTGAGTTATAATGATTCATTTTACCTTCATTTACTCATTGAAACATAAATCTCATTTCAAAGAAAAAATATAATAGAAAACAATTCCTGTACAGTTTATTTCAGTGGAGTCTGCTCTAACAGTGAGTCACCCCCAGCAATAGAAGATTACTCAGAGATTTTAATATGTTGGTGTTTCATTCCCAAGTTGCACTCTGCACCGTGTCAAAACACGTCTAGTCAAATTATTTCATTTTACAACTTATCCTCATGTGGTGAGTGGGGACCACATATTGCATCAAACTGAAAACACGCTCGCCAAACTACGCTGGATAATTTGATCATTGTTTTGTTTTGGGTTTTGATGGTTTTATTCGCAGGCCCTCAGGATCACAGGGATCAAACCTTCAGCCCTGTTCACGGCCCTGAGACTCGACTTCGGTCACAGTGGAAGACGTCAGACTCTCCACAGGAAAGCAAAACAAAATTCTTGAATCGAGAACAACAGTGCGAGTGAGGATGGAGTTTTCCAAAGCTTCTCCTCTGAATCTGAACAAATATGAAACTTGAAAGATGATCGTGACAAATTGGACGGTTTTTAGTTTCCCGCAGGATACAGATAGATGATCGATGTTTTCTGAACGAAGCTCTGAGGTTTGTAATCAGCACTGAGCTCAGAGCGCAAAGGTAAAGAGAGAAATAGTGAAACTTTCAGAGGAAGGTGGAGGTCCACGAGGAGATCAGACGCATGTCTGTGCATTTATAAAGATCTGTTTTCATATCTGTGGGTCGTGTTTCCAGTCGTCATGACGGACTCTGAGGAGACGTGTCCTTCAGACTCTTTGGATTATGTAGGTCAGCAGGGAGGCTGCTGCTTTCTAATATTTCACTGCTTGTGTTTCAGCTTCAGTTTAAATAGATTACATTATTTTTGAGCTCCTACTACTGACACTTGTGACCAATGGTGCTCCTTTGTAAAAATTAACAGAAGCTGTAGGTTTTTAATGGTCCTATTTAAAGAGAGGTTTTGTATCATTTTTGATTATGAAGCAAGTCCAGACTCTAATTACCTGGAGGTGAGATGTTTTTGGTATTTAAAACTACAAATGGATCTTCTAATGGATTTCAGTACCTCAAATAAAGCACCAAAGTGTACAGTACTTGACCTTCAACACAAATTAACATAAACACCTTCAACACAAATTAACATAAACACATGGTTGTTTAACTTTGGTAAAGACACATGTTTGATATCTAAATCCAGGCACAGCAGAAGACGATCATTCACACTGGAATAAAGAGCTTTGGGCAGCAGGTTTTAAAGATACGACACACAATGAGAGACAGAGGATGGAGAGCAGCACTAGGACCTCAGTTCTCTGTCCTGAACCTGCCTCAGTTTGACCCAAAGTCAACTTTTCATCATCCCACAGTCCACTGAGCTGCAACAACACTGTTCAGCTCCATCATTCCCAAGTTCATAAAACCACCTCACACGAGCAGATCAAAGAAGAGCCATGGGTTTCACTCTCTGATGAAAAGGCTTCGCGGACGAGCGAGAGGCGCGCCCGAGACAAGTGCACGTCTTGTTTTTCCAGAGAGATGACCAGAGCCCCGAGTCAAGACAAACAAACAGCGTTGTGGGAACTGAGCCGCACTGTACGAGGCAGGAAATCTGTGCCTGTCTGACTCTGATCACTGCTTCTATCTGTCCACGGCCTCGAGGAAATATTCGCCCTCTCTGGAGGTTTCTGGGAAGAGGAAAAGAGCTGATGTCATCCACTTCCAGATGGCAGCATTAGGAAAGAGAAGAATAGGAAACGGGCCCCTTGATTCTTACACAACTACCACATCCTTCAAGTTACTCATATATACTTCAACCACACACCTGCAGTGTGTTGTTCCCTTTTCAAACAGGCCTCAGTTTGCTTATTGAGACACTTGTCATACATAGGCTAGATGCAGAAACTGCAGCAGCCACTTAAAAAACGTATCTATTTTAATCAGTGTGTGCTGGAGGTCAGGGTATCAGCCCTGATTTAAACAAAGAGCAGATAGCAGCTAATAGTCAGTGTCTGTCCAGATTTATAACAAACGTAGATCATGATGTAAAACATTGTTTAATCTAAAAAAAACATTGTATTCAGATCATTTTGTCAGGAACATGACAACAAATCACTTGATGTGATTCAAACAATTGCTCGCTTGACTGATATAGAGTCTTTAAGATGGATTCATCCTATTTCTATCCTAGTTTACTTTGTGTTTGGTGCCAATTAGCAAATATTAGTATATTGCTACAGTAGAAGATGAAAACAAGCCACCTACTAATGTTAGCATTTACCTAGACTCCATTTGCAAAACATTAGCATGCTGCAATGCTACAACAAGACAGTGAACCTTATTAACATTGTTAAACATCAGTACTATTGTTAATTTATATCCAATCAATAGCTGGCCACTATGGCTTTGTCCACGATACATTTATTTTGAAATGAAAACAATCTGTATCTCTGGGACAGCAGAAAATTTGTAATTAAAGCAGAAGTAAGTGATATATTTGTGTTAATATAAGTCTTAAATAGTTATATCTTCCGACAGCAATCACTTCTATAGAGTGTTTGGACTGAAACACGGGTCTCTCAGTCCCTCTGCTCTGCTCTGAGCCGAAGAGAAAACATTTATCGTATCCTACAGTTTTTATCCAATGAGGAGAGAGAACGGCATGCAGGGCTGTGTGTGCAGCCAAGGAACGCCGTGAATGTGGCGACGTAGGGACGAGGACTGTTATGGTGCGTTCAAGGAAACTCGTATTTTTCCGACCGTGAAGTGGTACCAGTTCGATCTGGTACGAGTTCACCGGTCGGAAGTTACGAGTGGCCGTTATAGTGACTTTCACCGGTAAAACAGGTCGGAAAAACACGAGTGGGTTGCCTGGAACGCTACAAAGTCGTAAGTTGTGACTTGAAGCTGTAATTTACGATTTCAAAAGCCTGCCTGGAACGCAGCATTAGCGAAAACGACCGGACCACTTACTTCTGCTTTAATAATTTGTCATCATCATAACTTCAGCCTGATTAAATACCTGATGATCTTAAAAAATGTTCACTAATTGTAGTTTTAAAAATTTTACGACATTTTCTTGGTTTTTAAACAGCTTTATCATTAAGTGTAAACTCATATTCAAAGACATGTTAGATTTACTCACAGCTTAGTTTCTTCAAACCATGGGGATAGTTAGACTACATCAAAGTACTTAAACAAAAGAAAAATATAGTGCCTGTAATCCATATTTCACAATTAACAATGGAAGACATCACTCTGTGTGCTGTGACAGACATAATGTAAGAGCTGGTGGAGATCAAATGCAGAGCTAAAACAGTGAAAATAATTAAATGAATGTAGATTCGCTTCTGGGACACAAAATAGTCTCTAAATGAATGACGGCAGCATTTATCTAAGAATTCATTTAAAAGTTGATGTCATTGTTGCGATTGACAGCTTGGATTTCTTTCATCTTGTGTAACAGTTGAACAGAGTCCCTCGGTGAGGCATTCGGCTGCTCATTATCAAACCTCCCGAGTCTGACGTGTTGATGCTACAGGTGCAGTGTGGCCCTGTTCTTTTCTTTTAACACTTTGTTCCTGTCCTTTCTTTTCATTCTTCCTTTTCATCAACACGGGAACGAAGCCGTTCCTGGAAGAAGCCCAGAAGGAAACGGTTGCTTATTGTTAGAGTGAGGGACCAACATCATTAGGCTGCGCACATTGAGTCGCTGGGACCCCAACTCAGGGAAACCAGAGACCTGGGAGTGTGAGTGTGTCTGTGTGTGAGTCTGAGTGTGTGTGTGTGTGTGTGTGTGAATCTGAGTGTGTGTGTGTGTGTGTGTGTGTGTGTGTGTGTGTGCACTTAACATTTCTGCATGTTTTTGTGTAGATTTGAAAGCTTTATGTGTGATTTCTGCCAAGTGAATGGGAGTGGGTATGTGTGTGGCGTTGAAAATGTTTTTCTGCCTGTGTCTGTGTGTGTGTGTGTGTGTGTGTGTGTGTTCATATAACCACTCATGTGCTGTATGAGTGATGTATGGGCACTGCCTGGGTATATAGATGGCTGCTTTTATGCATCCGCCCCTGCCTTTGGGGTCTATAGGGAAGGGTGGAGTAAAAAGAGCCGACCAGCTGGAACCCACAGTTTGTTATTGCCTCAACAAACTCCAGGCTGGGAGATTTGATTGTGCAAGTGAAAAAAAAAACTCCAGACAACCTGCAGCTACATATTTAGTAAAATCAGTCATATCCAAACTTGAGTCTGAAGTGAGCAGGGTCTCTGCAGGGCTCCTGGCAGCTTTAAAATGCAGATTTTAAAATATCAGATGTGTTATTGTGTGAGGTGATTATGAGTCGGTTCAGACTGAATTCAAACCTCATGGTGTTTTTGTCATTATTGCAGTAAAACTTGGCCACACATTCATCCCCTGTTGGCGCACAAAGCTGCAGTGCAAGTCATCAGATGTTTGTCATACATGTTGCTGTTGCCTTGTTCAGATTGTTGTATTAATAACAGCCAGGACATCCTTGAAAAAGAGATTGTTAAATCTCAATGGATCCTTCTTGGATAAATAAAGGTTAAATAAAACAAAAAAATTAATAACAGCCGAACCTCAGCTCAACATCTTGTGTTTTTCTTTTTCATGTGGATTTAATCACTGAAAACTGGGGAACAAGCTTTAGCATTATATCAAACTCATAAGTTTTCTAAGCTGCAACTCTTTAATTCATGTTCTGTTGCTCTTTACTTCTAAAAAGAAAGGGAGGGCAGATGAAGAAGAAGTTTCATGAGCGATTTGACACAGTTGGAGCTTTGTGAGTTCAGGTATTCACCAGATAAGAAACAAATCCAGCATGCAACTGGCTTCTTGAACACATCCTCACCGGTACTAAATTCAAACACAAGAATCCCCCTATAGCTGGATCGTGACAGTGAAATGCCCGTTTAACGGCCATTATCGGCCCCGGCCCTGCATTGACATATTGCAATAACAGAGGAGTCCATATGTCGGCGTGAGCGGTCGGTAAGTCTTCAGCTGAAGCTCATAACAGACTGAAATTCCAATCAGTCTGATGGGACCTGTAAAGGCCGGTATGCAGGGAAGGTGAGAAAAAAAAACTTAATTTACAAGCTACTGCGGCGTCCGCACAGAGATAAGACTGTTTGATTTAGAGCAAACATATATTTTGGTTTAAGTGCTGAGCGAAAACAGTTCAAACTGAGGCTTTAAGAAACATTTGCAACTTTAAAATGTATTGAGTTTGTTTCTTTATACGTCTTCTTTTTGTACTTTGTTCTCTGTAATTGCAATCATAAGATTCTTAAATATTTTTAACATGATCAAGCTTCTCATTTCAAGTCTGACAGTAAATGTTCATGGTTCAAGCTGAGAATATTTCCACCATGCGTGTGATGAATAATCAGAACAAGAACAATCACCTTTCTCATTATAAATTGAAAACTCATGATAACAACAAACACAACAAACTGACTTACCATAGGGTTTATGGTTTGATCCACAGCTTCTCACCGGCAATGTGTCCTTGAGCAAGACAGTAGCAAGAGCTGCCGCTGATGGACAGACTTACAGAGTCAATGGTGTCTGAATGTTAATAAACTTTGCCACTGTGCATCATTTTTATGAGATGCACTTGTGACTTTTTTCATGAGGATTTCTGAGTTTTTACTGATGAAGAAAAATGTCCAATCAGAGTGTAAACACCTGTGGACGTGAGGGTCGGCGGTGTCTGCAGCCAACGTAGACAACAACATGCTCACAACTCCCTAACAATTACAATGTAAACCTGCAGATGTTTACAGTGTTTACATGTTCTCCACCTTAGGTTAGCATTAAAATGAGCACTAACTAACTAATTGATGTGACGTTATATTCAGTTTCATTAAAACACCAACATATATATATATATTTTTTTTTATCTCAACACGTATCTGACCCCTTTGAGATGCAAGATCTCTTTCACGGGGGTGACTTGGCCAAAAGGGCAATATAGTAGATATCACGCAGAAGAAAATCATCAAATTCATCAGAAGAAAAAGGTTAAAAACAAAACAGCAACTTGTGCAAATGTCACAGACTCGATGAAACGTTACAGATCACTTAAGTTATTAGATTTCATCATCTGGGCACTGAGTCTGTACCCAGTTACACCACAGAGAATCCATTGTTTCAGAGCCTTTAACTCAAAACCACAAAATCCCGTCTCATGGTGACGACAGAGGAAACGTTAGGAGATCAAAAATGAAAAGAGAGAATACAGCAGCTCTGTAGCGTCTGTACAAACTATTATGGAAATCCTTCTGGTGCCTCCAGAGGAATCTGGACTTTGGTCCAAACGGGTGGATGGACCGACTCAGGGACACGCCCGTCCTCAGAGCCAGGAATTTATCATGGATAAATCATTTTTAAAAACCCACAGCAGTTGAGAGAAAACACCACAATTTTAAATTTACTATGTGAAGACACACACACACATGCCACCCACTGGACTAATACACACCCCACTAATGCACACACACACACTCACAGCTTTTAGATTGACACACAGAGAGTGAGACAGAAAGTAGTCCCCCCTCATTAGGCGTCTTAGCAAGCGCTGAAAAGAGCGTCTATTCACCGGACCTGGTGGGAACACTGGGACCAGCCGAGCAAAAAAACAACCAACCAGCCGGGAGGCAGCCACACACACACACACACACACACACACACACACACACACACACACACATACACACAACTTCTCCTCACGCAGAGACAAAGACAAAGAGCTGAATGCATGTGAGGCTTAAATTTCAACACTTGTGTCCCCCTCAGTTTTTCCTCAATTCTCCTCCTCCTCTTCTTCTTCATCCTCATCTTCATCCCCCTCCTCCATCTCTGTGTTTTCTAAAGAGAGAAGTCATCTTAAAGAAAAGCCGTCTAAATTCCTCCTGACAGCTGTCACGCTGACCACGAGCGGCTCAAACCCCCATCAGCCAGCCACCAGCTCAGACTCTCACAAAAAACTTTAGCAGCTTTGGCAACTAAAGAGGAAAAATAAATGAAAGCGCAGGGAGGAATCTGTCCCACTTTGTTTTTGGAAAACTCACCGACATCTTCATCACAGAAACACATTCTGAAGAAGTTCAAGCTGCAGCCAAATACCTCAGGAAGAGGATACACTTATTTTCTGGTCATGCTTCAGGTGATGGAGGGAGGACAAACTTTCTGTTTACTGAATAAAGACTTTCAAATCGCTCCATTACAATGACGATTCATACAGTATGTGCTGGTGTGTGTGTATGCGTGTGTATGCGTGTGTGTATATGGGTGGTTGCTCTTTTAAACAATGGTTTCTATTGGGGGAAATGAAGTGCAGGGTGCTCAGTGGATGTGCATCATTGTATTCGAGGACGACGTGGCCCAGTTTCTCAGAAAGCGACAATCACATCATCTCCACCATCAGGAGGTTGAACTAGTTTCCTATTGTAAAAACTTAAATGTATTGGACTTATAGTGGTTTCTATGGTGCAGGGTGGGTTTTCACCATCATACTCTAACCTGTATCTGTATGCGACGTGTGGTTGAATTGTCTGGAGCCTCAGCATTAAACTTTGCTGGCAGGTCTCGTGCTGACTTCACCCTGCCTCCACCCTCACCCTCGGTCCATTGTGTGTTTCAGTCCTGTGGCCACCACGTTCCCATTGTTGGGCTACTCCAAGGATTTGGTATCGCAGCCATGAGAGTCAATGAAGCAGCAGAGTCTGAGATATCTTCACTTTCTGTCCTGAAAAGAAAATGGAAGTTGCAGCTGCAGTTTGTGACTCAGTGTCTGTTGTAAAACTTTTTTTTTAATAACACAGGTCTGTGTTAGTTAAAAGGCGGATATGTTCCAATTTAATGGATCACAATTAACCCACAGCACCACAGTGAACGGTGGTTCACCGCCCGGGGGGTTTTCTCAGTCACTAATCCCTGATAAATGTGTTTACATGATGAGTTTGACTGAAAATGGTTTCTCAATGTCAGTAAAAACTTCTTCAGTCAAGAGTCCATATTTTGTCCTTTTATCTTTTACACGAAAACATTTTCAGACAAAATTCAGGTGCAACAGTTTGGACCGACCACAAACATTCAGTGGTTAAGAAAACAAGTGATGACTTCCTTAAACAGAATAAATCAAAAATTAATGAAAGATTTCTTGAAAAATGTAATAAATAAATGAATAAATCATACAAGAGA
The DNA here is from genome assembly GCF_045865225.1 of Trachurus japonicus. Lineage (NCBI taxonomy): Eukaryota > Metazoa > Chordata > Actinopteri > Carangiformes > Carangidae > Trachurus > Trachurus japonicus. The sequence goes on from NC_140911.1 coordinate 21,496,293, forward strand.
AGAGTTGTCATCTGACTGCAGTGGGTTTTATAAGTAATGAGTGATCTACTTGGGCAGATGCCAGTAAATCAGCCCGACTTCAGTTTGTGCAGTCAAATAAAACCTTCACACGTCGGGAAGCTCCCGAATAGGCTGCACAGACACACAACAGGCTGCGTGTGTGTGTGTGTGTGTGTGTGTGTATCACAGTGTGAATCTCTCCTGCAACGATAAGGTATAAGAGGAGGAGAGATAATCTACTCCCACTGTCTCCATATCTCCCATTGCTCTGACACTGGGTCCAAACATTACCAGCTACACCCTGCACTCCTCCACACACAGCTGGACTAACACACACACACACACACACACACACACACACACACACACTGGTTCACACACATCGAAGGTATAGTCTAAGATGCAAATATATTATTCATACACAACCTCACTGATAGATGCCTCAATAAATAATTACACAAACAAACACAAACACACTTTAATCCGACACACCTGTATCATAATCTGCACATTTAAAGGTGCATCTTGCAATTTCCATTTAATCAAGTGAGTTCCAGTTCAGAGGAAATGTTGCTTATATCACTGAAACCACTGAGAGTCAACACCACATTGTGTGTTTGTAGCACTACACTGTGTTTATTTCATTGTTTTGGCTCCTCAGACCAGTAAAATTGACTTCAGTGCTGCTTCATAATAAAACCACAGGCAGCTGCTGGAACGAGAGCGACTACTGCAAACACTGCCCGGCACAAAGTGGCAGAGACCCAACAGGTAATTATTCAAACACTCCCGTTTGATACAACCAAGGCCAGAGTCATAGATTATCGTCTTATCTATTGCAACAAGAAGCTGGAGTTCAGGTTTTAAACTGTGCTGTAAGGTTCCTTAAAGTTATAAAGTCATAATATAAATCTATGAAGTCCTAACTCTGAGAGCAGCACACCACACACACATCTACACACAGGAACACAGTGTGTTTGATCTACATGTGTGTGTGTGTCTGTGTGTGTCCGTCCACACAACATGAAAACACTTCCTGTCCTTTACAACTTGAACTTGTACTTTTAAACAAACGTACAGATACTTTGTGTCTCCCAGAGAAACTTTATTTGCTTCCTGCTCCTCAAATCAAAAGACACAATCAGACCTGGTTGCTAAGGTGTAATGTCAGGCACTTAAACGACACAAAAGCTGCAGACTCTGCGACACTTTCCCACTTGAATGGTGAAAGAAACAAGTAGCTTTTTTATTTTTATTACAGCCGTTAAAAGAGCATTGCCGTCGGCTGCAAACATCGTCCCAGTTTAGAGTCCGGATCTGAAGCTAATTCCGGCTCTATTGTTTCCTCTCAGCGCTCAAATAATAAATGTGTGTATTTAGTGCGTATTTATTTACTGTAGAGTGTGTGAGTGTGTGTGTGTGTGGGTGGGAGAGGGAGTGTGTGTGTGCCAGTGTGTGCCAGTGTGAAAAGTAGATTTAGAAGACGTTGTACAGGTGTTTCTGGTGTCTTTGTCTTAATGAGTAGCATACGTACGATGAAGACTTATCATTTCCAGTCATCACTAACATTCAAAGAGAAACATCCAGATGTTTTCGTTAAGGCAGTAAATCGATCCAGACTTTCAGATTTTCAGACGGATTTTGTTTCCACACATCAAAAAGTCGACAATTCAGTGAAGTTTACATGATAAATGGATTTTCCCTTCCTCAGAGACCACTGACAGCAATGGAGGGGCTGGGGATCAAACCACCGACCTTCTAATTAGCTATAATACCTTATAGCCACAGTCTTGTTACGGCGAGGACAGCTCACAATGGGTCTCATTCATGAAACGTGAGTAAATCTGTGTGTAGATTTGCACATAAAAGCTCACTCTACTAAAACTCTACTCCAGATTCATGAACGGTGCGGGAAACTCAGATTTGATCGTAAACACGCGTGTAACTTCATGAATGCCAACCCAACGTAAACTAACAACACGCCCCCGTGATCAGCAATTAGCATAGATCTCCATACATGAATAGCCATATAAGGAGATCCTGACCACCATATTAGGAGGTAGGTGCAACCTGTTCACCTGCGGCCATGACGCAATCAAGGAAAGAGGGAGAGAGAGAAAAAAAGAGAGATCGCGGATCGAAGTCATTTTGGGTGAAGTGGAGTCCAGAAAAAATATTTAATTCTCTTCTGTTAGTAGTGGTGTGACTGGGACAGGTAATCAAAGGCTGGAGGGAAGAAACAGATTTAGTGAATTAAGTAGGCCTATCCTTGGTTTATTAAAGAACCGTTTAAGACGTAAAGCCAGAATAGTTTGATATGAAACATAAAAAAAACAAATAAAAAAAAACACAACTACAGAGCTACGGCAGCGACGGGAGGAGGAGTCTCTTCACAGCCTCAGCTGTATAGGAGCATGGTTGTATCAACACATTAAGTTATATAGGCAGGTTATATTGTTACAGAAGCACCAGCCGTCTGTCACAGCTCCATCCAAACCGGTGCCGACTGCGCTGCTGCGCAGGGTGAAGTGTGCGCCCACCGAGCGTGTAGCAACACAAAAAAGTTTTTTCCGGTTTTATATCAGATTATTATCATCATAAAATGGAGCCTTGACGTGTTTGTGCGTGTCCGATCCCTAAAACGTCTCTCTCTCCAAATATTTCTAATTGTTTGTCATGTTTAAATTATGTGTTTCAAAGGCGTCGGCGTATTTTGAACATGAGAGAGAGTAATACGGATTCAAATTGTAATTTTCAACAGTAACAAGCAGTATTTATTTGCATTCCTACATTTACACAAGCGCTACACACAGTCCGGAGCAGGTGTAGATTTTGTGAGTAGCTACGAAAAAATCAGCACTACTAAATGATTGATGAATGCGGAAATCCACATACCGTAAATTTGCGCTGCTCAGGGTTTACACACAAATCCGTGCTGCTCACGTTTCATGAATGAGACCCAATGTCTCTGGTATAACAGAACATAGAGAACGTTAAGAAAATCCCAAACAGCAGCTAACTACCTCTGTCAGACTGAGAGAAAGTAGCAGCCATGTTTTTTTTATATGACTTTTCATAATTTATTCTGGTAGCCTACCATTTGTGTTGCCACAAAGCAAGTCAAGTAGATTTGACAGTTTTCTAATAAACTTTCAAGATTTGGAATTTTATTTGTGTAATTTCTACATTTTAATAGATATCAGTAAATTATAATCATATCATACCAAACCAACTTCAACCAGAAGTTACACAACAATTTCTTACTCAAATCACGTGGGCCCCAGGAATTCACCACATTGAAAACCATCAACATCACTGAAAGCCTTCCTGTGTTTCAACAGTTAACTGCTTTTATTGTGAAGCAGTGAGGCAGCCTGAGAGTAGGACTCCAGCTCTAACAATGATAACTTCTATAAAGAGATAATTACACACAATATAAATACACTGTGTGGCTGGCTGCTGCTAAAAATACATCTACTAAAATATCTCAAACTGGAAAATCTGTAGCCAACACTGTTGTGGGAATGAACAGAGGCAGCCGGTCGCCCTCACTGCCTCATCACTGGACTGACTGATGGTCTCCAACACGTCACTGCAGGTTGTGAAACAACCTCTGAGCCAGAAACTGTCAAACCTGAGCTCTGCCGGACACTGGTCGCCTCTACAACAATAGAGACGCAGCGGAGGAGTCGACTCTGCACTTCACTTCAAAGCCAGAGACATGATCCAGGACCCACTGTAGTTCAAAGACACAGGATGAGTGTGTGTGTGTGTGTGTGTGTGTGTGTGTGTGTGTGTGTGTGTGTGTGTGTGTGTGTGTGTGTGTGTGTGTGTGTGTGTGTGTGTGTGTGTGTGTGTGTGCAGGTAGGTGGATGAGTTGAGCAGTGTGCCTTCCTGTAGTGTCAGATAGACTCTTGCATACAGCCTGCATCAGAAACTCAGACCTTAAAACCAGCCGGTAGGAGACTGGACAAGACTGTAACCTGGTAATGTCACAATAAAGCAGACACCAAGCCCTGTCCCCCTGGGCCAACCTGCAGAATTCAGTCACTCTGAGTGTTTTACCAAATCTGATCTCCTTTTGTTAGATCACTCTGAAACAGCCAGCCAATCAGAAGAGAGGCTCATGGCCTCCTCTCTCCTCCTGATGTGAACAGAGCTCAAAAGAAAAGCTGAGAGAGAAGAGTGAGAACTACACTGACATGGTTTTATATCTTCTCATGAATCAACACTTCAAAATAAAACACAGGAGAAAACCGATAATAGGGAGGTTTAGTTTACTGAGGCGCCAGAAGTAAAACATCTCATTGATCTAAAGCTTGAGATTTGCGTACATACACACACAGTTCCAGCTCATGACCTGACGCAGCATTTCTGGGACTTCGGATGAAGTGAAAACAATTTGTCCTCACAAACTGTCTCAACTCAACAGGACGGTATCCAGTGTTTACTCTATTATTATAAACCTGTTTCAGGAGCAGGACTTCTACCCTCTTGCCAAGTCATAAATAAAATGTAGGGATTTAAAACTTCAGTCAACAGTCAGTCATTCATCCTCAAACCATTTATTTGTTCCTGTTTTCAAAGTGGAGAATGAAACCACTTGAGCTACAGGCGAGCTCTCATTATAATGTTCTTCCTCTGCATTAACCAAAACATTTCCAGATAACTCTGCTTAGACGTTACAACCCCGAGGTGCTGTGTGTGCGTGTGTGCCAGTGTTTTTTTGTGTTTGTGAGACACAAAGATTACTGCAAATTAAAGGGTATTATGTGGTTAAGCATTGTCTCCATTTGTGGCTCATTGCAAAAGACTAGTTTCTTTGTGCGATGGAGATCTGGAGATTAAAATTGCTCACATTCATCTCAGTCTTCATTAAGTCATTTTAATGTGTGTTACATGTGTGTGTTTTAAAGTGGATAATGTGTATATATACACTAACACCTAATACATGACTCTGTATCCCAATACATGCAGTTTAGAAGTTGAAGCGGATAGGGACAAGGCTCAGACTGTGTGTGTGTGTGTGTGTCAGTGTGTGTTTAATGGCAACCATTTCCACAACAGAGACACCTAATTCTTAACAGGTGTGGCTCCAGAACAACAAAGTGTATCTCAGAGATGCATCCTGACCTGGAGTCACTTTCTTCAGAGCTCTCGGTAGTTGTTTGTGGTTTGTGGTCATTAATTGTAACTATTCACTTCACGGGTCAGAAAGAGAGTCTGCGGATCAAAGGCAGAGTGACGATGAGGAAGGTTAAAGACACACGGAGCCGAGATGAAGGTGGATCAGAGCTCCCAGCTCGACTCCTCCCCATCCTCATGTGTTCATTAAAGAGTCCAAAAACCTTAACAAACAAATGCTCCATATGAACAGAGTGACGTCAAAGCAGTGGGAATAACACAACTTCTGATTCAGATGTCATGTGATGTTTCTGCCAGACTGTGCTAATGCTAACTAGCAGCAGATGCAGATGTTCAGGCTGGTGTGAAGAAACACAAACAGCTGGAGCAGAGGAATGGATGGACTTTTCTGCTCCGTCTCTTTGTGATTAAAATCAGAATATGCTTTATTGTCGTCGTCCTCCTCCTCCTGCTCCTGCTCCGGCTGCTGAAGTAGAAACAATAGAATCTAAAATAAAGTCCTCTGTGTCAACTATGTACATTGTCCTGCAGAAAGTCAAATAAACGTTTCTCCAGAGGACACAAAGACAAACAAAGCCTTTCATTTTCATATGTGTGTGCGTGTTAAGACGTAAAGTGTTTATGCTCTGTGTGTACACTTAGATTATGTGTGTGTGCGCGTCCCAACCTGTTGTTTTTTTCATACTTGTACAGACAAAACAGAGGCAGCACACAGCAGACAGTGATGGACACTGTGCAGGAGAACCAGGGACACGACTACAGTAAAACATGGGCAATGAGTATCTGTGTTTGTGTGTATACGCTTTACCATATAGAGCAATGTGTGCTGGTTTATGAGTGTGTGTGTGTGTGTGTGCAGTTGTCTGACCTCCTTTCTTCTGAATGCTTCTTCAGTTGGAATACAAACACGCACAGAGAGAAAGGTTAGCGCCTCATATCACAGGAACGTTGTGTCCTGTTGATCAGATATGTTGGAGGGGGCTGGTTGTTGGTTTTATTTTGGGCAAGCTTCACCCTGGCACTCAGAGATACTGTAAATTAAACACATCTGTCTCACAGCTGGAATTTGGCAACAGGCAGCTTCAAAAAGTGACTACAGGCTACGTTCACACAAAGAATTCACTATAGAGCGTGTTTTCAGCCTGGATCAACTTCCACCACAGCGAGGCCAGACCATGATCAGACCCAAATTACAGAATTGCAGATTTCGGTTTGGGGGTGGGTGAGTGGAGTTATTGTGTCGTGCCCTTGCCTTTTAAGGAATGATCAAATCCAGTATGAATATACAAAGATTATTGTGTATTATTAAAGGGATAGTTCACCCAAAATTCAAATTTCACTCATTATCTACTCACCCTCATGTCGACTAAGGGCTGGGAGAGTCCTCCGTGCCTTCTCTGAGTTACGGGGGGGTCCGCGCAACAGTATTTGTCCATATAATGGTTGTGAATGGGGCTCACTTTCCTTTGTCCAAAAAGACACACCAAAAAACATCCAAATACCTCCATAGTGCTCGTCTGTAATGTCCCTCTTGTATTGAAGCCCCAACAAGAGAAATTGTTCCGCCGGTCGTTGCACTGACACAGGAAGAGCAGTGAACTGAGACACTGGGAGCTTCTGCTACAAACAAGCTTAAAATATAGACTTATTTAATTTTTTTTCGGAACAATTTCTCATGTTGGGGCTTCAATACAAGAGGGACATTACAGACGAGCACTATGGAGGTATTTGGATGTTTTTTGGTGTGTCTTTTTGGACGAAGAAAAGTGAACAAGTGGACAAATACTGCTGCACGGACCCCCCCGTAACTCCGAGAAGGAGAAATTTGAATTTTGGGTGAACTATCCCTTTAATGTATATAACTAAAACTGGACTCAGTGTCGCTGACTTCAGGGAAAAGTCCACTCTCAGTAACTGTGAAGCATTTCCACATCACAGTGGTAAAAGTTTCATCCTGGACCAAAATCGGCTCCAGACGAGTTACAGCGTTACAAAATCATCTCAGGTCATTGTCCAACCAGAGACATGAAATTTCTGGCCCAACAGAGATGCCTGTGTCCGGCCCATATACTTCCACATCTGGGCAGATTCTGGCTGTTATCTTGGTATCTCCTGACAGCTGGAACATCTTCTGTGTGTGCAACAGAGTCGGTCCATGTGTGGAAATAGTATCTGACAGAAAACAAGCATGTGGCACAAGTACAGGCTGGATTTATCTAACAACCTGGATGGCAAAATGTCACATCACATGTCAGGTACCAGACCAGGCAACACATTGAGTTGGTAAATGTAATACTTGTGAGCATTGGTGTTTATGAATATACAGCTATGTTCATATTTTAAAAATATAGACATGATGTGTGCAGCAGGTTGTAGTGTTCACTATACTACGGGTCAGATTCATGAACTAAACCGAGCAAAAGCTGACGATCAGGTTGTTACAGTTTCGCATGATGCATCCTATATAAGTTAACGCTCTCCTAATGTGACTTGTTCATCTCAAACCAACAGATGAGAAATCTGTGCACGTTAACAAAAACCTCAAGAAACTCAAGAGACAGTGACTGCGGCCAACAACTGTAATAAGTGTGTGTGTGTGTGTGTGCGTGCTATGTGTCGTGTTGGGGTCGCTTGGCGCCAGCTCCCAGTTTTACTCGGATGGTTACAGAGGGGAAGGAAGTGTTTGGCCTGGCAGAAATACTTTATTGTTGCCTCACTGCTGATAAGAGGATATTAATTAGTAGGCTGCACAAACACAACAATACAATAGAGGCTGATAGTGCTTCTGTTGGGGAGGGGGCAGCAGTTTGTGTGCCAGCTTATACAGTTATACAAACAGATGTTCTGTGTGTGTGTGTGTGTGTGTGTGTGTGTGTGTGTGTGTGTGTGTGTGTGTCTTTTGTTCTTTTTCCAACACAATGAGAGCAAAGATAGACGAGGAGTTATTTTAAAACAAGGCTACGAACTGACACAGTTGGTGTGTGATGGTGAAGACGTGCACGTGTTGCTGCTACGGCAACAGGAGGTGACAGAACATCATTTTTACTTGGTGAAATTTGCATCAACACTGTATCAGTATTGTGTCTACTCTGCAGTCGTCACGGTGATGAAGCGTGTTCGAGTGTTTGTTGACACAAAACTACTGAACCAAACTGGGTGGTGAGGATGACGGGGTTTCAACCGTCAATGAGATGTGTATTAAGTTTTGGTGCTGATCCGATTAGATGCAGGAAACTTTTTTTTTATCACTTTGCAACATTTCTTTTAATTCTTCAACATTTTTGTCAACTTTTTCATAAAGTCTTTGGATCTTTAGATGTTTGCACATATTTTTGTTTGGTTGAAATCTGAATTTGTAGTTTGGTGCAGGTCAAGATAAGAGTTGTACTTATTAATAGAAAGTAACAATGTAGATATCAGCAGTAGCATTTAGGAACATGTACATTCATGTTTCATTCAACACACAACTAATCCAATCACACAATAACAATAGAAGTTGTGACACAGCAAGGACACGGTTCACACAGCTCACATCATCATGTCAGACACCAGATGAATAAATCACGATCTGCCTTCACGATCACAATTACTCCGGAGCTTTTTAGTGAAGGTAAAAATGTAGCATAGCCACGGGAATAATCCTCCTTAGTTACTCTTTAATAACAGTAACAGAAAATAAATAAATCCCTTGAAGAATGAATAATAACACCTGGTGGTTATCAGTCTGTTTAGTTTGGCAGCACCAAGCCTCCTTAATAAACACTGATAGGTTTCAGCTCAACTACATTAAAATCACAATAGCGTCAGATACATTCATCCTCCACTGTTATCACAGTCATAACAGAAGTGTCTTATCTCACTCATCTGATAATATATCTCGGCTATTAACAGTGTTGGGTTACGTCTGTACATTAGGAAAAACTCTAACATACTTTTACATTCTCCACCTGCGATTTTGGTCACCGGTTGGAACCAATCAGCAATTAAAGGTCAAAACAAACATCTAGATGGATATTTTGTGAACACTGTGAGACTCCAGTCTAACCGTGATCCCGTGTGACTGTCCAGTAATCTGTCAAAAGACTATTTACACATATGAACTCATGTCTAGACTCAAAAATGTTGATATGACGTGAGATTCAAGTTTGGTGAACAGAACAACCAAAAGGCGCTCATGTGTTTTTTGTTTCGTTTTTTTTAAATAAAGGAGAAAATCATTTAGGAAGTTTCACAGCTCATGTTTCATGTTTAAAATGTTACTGCTTCTGTTTGAAGTGAAATTATGAATTATGTGTTATACATTTACATTAAAGCTCCATTTAGTATAAAGGTCCAGATGTTTTATTTAATTATGAAGCAAGTCTTTAGCCTGACAAACCAGACTATATCACTAAAATGTATAGTCTGGAAACGACCGGTAGACCTCGGCTCAATCCAGGGGGCGCGATGAAGGCTGTCTTTCAAACTGGCTCTGCATGCAATAGGGTAGAGCAGGATGACGTTAGCCTGACAAGCCAATTAAAATGTATGTCGCCACCGCGTTAAGCCCGCCCAACGACTCTCTAAACAGATAGAGCGCTGTGATTGGTGAACACAATCAGTGTTCGAGACTCAAAAAGTTCCTATGGCTCGTTTCTAGACCCACCTACGGAGCAAATATTTTTGCTGCCGCTAGGGTGCGTCTAGATTTCTAGGCTAGCAAGTCTTAGCTCTGTATCAATACTGTGAAAGTATTAAGCCTCAGCCCACAGAGAAATGCACAGGGCCTGTATTCAGAGACTGAGTCTTCAAACCAGCCATCAGGACTTCTGTGACTCTGAGATGTCACAACGAACCTGTCACCGAGGCTCAGGGCCTCCTCTCTTCTGATTGGCCGACACTGACCTGATGTTGTTAGAGCTCCTGAGAGAGGAGGTGTAAAATTACACTGAAATGTTTTTTCTTCTCATGGATCCAAACTGGTTGACCCTGAGTTGTACCTGGTGTTGAATGCTACACCTGCTAAACATCAGCATGTTCGACGTGTCATTGTAAACATGTCAGCGGTCTAGTGTCAGCATTTGGCCAAAAGCGTTGAGGAATTTTTGGGATGTTCGAAAATATACCATACTTCCTTTGTTTTCCAAACAGGCCACAACATTTTTCTCATACTGAACGTGTCATTTCAGTGTTGTCATGCAGCCCCCGCTCATTCCCACCCCCACACTAGAGCGAGGCCCGTGACCCACGCTAGTCCCGACCCTCAGTCTGAGGCGGCACATCCTCTGCAGTGACCCGGTGCGCTGCTCAGCTGTCACGTCCTGTGGGACAGAGACACTGATGTCAGCCTGTTTGTGTGTGGTCCGCTCTCCGTCCGTCAGTCAGTCAGTCACTGTGTGTGTGTTTACACTTCTCATGCTCTTTGTTCCTCCGTCAAACTCACTGTATTTCACTTGGAAGCAAAACTGTTAGAAAATAAAGTTTGATCTCGGCTCCAAGCAGAAACATTTTGACAGTTAATACATCACCACGCTGGCTCAGAGCAACACTGAGAAGATATAACAATAAACAGCACAGTGAAAACTGACGATGCTGTGGATGTGGAAGTGACTGCTACCTGCTCTGCTGGGAGAAGTCGCAGCCTCAGGGTCTTGCTGCTACGTGCAAAACTCATGTTGTAAAATTAAAGTTCTTATTCTCATGAGCTTGTGAAGTAATTGCACATATTTCATATTGTCTATTTGACTGTGTCAGTAATGTCTGACATCATCGCCCTGTGTGTTTACTCTCAGCTCCAAACCCACTGGTTCCTACTGCGGAGAAAATGCTGCTTCATGGGAATATTTACTATAGTGGATTTGGTGCGCGGGGGAGTGTGTGTGAGACTATACCAAAAAAAAGAACTACATTGCACATACAGAAGTCTGACTCACTGATGTGTTCTTAATGGTTTTTAATGCCACAAAGGACACACACATACACGGCCATTCATAAATACACACACATGTTAGTGGGTTATACTATAAGAAAAACATATCATCTACATGTTAAACAGAACCAACTGTGACTCATAGATATCAAACCACCACAGTTTCTCTAACCTGACCCACACAGGACCATCTGGGACTCTGGGTGTGGACCTGCACTTGTATTATTACAGCACATAATCTTATCTGATTGGTTACCATTGTAATTAAGGTTAGGATCCAAATTCCTACGTCAGTGTTTCTGAGTTAAGATGGATAAGTGTAACACATGAGCTTCCTCACGTCCGAAAATCTAAACCAAGAAACTACCTATTTGTTGTGGTTTGATGATGAAACCTTTGTTAGTAGAAAATCATTTTAACTCTCTCTTCTTCTTTTATCTCCTTTTTCAACGGATGTCAGCGACACATCAACTCCATATTGAAGTTATTTGTAATTTTGTTCCACTTTTGTACGTTACAATGAGAATACATTACAAGTGATGAGAAAAGTAGCATCGGTTGCTTGGCAACAGATTAGTGTTTCGGGTTTCCTAAGACAGGATTCGTGAAGCCAGTAAGAATTTGCAAATTAGGGAAAATCCTCTGTTGCACAACTTCCTGTCTTAACTTTATCAGTTTTTATGATTCAGCTTGTGGTCTGTGGTGGTGTGACAGTCATGAGCTTCATACACCCTCCACCCACCGCACCTCGGTGACTCCTGCTGCTGTTGTTTATAAATGAAGCCTAGATAAATAGGCTACAGATAAACCTCTGCTATGCACAAAATCCAGTGACGCCATCACTTCTGTTTAGTTGTATGGAAACGTAATATTCAACTTGATAATGAGGTCGTTCCTCTGTCACTTCACTTTATTAGACTCACAGTGGTCGCAAAGGAAGAGACTGTAGTGAAGCTGGAGGTTCACTACAGATTCAGACGTTAGAACCTTTTGACTTTTCTTTCTTGTTGTGTATCTTTTTTCATGTGTCTCTCTCTCTCTCTGTTTCTCTCTCAAAACTCTCAACTCTCACAAACACACACACATACACACACAGGAAACAGCAGAGGAGGAAGGAAAAACAACAAAACACTCACAGAGCATCCTAACGATTATAAACCACAATAGAGTTGTTCAGCAAACAAATGAACGTCGCCTGGTGGACACACACACACACACACACACACACACACACACACACACACACACACACACACACACACACACACACACACACACTTGAACACACTAACTTCCGTGGCCATGACTGTCCCAAGCTTGGAGCTACTTCAACGCAACACACACTCATAAATGATGGGACCAACAAACAGGAACACACACTTAGAGCTTTCCCAACCTTCAGTAAGTATATTAAACACAATAGAGACACACTGACTGTACAGATGCACACACACACATACACACACACACACACACACACACTGAGCCCAGCCCGGACCTGTGGGAGAGTCCAGGCTGCTGCAGCGTCTCCATCTCGCTCTTTGTGTCTTTCATTGTGTCCTTTCCTTCAGGGGTGTGTGTTATGTGTTTTGTGTCCTCTGTGGTAAAAACACCAACACATTAAAAGGTGGGGAATTTCTCAACCACACAAAAATGTGTGTGTGAAAGTGTGTGTTTGCGTCCAGCTCTCCAAACACGAGAAGCTCCCATAGCTGGAGGCTGTGGGCCGGAGGAGGAAGAGGAGGAGGAAGAAGGGATCTGTTAAATAATACAGGACCTTTCATTCAGGATGAAGAGGATGTTATTCTGGGCTCTTCATCAGTGCTCTGTGGTGTGACTGCATATTTTAAGTGTGTGTGTTTAGCTGCGGTTTCAGCAGATATGATGTTTTAATAACAGCTCTGAGTGTTTTATTTTGTTATGTTAACCCGAGGATCAGCGAGAACGGGCAACTACGGGATGATGAAACTCAGAGCAACTCATAAAACATCACCTGCCTTCATTCTTTCAACAACCACAAGGTGACGGCTGGGTGGGGACGCCTCAGCCCGTCGTCCAGACAACTACTGTGTGGTCGCTGGACCAACAGGCTTGAGGAGTCAGGGAGGAGCGGGGGCGACGGACGGAGGAACGGCTTCCCTCCCTCATCAGCTACTTCTGTGGCGTCACCGGGCGAAGCACTTAACCTTCAACTTCCCCCGAGGAGCCACAAAGGGCCGAGAGATGCACAACTCAACGGCTGCAGAGAGAGTGAATGTCAAGCAGAGCGCCGGTGAGACAGAACATCTGTGCACGTTCACATTCTCAGCATAAAATAAACTGCAGATCCAGTTGTAAAAAAGGGGGCTTTAAAAACAAATATCTGAAAGCTCTGATAATGATTTAATGATTTTTTTTCAAGAAGTGACATTTTCTTCATAGGAGAAGTTTTAACTTCACCTCTGAAAAAACACAGGTTGAGTTTCTTTCCAGACAGGTTTTCATAATTTAAGTGAAGTTCTGAGAAGCTGCAGTTCCTCTACTGACCACAAGAGTGTGTCTCCACCAGTGAGTCAGTTCCCATCGACTTGGATTCTGGCAAGATGGCGACACGGTCCGGAGCAGCTCACTCCGAGCTTCAGAAATCTTAAACCATCTTTCTATATGATTTCTATTTATGAAACAAAGTAAAGGTTTTTGGTGAACTTCAAAAGTGCATGTAGAGAGGAAAAATCAAAAGAGGTCAAATCTCATCACGTGGCCTTTATCAGGGTCTTCTGGTCTGGTCATCTGATGATAATTTGATTGGCCAACATACACCTTGCCAGACACTGTTGCACTGAGTTGAGATTCTCCTCATGATTTCTGATTTAAATATGTGAGTGCAGCCAAAGATGGTGGTTTTCTGCCAAAAGTCTCAAGTTCTCAGGCTCTTGTTTCCTGGTCAGGATCAGATGGTCTGATGATGGTGAGACTCTTGATTTCTACTCCAACACTCAGTTTGGTCGTGAGCCTAAAGCTGTGACCAAAAACCACACATATTAACTGTATAAATATGTGCATGCACACGTGTGGTGGAAGGAGACTGTGGGGTAAACGTGTAACCGACTGAAGAGATCAATCATCAAATGTGTGCAGAGAATAACTCAGGAGAAATTAGAAATTAGAAATTAGAAAAACTTCATTGTCCCGTCAAGGCAGGAAATTCATCTTTGGTCTCAGTTACGGTACATAAAAAGAACACAGACACTTGCCAGCAAGACTAAGGCCTTAAGACAAAATGGTGTAAAACCTGGGGACCTGATCTGATCATCTGAAATTCTGACTCAATCAGTTCACCTTCAGAAAAATACTGTCAAACTCATGACTGGATATCAAAGAGTGAGAAAATGCTCAAATCTACGAATAAAGACATGATTTCAGACTTGGTCTCTGAGGTTTGTTGAATAACAAACACAGTGGGAAGTTTGTGTTTCTGTGAGTGAACAGAGTGTGATTCATTCACTCGTTAGCAGTGACTGGGCGCCGCGGCATTAGGTCGGTGTGTGTGTGTGTGTGTGTGTGTGTGTGTGTGTGTGTGTGTGTGTGTGTGTGTGTGTGTGTGTGTGTGTGTGTGTGTGCACGCAGCTGGATTGGGGCGAAACGCCGGGCTCATATTATTTCATCATTAATCTTCACTTTCCCATATGTCAGATACACATTACATACAGTATATCACAGCTCTGTATGTAAAAGGACTGTGTGTATGTGTGTATGTGTGTGTGTGTGTGTGTGTGTGTGTCTGTGTGTGTGTGTGTGTGTGTGTGTGTGTGTGTGTGTGTGTGTGTGTGTGTGTGTGTACAGAAATTTTAGGAAACCACAAATAACTAATTACTGTAACGGATCGTATCAGTTAAAGTGAATGTATTGTTTTCAGTTCAGGACCTGAAATCTAATGAAATCCAGTCATTAGTGTTGCACTCATAAATACTCAAATAGCCTCAAGGGGACATTTTTGGCGTTCATTTAATCCTAATTTCCTCTCCGAGCTGATGCAAAAACTTCCTCCATTTTGATAAATTCACTGTTATGATCATTTCACTGCACTGATTCGTCCAGTACAACGGCTTTGAGACTTTGCAGAGAGGGAAACGTTTCTTTAAAACCACGATCTTCATATATTACAACGAGGTCTCTACAATGTCATGGTCCACACTGTAAATCTACTGAGCTGCTCCACAAATCCACCGTGTCCCTGCTCTGTTCTTGTTTCTCTTTAAAGGGGATTTTCAGGGAGTTTTCCCCGTCTGATCCGAGCGTCTGAGACTGAGGCTGTTGTCTGTTGTTCAGATTATAAAACCCCCAGAGATAGATTTGTGATATTTACTGTAAGTCAAACTGACTCAGACTGTGACTAAGTTCCAACATTAATATCATAAATACAGCAAACAAAACAAGGTGTGTGTGTGTGTGTGTGTGTGTATGAGTGTGTATGTTCTTTAATTGGCCCCGACAGACTGTCTAATTCATATCTGCAGTCCTGTGATAACAGAATACAAATCTCTATGAAGCTTTTATTTTGACCTTTGACCCTCACTGCTCATAAACACCCTATCACAGCCCTGTGTTGCTGCCGCCTGACGTGAGCTGCCGGGGTGAGTTAGGACCTGTGGGCCGGCGCCGGCAGGAGTCACCGAGCCGGGACACAGACACAGTGAGACTCTCCACCAGTGTGAACGGTGTTAACAGTCACAGTGTTAACAGAGTCACTGTAAAGTTTTTATGTCCCCCAGTGGGTGAGCTTACGGCAGGGCCAGGTAATGAATGTCAGTGAAAAATCACTGCAGTAAATGCGATTTTTATTCGCTCACAGAACTGTGATCCATCATAAAAATCAATAGGATTACAATACGAAATGTTTTTTTTTTATTAAAAATG
The DNA here is from genome assembly GCF_045865225.1 of Trachurus japonicus. Taxonomy (NCBI): domain Eukaryota; kingdom Metazoa; phylum Chordata; class Actinopteri; order Carangiformes; family Carangidae; genus Trachurus; species Trachurus japonicus. The sequence continues at coordinate 21,512,242 of NC_140911.1, forward strand.
TTCTTGAATGGAGTAACAAATGTGTCCTGGTTCAGAGCTCACGTCCTTCAGAAACTGTGCAGGTTCCAAGGCTTCTTCTAATGTGTCTTATTTTCCTGGGCAACAAAGGACCTAACAGGTGAATCCTTCACATCCAATACACTTTTTTGTGCAGTGAGGCCTTTAAGGGCTTTTTAGATTCACATACTGCAAAGTTACATTTGCTTAAAGCAGTGAATTTGTCCATTATTAAACACTTGAAAATATCTGTTTAAGAAACACATAGAACAAATCAAAAAATGTGTGATTAAAAATTTGAATAAAGTGACAGCCCTAATTATAAATATATGATAATTTAATGCCATTGAATCATTGTAACTGGGTTTTGAAAACACATGACAACTGATTCTAATGAGCTGATTTAGTTAAAATTGAGAGAGGTCAGAGGAGAACGGACACACTGACCTGACATGTGGTCACCTGCGATTGACAGCTTGAACGTGCAGCTGGAGAATCTGCAGACACGATGTGATGCATTGAGTCTCAGAGGAAAGTTTCCTCATGTTGAGGATCAATGACATGAAGAGCTGAGAGCAAAGCGAGGAGCCGCCCACAGCGAGTATGTAATGGTCTTCCTAGTAAAGTGCTCTGTGTGTCTCCATGTTGATGAGTGTGATCGTGTTTCAGGAGAACATCCCGGCTGGGCGGCTGCCAGAGAGTGAAACGGACCGAGATGTGGTGAGAATGAAAAACAGACCGAGGTTCAGACAGATGTAAAATCAGAGTGAAGCCTCAGAAGAGACACGAGGCACGAGAAGCAGCTCAACAAGGGAGGAAAGAAAACACCTGATCCGCTCACAAGAAACAGGTTGCACAATACGATACATCTCTGACCGACAGGTCACATGTTCAGTCTCATCATCTCTATTCTCTATTGACAACATGTGTCGGCTCACAGCCTGAACCGCTACTGAACCCTGACACAGGTAACACACAGCAGGCAACCTGTGATGCCCGAGGGTTCAGAGTTTATACAAACTCAACAAGCAGGAGACGGAACAAACAGGGGTGAACTTGGGATGAAGTGAAGAAAAGAAGGAAAACGAGGAGGAGAGGGAGGAGCAGAAGAAGAAGTAGAAGAGAAAGAAGAGGCATCTCTGCTTAATTTTCAGTTTCAGCTCAAAGTGAGGAGGAGAGAAACAGGAGGAGAGCTGCTGCTCCTGGTAACGTCTGAACCACTTCTACTACACTGAATAAAAAGAGGCTACCAAAAGAACCAGGCCGTGTAAGGTTTTTCCTTCACATTCAGTCTGAAAACGCCCATCCATCCATCCATCCATCCATCCATCCATCCATCCATCCATCCATCTGCTCTGTCTTCACTCTGTTGCTTCACTTCAGCAAAGAGTGAAAGTGCTGCGGCTTTGAACTTCACTCCAGCCGTCAGATAAGAACCTTTATCTGACTCTCTGTTGATCCTGGCCCTGCAGTGACGTGACACTCCACTTGCTTTAGCTCTAAAAACACCAGCAGAAAGACAAACAGCCGCCTGCTGGGTGATGTCTGCGTCTCTGCTGCGGGTCGAACCATCAGGACCTGAGCTCCTCACCTCCCGCCCACCTCCTCCTAACCTCTCCTTGTCTGACTGAGAGCCAGTCAAGCAGCTTCAATAGACTCAGCTCAGCTCTCAGCAGCTTCACGACCTGAGGCTGCTGGATGTGATGAAGGTCAGAGACCAGACGGAGAGAGACAGACATCAGCGGTAAAGATCTCCTGAATGTTTCTGTACTTTTTTCCTGACACACCGGAGATAAAACAGGAGAAGCTCTGATCACTGCTCCAGACCAGAGCCTCAAACCACATATTCTGACCCGCCCCAACCCCAATCCTGACCTCTGACCCCTGACCCAGCCACAACCTAAAGTCCTCCTGTGCTCAAAATCCAAATTTTAAGTAAAAATAAATAAATAAAGTTAGTTATCAGCTGAAATGTGCTTATGAATGAACTTGGGCTCCATTAATGATGAGATTTTATTAGTAAAGCTCATCACTGGATGAGAGCAGCAGTTTTGTTGAGGTTGAATTGAGTGGATAAACAGTGAGATTAAAAGAATATTTTGACCTGTTGTAATAAGTGAACTTGTAGACTGGTTTAAACTGGTTTCTGTAAACTGTGATGAGCAACACAGATTCCTGCACCACAGGCTGAGGAAGAGTTGAAGTAAGAAATAAAGGACGACAAATAAAGGAAGAAATAAAGGAAGACAGTTGCATAAAATTCAAGCAGAAGTAAACTTCAAAACTGTAGGGCAGGCTACACACACACATCCCACAGGTGGCTATGTGCACCAGCGTCACTGCTTTATCATCACTACAGCAGGAGAGGACACACAATGACACAATACAACCAGGAAAACAACAATCCACACACACACACAGGGCAGGAAACGACAGTCCCACACACAGATTGTACGGCAGAGGAGGGGGTTGAACTCCATAACAGGAAAGGCCGGGACAATTGGGGGAGGTTTACTCACAGCAGAGACACTGACAAACACCGACAGAGACAGAGACACACTGTACTGTCTGATCCCTCAGATCTTTTGTCTTCGCCACCCTCAGCAGCAGCAGCAGCAGCAGCAGCAGCAGCAGCAGCAGGTATTTGTGTCCAGGTGATGTCTCTGTCCTCCGTCTGCTCATCTGACTCCTACAGTTTAATCATGAATCCCTCCTGCAGTCATTAAGTAAAGCACTTCCTCCTCTTAATCACATCAGACTCTTAAACCTTCTCAGTGATCCCTCAGATTTTTGGCAGGAACACCAGGAAACGTCTCCTGGACCGTCCACAGTCAGTCTGACCTACCTAAACTTTAGCTGGACAATCCCCAGTAACCACCACAACTCCTCAAAGGACTCCTAAACCCTTCTCAGTGAACCTCAAAAGTTTGGCCAGATCACCAGGAAATGTCTCCTGGAGCGTCCCAACTCCTGGAAACTCCTCAAGACCACCCGGAACCTCCTCAAAAAACAATAAAAATGTCTTTAAAAACTCATGGAAACTCATTAATAGCCTTATCATCAAATAACCTCAGCACACCTAACCCCCTCAAGGACTCCCAAATCTGCTGGAACTAACTCACCAACAATCAGCAGCTAAGTTAAAGTAAAGGTTTGACATGTTCCCTCCAAACCGAGTTTGAAGTGTCCAGACAGCTGACACCTGAGGCTCCGTGGTCTGGAGATGCTTCACTTTAACACGGACCATCAGCAACAACCGAGGAGGCTCGTCCTCCCTCCAGCATCCACACACATCTCGCTGTCAAACTCACCGAGCTCTGGTCCGTGTCCGCTCCGGGTCTCTGGGGCTTATTCCACTTCAGCAGCAGGAGCAGGTTGTGGTCCTGGTTCTGGTCCTGGTCCTGGTCCTGGTCCTGGTTCTGGTCCTGGTCCTGGTCCTGGTCCTGGTTCTAGCTGTGTTTCTGGACGCGGTGCGGCGGCTCTGGTCGGACAGGTCGCTGTCGGTTCACCTGAGGCGTCCGCGCGTTATAAACAAATTGAACACATGTGGGCAGCGGCGGAGCCCCTCCCTCCCTCTCTCCCTCCTGCTGAAGCTCACCGTCCCCCTGCTGCCTTCAAGTGCTGCTCGGAAATCTTCGTCTATTACTTGGTTGGCGTCTGTTTCCGATATTATTGAAGGCAAATAGAAATACAGAGTTTTATTTGGTGCTTTTTTGTTTTGTTTTTTGTTAAATGTCCTTCCCGGCAAACTACCGTAGTTGTTAGCTACTGATGAAAAAGAATGGAAATGTTTGTTATCTGTTGTTGTTTGCTGTATCACTTAGGCTAAATATAATTTTCTTTAAATCTAATGAATTATTTCGCCTATTTATTTTTGGTAACTTTATAATCTAATTATTGTTGCTGTGGTGGTCATTGTTCTTTTTATTTTAATTGCATGTGACAAATAAAATTTCCTGTATTAGGGGATATACATTTGTATGTTGATGTATATGGTCTGATATATAGCCCACTTGGAATTTCAATAAAAACAATTGTTTTAAAAAGTTTGGTTTTGTCTGTTTTGTCAACTTAAAAGCAGCATAAATCAACTGTATTTGTAGTTTATGGCTGCTCTAATTAGTTTTGATTGATGTGGTTTACATTATATTGTGTACTGGGTATTGAAGACACTCCAACATGGTCCCATGGTCTGTGATGAATTAATCTTTTACACTGACGTCAGATCAAAGAAAAGTTAGTGATAATTTGACCTTTATCACAATCTCTGTCTCATTCCTACATTTCCCACATCTCATGAGGTAAGTAAACATGCCTCAAGATTAATCCTATTTAATGCAGCAGAGCTCCCCCTTGTGGGATTCGTTAGTTAACAGAGAGGTGGAGTCGGGGGAACCGGGGCCTAAACAGCCCCTAAAAACTACGTTTGTTAGGTTTGAACTGGTTGAAAATCTTAATCTACCAAATTACCAAAAAAACACAATAAACATTGGCTGATTGGCTCTACATAATTAGAGAAGAAGAGCTGAGACACAGAAGGATGATTACATGGAAGTTTATTTATTGGAACAGGTTTCATTATGTTTTTATTAAACAACACAGACACTGGATTACACGCAGACATTAATAAGAGTGAATGTGATTTTCCTGTAGTTAAAAACAAGACTGTAAATGTTCTTTATTATTGGAGGTGATAATAATAAAGCCTCGCATCAACTAATAAAATATTTATTACATTTACGTATAAAATTCATAGTTGGTAAAATCCTTAAACAATCACAGAGACACTACCAGACATTTTTAGAAAAGAGCTGGAAGAGGAACAGGTATTTTGCTGATCATGTCAACTGAGTTACCAGATCTTTATGGACATAACAACACAGAATAAAAACATCCGATTAAACATACAAAAGAAAAATAAATCTCTGGTTAAAAAAAAAGAGTTGTGATATGAACAGTGACTTATCAAAATGATGCCAGTATCAGATGCTGGTGAACAAACTGTCAGTGAATCCTGAGACAGTCTTCACGTGAAAACAGTGATAACGGGTTGTTGTAGTATTTGGTCTGTCGCTGTAAAAATGACATTTCCTGAAGAACAGTGAGTTTAACATGTGCGTGATGTTAAAGGTCTGTTTGTACATAAAAGCAACACAACACAAAGAGACGCTGAGAGCACAGCGTGAATCTCAAAAGCAGTCAAACACAAAGGTTCACCTGTATGTGATCAGATGTCAGTCACTGTGTAAGGCTATTGTGGGCGAGGACGGGTTGTCAGTTTATTACAGGGCTAATACACAGAGACAATCACAGCCTATCTAGCAATTTACAGTCACTCTGATCAACCTTATGTGTTAGGAGAGAAACTCCACACAGGAACCAGCAAACTGCACACAAAGGCCTCAGACAGCCAGCAGGCAGCTGTAGAGCCAGGAGCGACAGTGTGAACCTCTGCAGCACCGAGCAGGGAATCATTTGGTCTCTAAAAAACGTCATCTGAGATGAAGAAAGGCATAAAGTTGGTTGTTGGGCTCGGCCTCAAAATTCACAATATCAACTTTTCTGGCAATCAACTAAACAATTCATCGACTAATCCTGTCAGACTGAGATGAGAAAACAAACAGATTTAAGTGTGGGATAGCCAATTCTTCTGTTGAGTTTCTTTTTGTACATAACCGGCTCTGTGCTGTTCCCTTGGTTACCAGATGAAGACGGATGTTAGTATTTGTCCCATAACGTAAAGAAGTGCAGAGGAGCTGGATGTAAACAGCTTTCACTGACTGTAGTGGCAGGAATGAAGATAAATACTGTCTAAATATCTTTGTATATTCAAAAAGGCAGGATAAAAGTAATGGAGTAACATGGAGACGTGGTTCTGCCCATGAAAAGAACAAACAGACACAATATACTGAATATCTAAAAATGTATGGCCTCTGATATTTTCCCACGACAGTGAAGGTGTCACATGTAAATTAACTCAGAGCTGCAGTGATGAGAATCTCTATAGTATTCACATCGTCTCTGTTAATGTGAAGAGGAAGAATCTGATTCACTGAGTGAGATGTAAACCAGCACAGCAGCAGGTTGGCTGCTGACAGAACGGAGGTAGTAGACGTTAGTACACGCACAGATGATTTACTCTGATTTTACTGGAGCCAACAGAAGTCAAAGTTGAAAAGCATCGGTTCAGTTCAACACGACCAGTTATTCTCCAAGTGAATTCCTACATTTATAATCTTGAGTCAAAGTCCTCAGATGTGTCACAGGATCAATAAATTTATATTTATGTTTTACAAAAACACATTGTCTGGAAGGTCGACCAACTGTGTGTGGATGGTGAAAACTCACTGACTCATTGATTGATGTTTAAAATGAAAAAATACAACCACTGGTATTAAAGGACGGTTAGTTTGACAACAAGGAAAGGAAGATATTTGGTTTGGTTTGGTTTATATTTGACTGGTCTGTTGAATTGCCCTCATGGATGAAATGTGCTGGACAAATGAAGCTGCTTTACAACAAACGGGTTTTAAAGTGAACAATGAAGGTCACAATCCTTTAAATCAAGTTACGACTCATTTATCTGTTGAACGCAGATCATCCAAAATTTTGACCTTTGACCCCTGCAGGCTCACAGGATTATCCTACTGCATACAGTATGTGAGGTTAACCATGATGGATGAATACAGTTATTCTGATTGTTGTCACATAGACAAATGATAACCAGACTGTTGTTGACATTAAAGCAGATAACAGCGGCACGGCCGTTTCGGCTAATGCTGTGTTCAAGGCAGGCTTTTGAAACCGTAAGTTACAGCTTCAAGTCACAACTACGACTTGGTAGCGTTCCAGGTAACCCGTAGCTCGTGTTTTTACCGTCCTGTTGTCTGTGAAAGTTCCCTATAACGGCCACTCGTAACTTCCGACCCGTGAACTCGTACCAGATCGAACTGGTATGACTTCACAGGAAGGAAAAACACAAAGTACGAGTTTCCTTGAACGCACCATGAGTTAGCAGCCCCCGCCCTTGTCAGGCATCAATTGGTCCTCGTGCTACGTCACCACATTCACGCGCATCCCTTGGCTGCACACACAGCCCTTCATGCCGTTCTCTCCCCTCATTGGATAACACTTGTATCCCACAAGGAAAATTTTCTCCTCGGGTTACAGCAGAGCAGAGTGACGGAGAGACTCGTGTTTAGGCTGAAATACTTCATGTAAGTGATTGCTGACGGAAAATAGGACTATTTAGGACTTATATTAACAAAAACATTCCACTGATATCTGCTTTAAGGCCACGTTCAGAAAATGAGCTGCTCAGATTCTATAAAAATTGTTGAAATGTAGCCTTTAGCATTTAGCCCTAGTTATAGTCTCTGGACAATTAGAGAAAATATCACTGTTCTGACATCGACCTGAGAATGGATGTTCAGATATGTCGGTCGATGTTTTATTTGTTTATAAAATAGTGCAGGCGGAGGGATATTTGGCGGTGAACACCTTGTTCTCTATCCCATAGACAAAGAAGTCGAAGACTTTTCCATTGTAGTGATAAGAGGCGTGAGTCAGCGGAACCAGCTCGATGGTCTGACGCTGCGGAGGAATCAAACATAGACAGGACATTAGCATCACTCACTCATTCAACATTCATTCAGGAGGAAATATGATCATGATTCGGGACTGTTTTACTGTAATTGTAATGGAGACACTTTCTCCTGCACACAAGAGTTGTACTGACATCCAGTGGCCTGGACATGAAACTACAGCTGTTACTACACCTGCTGCAGGATGCGGCTGGTGGAGCTGAAGCGATTGAGGTGTGAGTTGATCATGTTTGTAGAGCTGTCACAGATCTCCTGGTCGGGGAAACCCTGGATGGGGTAAACCTGGGAGCAGAGTACGTTCTTGTGTCACTGACGTCTCACACCTGACACGATCTCCCATTACACATTAAAAAAAAGTTGTTTTTTTTTTGTTTTTACCAGAAGGCTCTCATCGATGAAGAAAGGATCTCCTGTCACTTTTTCAAACTTCTTGTCAGGGAAGTCAGGTTGGCGGTCGGGGATGAATTCCTCTATGTTGTTCTTCCTACAAGCACAAAACAACACTAACACACTAAAGTCACCTTGTTGTGGTCATATTACTCCGCCTGTTGGTCAAGTTCCAGGTCACAACCTGTTTGGTCTGACTGTTGCTGGTGTGGAAGAATAAAAACGACCCAGAGAAGAAGAGATCTGAAGCAGCTGTGAGCGGGACTGAATCTGTGCAGCGGTGACGTACCATGTGACTGTGAGCAGGATGGAATGCAGCAGGTTTTTGCTGCCGTGGCAAACAGTGCAGGTCTTGTAGCCGTGGCCGTGACAGGAAATGCACCTGGAGGAGAGAAGATATTAAATATCATCCAAAAGTAATTGTTGTTATGGAAACACTTTGTAGAACTCTCTTCTGTCCATTTTGCCATTGAACCTGCACCTGTCTCCTCTCTTGGGATACTTGCGACATGCTTTGACTGGCCAACACCTGAGCTGCCGTTTGAAAAACTAGACAACCACAGACAAAGGGAAGCAGTTGCACCGCAATGAGCTGTAGCCTCCATCTCCTGATTTATCTGATTCTTTTATTCATGGAACTTTTTCCTTCCAGTAAGATTCATTTGATAGGTGTGTTTCTACTTTTGGGGTTGCAATTATCGTTGTTAATCTGCTACTTTTATAAATCTACTGTTTTTTTTGTAACTTTAGACCCTTTTCAGCAGTGAAGAGCTGCTGCAGCTGAATCACAGCAGTCAAAAAGAAGTTGCAGATCAAACAAAGTGCTCTCCTCCCTGCTCACTCCTCCTCCAGCTCTCATCACAAGAGCTCCCAGAGGAGCTTGTGTGCATCCTGGTGTGTTTTAGTGCCATGACAACTAAACATCACGTGTTAATGATGAATAAGGAAAGTAAGCCAGAAAGGAAAAGCAGTAAGCAGATAACAGACTGTAACTGTCACCTTTTGCGACCTCGGCCGTGACAGGAGGTGCATCGTTTGTTGGCAGAGCGACCGTGTCCGTGGCAAAAAGGGCAACGCTTCTGTAAAATCAGTGAAAGGTTTTCATTCTGGTGTCCACCAGTGAAGAGGCAGCATCATTTCCACATCATTATTATTATTATTATTATCATTAAGAGGACATGATATCTCTTTTCTGAAAACACCAACAATGACATTTAAGGCTGAGCTGCTGAATGTGACGTTGAGTTTTATATTTCTGTAAATTAACTCACAATTAAAAGAAGAGGAGTGTGCCCCCACCACCAAGTACAACTATGAAAATGCAAATGTTTAATCTCCCCATATGCGGAGCTCTGACCTGACAAGCTCTGGTTTCACCGTGACATAAACCAGTTTGCCATTCACTGCTGTTACAGCACACAACAATGCTAACACATGCAAAGTATATGAAGAAACATGTCTCACCTGGCCTCTGCCAAAGCAGGCTGTACAACGAGTTCTTCCACAGCCGTGACACTTGTGACATACCTTAAACACAAACACACACACACCATAAGTATAACAATTTAAGCAAAGCAGAAAAATTAGAAAACTGAGAATAAATGATAAAAAACAAGCTGCACCTTAACAAAGGACGTGTGCGGCACACGGATCTTCTCGACCACGTCAGTGAATTTCTGAGGGAACACCACTTGGACGTCCCACGGTTGGGGGGACACACCGTACTGAGGACCGTCGACCATCTGTCCTGAAAGAATAAACACAGGATGATACAGTCAGTGAGCTGATTAATTACACTGAGAGTTAATCGTGCTTGAAAACAGACAGGAGACCTGAGCAGTCTGATTTACCCCAGTTAACCTTCAAGATGTTTTATTTATTGGCCAAAGGTGAGGTTTTACCGTTGTAGGGCTCAAACTGCCAGGCGCTAGTTCTGGTCTCAGTGTAGGTCTCCAGGCGATACTGCAGAGGGAGGAGTCAGACGGACGGATACGTTTTATGAGCAACTAACATTAACATTAGCTTGTTTATGCTGAGGGGGATTGCAGGAAGATGAGTTTCACTTTAGTATATAAACTGCACTGCACAACAACTGCACTTTTTATTGTCTGCGATGTGCATTTGAGGGCATCTGTACTTTTTAAGATGGGATGGTAACACTCAGGAAGCCCTTGTTTTTCCACACCTGTGCTTGTTACATGAACTGCATGAAGCGTCCAAAGCATCAATCAATCAATCAATCAATCAATCAATCAATCAATCAATCAATCAATCAATCAATCAATCAATCAATCAATCAATCAATCAATCAATCAATCAATCAATCAATCAATCAATCTGTATTTATACAGCACCAATCATACAAGTCAACATACAAATCAAAGTGATCTACAAGCAAATAAAATGAACTCGGTTTTAGGGACCAACGGACACTATAATATTCATGATAAAAGCACTTAAAGCAGTAACAGCAGTAAGTTTAAGTGAAATACGAATACGATCATCAATAAAATGATCAAACTAGTAATGATAAGATAAAGGGTGAGGGATAGAAATAAAAAATATATATAATAAAAAACATGTAAAACACTACACACACACACACACACACACACACACACACACACATATACACACACTTCTACATAAGGTAAATTCAATTAGATAGATAATCAATATTCAATTAGCTCCTACCCTGTAGACGGTGATGGGCTTCAGCTCTTTGAAGGTCAGGTTCCTGGCAGGTTTGGAGCTGTACCTCCATTTTGACTCCACGAACTTGAGCAGGGCTTCTCTGGCCACATCCTCTGATACCGTGGGGACCCTGCCAGACATAATACACACACACACACACACACACACACACACACACACACACACACACACACACACACACACACACACACACACACACACGACACACATTCATATTTCTGCGTGAGCTCCCTTAGAGACATTAAGATAAAGCACAGAATCATCAGCAAAGTGTTCTATAAATTATTGAGGTGTGTTACCTGACATTGGGCACCAGAGTGTTTCTGTTGAGTTCAGGCTGAGGGTTGTAGGCTGGTGGTGGTGGGTACAAGGGGTTGTCATCCTCTGGAGCAACAAAAACATAAAGAAGAAGACGGTCAGAAAACAGAAGGCGAACAAACAGAAACTAAAGTGACCTGAAGAGGGTCAAAAACTCACGTGCGCCTTTGTGGCCCTGGTATCCATTTATGTCATCCAGCCAGCCAGGAGGGGGTGCTGTTGGTCCCTCCTCTGGGATGTTTGGATCAAATGCACCTGAAAGGACGAGGAGAGGGAGGAAGGGAGGAAGAAATTGATTCTGTGTCTCGCTAAAAACAAAAGAGACCAACTCTGTCCCAGTGGACGAAGGACAGAGTTGAGCTAATAGATGATCAATTAGCCTACTGATGGCTCATTACAATGCAAAATGTCAAGAGATATCTGGCTTCTATTCCCATTTGAGTTTTTGAATCCTTTTTGTCTCAAACCAGTCTGGCTGGTCAATGTCACAAAGTGATGGTTCCTGCAGTGACCGTCAGTCTGTGCAGTATCCAGTTAATCATCACATATTCAAGGTTGCTTTGTTTTAAAACAGCCACAGCTAGAGAGGGCTCTGGTTTCATAGTGGTGACCTTAAAGATAAAGGTAGCGCTGTGAAAGAACTGACCACTGCGATGGCACTTTGGACAGGAAAGCTTTGTTTTGGTTTAATTTATTTGTCTTTGGCCAATAAAATAACAATTTGCTTAAAATTTTTCAATTTATTTATTTGTTTATGGAGGACAATGTACGACATTCATCACTCCCTCCAAGGGGGTGTGGCTGTACCCAACTGCAGCCCTAGGCTGATTTACATTGCCAGTCCCAGATTTACATTGCTTAACTGAACTGTAGGTATGATGTCTACAGAAAATGCAAATGCAACTCATCTCAAAAGAAAAGTTGGTTTCCAAAAAAAAGATATTTTCAATCAAAACAAACTTCACTTCAATAAAAACATTTTCAATAAAAAAAAAGTGTGCAAAAAAATATTTGAGACCCAAAAAATTGCATTTGAACCCCTTTTTCTTTGATTGAAAAGTTTTTTTTCTTTTTATTGAAGTGAGTTATTAGGGTCCGGGCAGCTAAGCTGCCGGGACACTATTGTATTCCTAGGAATTCTTCTTCTTTCTTTCTTTCTTTCTTCTTCCAAGGAAGTCATACTTCCCATGGGCGAAAACTCACCAAACTTCACAGAAACATCCGACCCCATGCCAGATTCACTCAACTCCAAGGACATGTGCCCCCCCCTCCTAGGGGGGGCACAATAAGCGTTTAAATTTAAAAAACTTTAAAAATTCCTACCAAACCAACGGTAGATGCTACAGTGTTGAAACTTCACCACAATGTAGCGTCAATACTGCTGAAACTTTTGTCCACTTAAACTTATTACAAATTATGAAGTCCATCACTCTGTTTTTTTCGATAACTGTAAAACTTTTAAAATGTATCTCCTCCCACAATTTTTGCTCAATTGACACCAAACTTGCTACAGAGCATCTCCAGACTGTCCTCCACAAAACTTGTTTCTCGGATTTTTGATTAAGCAAAAATTGAGCCAACAGTGCATGAAAACGTTTTGACTGTAAACACTACTGTAAACATATACCATCAAATTCTTGCTAAATACATTTTCAATCTTCCTGAAAAAAAATGACAATATTCTGGAGTCATGGTTGATGAAGTTTGGCAAATATCAGAATTTTAATTAAAAAACTGAATTTTTGAGAATATTTTGAATTCTGCTCTCATGGGAACAACTGCAGCCAATGTGAGTGTGAATTTATAAACATCATATTTTCTCTTATGAAGCAAAACACTTATCATTAAAAACAAATCACCAACATTTTCCATGCTGTCAATATGCAATTTATGTATTATCAGATTTTTGTTTGGATGACTGAATTTCTGACTTTTGACCATTTCATCACAACAGCTGCCCGGGCACTGGCTCACCTGAGTGGATAAATGAAGCTACACAGCAGGTCTCACTACCAGCTAATTAGCTCAGTGAGTTAAGAGCTGGTTCTTGGTGTCAGAGATTGTGAGTTCGAGACCCAGCAAGGGTGATGATGATAATGACAGATCAAATGTCAGATGTCCTCAAGCTATTTTGCTGTCTAAATGCAATTTATGTATTAACAGATTTTTGTTTAGATAACAGAAATCTGCGTTCACAACAGCTGCCCGGACACTGACTCCCTGAGTCTATTTGAGAAGACACACAGCAGGTCTCACTTCCAGATAATTAGCTCACTGAGTTAAGCGCTGGTTCTTGGTGTCAGAGGTTGTGAGTTCGAGACCCAGCCAGGGTGATGATGATGATGATGACAGATCAAAATGTCAAATGTCCTCAACATGAAACACAAGACAATTGTCCTAATGGTGGCATCACAGCAAGCTTCTAAGTTTAAAAATCCAAATAGCTTGGACTGGACCATGTGCGAAGGCTCCTAACATCTTAGACTCATAGTAGATGTTTGACAAATACATATCATTAGTGTGACTGCTGAAGCAGTCACACTATTGTTCTTCTGTTTGGCCATTTTCTTCCGCCTTTTTACGGTCTTCTTCTAGTCCTTCATACTTTGTGCTATTTCAACAACAATTCATATCAAAACGTGCAGCTTTTTTTGAACTTTATCGGCATTACTTTTCTCTTTTAACTATTTATACTTTTTCAAATATTTAACTTTTTCACAAAAAATCTCACATTCATCAAAGTCTCAACCTCTCTTCTTCACAACTCCACTGTAGTGTAGGGGTTAGGGTGGATGCTTGCCAACCCTAAGGTCACTGGTTCGAATCCAAGGGAAGAACTCTTGTTATGTTATGTTGAATTCTGCTCTCCTCCCCCGCCTTCAATTGGTTACAGGTGTTTGTTATCTCCTTGATTACTCATACCAGTTTGCAGCACATCATCACATTACAATGAATGACAACAGTTTTGAAAGCAGTGTGCTCTCTGTAGCCGAGTGTGGCAGAGTAAAGGTTTAGTGATCATATGGTCATGGGTTCGATTCCTGCCTCAGTCTTTTCACTTCATTGCTTGACTTTTGATTTCCAATTATTCAGCTGTCATTGGACAGTCTTTGATTCCTCATAGTAATAAAGCTCATTGTAACTCAGGTTCTCTGTGGCCAGATGGTTAGTGCTCAGCTGAAATTCACAGACATTTTCATTCTAAGTCATTCAAGCTTGACTCTCAAGCTTTCTTGATGTTGACAGTGTGCAGATCATTAACAGACAACAGTCTCTGCAACTGTGTGTGTACTGTGGCCTAGAGGCAGAGTGGAAGTCTAATGACCATGAGGATGTGGGTTCGATTCTGACCTTGGTCAAACATTTGTATGGTGATCACAGCTTGCACTATTTGCTAATTCTGCAACAGCGTTCAGTTGCTGTCAGCAGTCACACCATTTCCATTCTTGGAAATGCTTTTTCTAGTTATTAGTGTGACTGCTGAAGCAGTCACACTATTGTTCTTCTGTTTGGCCATTTTCTTCCGCCTTTTACGGTCTTCTCTTCTAGTCCTTCATACTTTGTGCTATTTCAACAATTCATATATCAAAACGTGCAGCTTTTTTTGAACTTTATCGGCATTACTTTTCTCTTTTTAACTATTTATACTTTTTCAAATATTTAACTTTTTCACAAAAAATCTCACATTCATCAAAGTCTCAACTCTCTTCTTCACAAATCTCACTGTAGTGTAGGGGTTAGGGTGGATGCTTGCCAACCCTAAGGTCACTGGTTCGAATCCAAGGGAAGAACTCTTGTTATGTTATGTTGAATTCTGCTCTCCTCCCCCGCCTTCAATTGGTTACAGGTGTTTGTTATCTCCTTGATTACATCATACCAGTTTGCAGCACATCATCACATTACAATGAATGACAACAGTTTTGAAAGCAGTGTGCTCTCTGTAGCCGAGTGGCAGAGTAAAGGTTTTAGTGATCATATGGTCATGGGTTTCGATTCCTGCCTCAGTCTTTTCACTTCATTGCTTGACTTTTGATTCCAATTATTCAGCTGTCATTGGACAGTCTTTGATTCCTCATAGTATAAAGCTCATTGTAACTCAGGTTCTCTGTGGCCATATGGTTAGTGCTCAGCCTGAAATTCACAGACATTTTCATTCTAAGTCCATTCAAGCTTGACTCTCAAGCTTTCTTGATGTTGACAGTGTGCAGATCATTAACAGACAACAGTCTCTGCAACTGTGTGTGTACTGTGGCCTAGAGGCAGAGTGGAAGTCTAATGACCATGAGGATGTGGGTTCGATTCTGACCTTGGTCAAACATTTGTATGGTGATCACAGCTTGCACTATTTGCTAATTCTGCAACAGCGTTCAGTTGCTGTCAGCAGTCACACCATTTCCATTCTTGGAAATGCTTTTTCTAGTTATTAGTGTGACTGCTGAAGCAGTCACACTATTGTTCTTCTGTTTGGCCATTTTCTTCCGCCTTTTTACGGTCTTCTTCTAGTCCTTCATACTTTGTGCTATTTCAACAATTCATATATCAAAACGTGCAGCTTTTTTGAACTTTATCGGCATTACTTTTCTCTTTTTAACTATTTATACTTTTTCAAATATTTAACTTTTTTCACAAAAAATCTCACATTCATCAAAGTCTCAACCTCTCTTCTTCACAACTCCACTGTAGTGTAGGGGTTAGGGTAACTGCTTGCCAACCCTAAGGTCACTGGTTCGAATCCAAGGGAAGAACTCTTGTTATGTTATGTTGAATTCTGCTCTCCTCCCCCGCCTTCAATTGGTTTACAGGTGTTTGTTATCTCCTTGATTACTCATACCAGTTTTGCAGCACATCATCACATTACAATGAATGACAACAGTTTTGAAAGCAGTGTGCTCTCTGTAGCCGAGTGGCAGAGTAAAGGTTTAGTGATCATATGGTCATGGGTTCGATTCCTGCCTCAGTCTTTTCACTTCATTGCTTGACTTTTGATTCCAATTATTCAGCTGTCATTGGACAGTCTTTGATTCCTCATAGTATAAAGCTCATTGTAACTCAGGTTCTCTGTGGCCATATGGTTAGTGCTCAGCCTGAAATTCACAGACATTTTCATTCTAAGTCATTCAAGCTTGACTCTCAAGCTTTCTTGATGTTGACAGTGTGCAGATCATTAACAGACAACAGTCTCTGCAACTGTGTGTGCACTGTGGCCTAGAGGCAGAGTGGAAGTCTAATGACCATGAGGATGTGGGTTCGATTCTGACCTTAGTCAAACATTTGTATGGTGATCACAGCTTGCACTATTTGCTAATTCTGCAACAGCGTTCAGTTGCTGTCAGCAGTCACACCATTTCCATTCTTGGAAATGCTTTTTCTAGTTTTACCTCAAAAACTGATTTTTCTTTTTCTGCCTACACGACAGTGAATGGCTTACACAATTTGTGAAGCCACTATTGATCTGCCACTTGTCAGTTAGCTCAGTGCGATAGACAACGGTCTTTGGTTCTAGAGATTGTGGGTTCAATCCTCAACTGGTGCAAATTGAACATTATAAGGTCAACTGTCTTGTCTTCCTATTCTCCTGTTTGTTGCTCAGAATTGCCTAAATTTGCCCAAAAGTAGCCCGGACCCGACCCATCGCTGCGCAGCAGCTATAATTATTTGATTGAAAATATCTTTTTTGTTTAAATCAACTTTTTTTTAAATAATAAAGACACAAATACCCTAAACCCTACCCATAATATGGCTTAAATACAAAAAAGATGACTTTAATCCCAAAAAATATTTTCAATCAAACCTCAATCAAAAAAAAGACCCTTTCAATCAAAGAAAAAAAAGTGCTTGAATGCAATTTGTTTGTTTTTTTGCATTCAAACACTTTTTTTTTGATTGAAAATATCTTTTTTGTTTAAATCAACTTTTCTTTTGATTGAATAATAAAGACATAAATATACCTTCATAATCTCAGAGGTCTTATAAACACAGTCAGATGTTGTAGTCATCAACAAATGCCCAAAATGATGGGGAGAAGCTCAGATATGAAACACTCTCACATAGCATCACTAGTTCCCAGCTGCCTTCAAAACAGTGACCGAGCTGGCGTCTCGCTATAGGACAATGTCACTGAGTCCACTTTGTGCTGTCAACAGAGGACTAATACATCCTTCTGTTGCCCATGAGGGTTCTGATGAACAGGAATTACAACATGCTGTTTGCGCCCACAACCTGTGCTGACTGGTCTCTGTTTTCTAAAGGATTAACAAAGTGGAGTGATGTGAGAGTCTACACCAGGGCCGGTTCTAGGCAGGCATACAGTTGTGTTCAAAATAATAGCAGTCCGACATCACTTGCAAAATAAATCACTAATTTTGTTAGAATTTCAACTTTTTTTTTTTCAACTTTTTCTAGAAGGTTTAGTAAAGGTATAGAAAACCAACAGACCCAACAGGCATGGCGTGCATGCTGCTGATTCTGTGAAACTGAATCATTTACTGAAAGGGGCGTGTTCAAAAAAATAGCAGTGCCAGGTTCAATTATTGAGGTCATTGATTATGTGAAAAAAAATAGGTGTTAAACAGGTGGCCCTTATTCAAGGATCAAGGCAACTGATGCTGCATATGCTGGCTGTGCATTTGTCCTTGAAAAACAGAGTAAAATGGGTTGTTCAAGACACTGTTAAGAAGAAGAGCATTCTTTGATTAAGAAATTAATAAAAGAGGGGAAAACCTATAAAGAAGTGCAGAAAATGATAGGCTGTTCAGCTAAAATGATATCAAACGCTTTAAAATGGCAGCCAAAACCAGAAAGGCGAGGAAGAAAAAGAAAAACAATTGTTCGAATGAATCGGAGAATAACCAAAATGGCAAAGGCTCAGCCAATGATCAGCTCCAGGAGGATCAAAGAAGATCAAAGATTGCCTGTGAGTACTGTAACAATCAGACAACGTCTATGTGAAGCCAAGCTACCACCAAGAAGCCCCCGCAAAGTCCCATTGTTAAAAAAAATACATGTAATGAAGCGGTTACAATTTGCCAAATAACACATTGACTGGCCTAAAAAGAAATGGCGTAATATTTTGTGGACTGATGAGAGTAAGATTGTTCTTTTTGGGTCTAAGGGCCACAGACAGTTTGTCAGACGTCCTGCAAACACTGAATTCAAGCCACAGTACACAGTACAGCACCATGCTTCACCATAAGCATGGTGGTGCAAGCATCATGATATGGGGATGTTTCTCGTACTATGGTGTTGGTCCTATTTATCGCATACCAGGGATCATGGATCAGTTTGAGTACATCAGAATACTGGAAGTAGTCATGTTGCCGTATACTGAAGAGGAAATGACCCCAAACAAGACAATGACCCCAAACACACCAGCAAGCGTGTAAAAAAAGATGTCAAAACTGCTATTTTTTTGAACATTATATTTCTTGACTTTCTGTAAAATATTATCAAATTAAATTACTTTTTCCAATTTTCTTGGTTTGAAATAGAATGTGCAGTGTCCCCAATGCAGTTGTGTTCCTTAAAATACAATTTATTTGAAGAATTTTGAGGTTTACTCACCTTTTTAAACACACTGCTATTATTATGAACATAACTGTATATGAGGGGGCAGTCAGAAACGTGAAGGGGGCATCATGTGAACACATCATGCTCCAGCACTTTTTTTTCTCTGTGCTTATAGTAACTTCATTGAATTGGGTTGTTGGCTATGTGTCCAACCCCAACCTGGAGAAGTGGATTGCACTTTGTCAGGCCTCTACCTTCAGACCTGTCCAACTAGGGGCCGGGGTGGCCAACCAGGGTCTTAGAGCCCAAATTTTTTACTGTCATAATGCAAAGAGCCACATTATATGGGGGGTTAGGGGTGCATATACTGTACCTGAAGATGCATTGCAAATCCAGAGGGGGTGAAAAAGGTGAGTAGCTAAATCCCTGTAGGAGGGGTCTGGGGGCATCCCCCCCAGAAAATCTTTGTGATTTTAAAATGTGAGTGAAGCATTCTGGTGTACTCTGAGAAGAGGGGGGGGGGGGGGGGGGGGGGGGGGGGTCTACTATGGTCAAGATTTACAAAACTGAAAAGTAGTCTTATGAATACTAAAAAAAAGAAAGCTTTCTCAACTTCTAAAATTTGGATTTGAGGGGGCAAGACATTTATTTGCCCCTGCGTAGAGCCGGCCCTGGTCTACACACGCAGCAACACTCATCAGAGCTGCAGGTGCCTGGTGCAACAACCTCAGTTATCTTTACATGAAAACACTGCAGCACAAAAAACTATTTCCAATTGGTGATTGTGAGAGAGCAATAAAAATGACAGGGTGATTTACTGAAATCGCTGAGTCACACCTCAGAGTACAGGGTTTTATTCACTCCCAGATATAAAGGAACATGAAGGAATTTGACCTTTTACTGGATTTAACCACAAAAGTTCAACTATAGGCGGAGACCATGAGAAAAATCCATCAGGCTTCACAACCTTGTCATAACTTGTTTAGTGTAATTGCATTCGCAACAAAAACTCGAATGTCAAAACCAATGGACCAAGCTATTTCTGAGCTAGGAAGAATAGCTATGTAAAGAGTCTAATGTGCGTCCGTCTGAAGCATCCATCTGGGGCAAGTTCACTGTGTAATGCAGCTATTATCTTCTCTGTTGCAACATACAGCCTCCTTAACACCTGAGCTCTGCTGAAACCTGTCAGCTCAGTTAAACCAGGGCCTCAAAACATGACTATTAGCTGTTGTACCTGAAACAGTTATACTGTTTGGACCTTTAACATTTATACTGTATGGTGCTTTAATGTAAACATCTATTTTTATATAATTTTTGCAAAATGGGAGCTTTATGATGCAGTTTCACAACCTCCCACACAATGTGCAAACGACATCACCTCGTTCACACTGATTGGCCAAAGAGAGTCTGTATAATCTGTATAATTAGTGGTGTGTCTATTTGTTATGGTATTTAAGCGCTGTATCACTTCCTGGTTGCAGCCTGGCAGCAGCATGAGCGACACCAGTCTCTCAAAACAGCAAAGAAAAAATATCATGTTACTACACAACAATGTAATACTGCATAAATATACACAATAGTGGCTTGATTGAGACACTTCCGAGGTACTGTGCGGCCATTTCACTTGTGCGTCATGATTTTACTTTCTTAGCAACCCAACAACAGCCACCGGCTTCTCCTCTGAGTGTTTCTTATAAAGGCTGTTTCTTCCACGGCTGCAGGGCAGATAAAAATACAACAGAGTCAGTGTGTTTATGTGGAGCTGTACACAATACCTCCGTCTGAGGGATAAAAATATCAGCGAGAAGGTGTTTCCCCAAAAAGATCTGGGCTGAGATGGACTGAGTGTGAGAACAGCATGAGGGAAGGAAGGAGGGAGGGAGATAGAGACTCATTAAGAGAGAGAAAAATGAAAAAAAAGGGAGGGAGAAGGAATGTGGGAACAAAGCCAGTCTGAAAACTGAAGCTTTTGACAGGACAATGCATCCAAACCAGCCACATAGGACTCAGGCTCAACTGCAGCACTTTCTAAAGATCGATAACATGATTGTATTAACATGACTGATGAGAAAGGACGTCTCACTGAGATACACAGGCCTGCAGGGACGTCACGGACTAAGCTCCATAACAAAACACTGAGTCTCCGAGTCTGGTTCTAGGCTCCGATGGTTTTAGTCATTCGCTTCGGCTACATTTTCAAATAAGATAAACATTTTTCAAATTCCTCATTCCCAGTGTCTAAACTGTGAATGCAACATTTTATTTACATTTCAAAACCTTTTTGTGTCAGTTTATTGCTAACCAAAAGAACATTTGTGTTGTTACTGTTTGAGTCAAACTGGTAAAAATGTATTGATGCTTTTTCATGATGATAGTCACAAATTAAGGTTATGAATGACACAACATTACATCCGTGTGAAAAGTAAAATCAGAAACAAAAAACCATCACAACAATTAAAGTGCGTACAGAAATGGCCGTTTGTCCTGTTTGTCGCGCCGAGTTGTCACGAGTTGCAGCATGAGTTTACCCGAGTAAGGAAAACTAATTTGATTGGTCGTTATCGAGCGGGCGGGATATTCAAAGCTTGGAGCAAGACCGAGCTCGGTGTGTGTGTGTGTCTCAGACGTTTGATTGACGGATGACGGATCCAATATCAGTGGCTGATGAATCGTGAGCAGGCTGACGTATAATCCGTGCGCCTGCATTATCCAATGCGAAAAAAAAAAAACC
Organism: Trachurus japonicus; assembly: GCF_045865225.1. Lineage (NCBI taxonomy): Eukaryota > Metazoa > Chordata > Actinopteri > Carangiformes > Carangidae > Trachurus > Trachurus japonicus. The sequence continues at coordinate 21,533,503 of NC_140911.1, forward strand.
ACACTTTCATCCCGGATTTACTCAAAAATAGGATTTTGCACAAACTTTGGCCTACATCGTCTGATAGATGAGTTATTACACTAATGTTAAGACCCACAGTGGGCTCAAATTCAATTTTCTTTTCTGTACAGCTTTAAAAACCTGTGGCAGTCTAGTAAAACAAAACATAAATGTCTGTATCTCTTCAGGTGGCTTTGTAACACTATAAGCTCCCATGTATGTGGACGTACTGTCGGTTTTGTTGGTCTGCGTTGTAAAGTCAGCTATGAAGAGGTCTGAAAATGTGTTTGTTTGATTTTAAAGGGATAGTTCACCCTAGAATGATATTTCGCTCATTATCTACTCACCCTCATGTTGACTAAGGGCTGGAAGAAGTTTCAGATTCCTCCGTGGCTTCTCTGAGTTACAGGGGGTCTTGACGTAGCAGTGCATGTCCATATAACGGTTGCAAAGGGACACCGGAGCTCTTCGTAAAAAAAACACACACAAAAAAACATCCAAATACCTCCATGATGCTCGTATGTAATGTCCGTCTTGTGCTGAAGCCCCAAATTGCGTAATTGTCCCGAAAAAAATTAAATAAGTCTATATTTTAAGCTTGTTTGTAGCGGAAGCTTCTCGAAGCTCCTCTTCCTGGTCCGTCCAAATCTCGCGTGATTCGCAGTAACCGCACTGACGCATGCTGACGCCGGCGCAAATCACGCGAGATTTGGACGGACCAGGAAGAGGAGCTTCGAGAAGCTTCCGCTACAAACAAGCTTAAAATATAGACTTATTTAATTTTTTTCGGGACAATTACGCAATTTGGGGCTTCAGCACAAGACGGACATTACATACGAGCAGCATGGAGGTATTTGGATGTTTTTTTGTGTGTGTTTTTTTTACGAAGAGCTCCGGTGTCCCTTTGCAACCGTTATATGGACATGCACTGCTATGCCGAGACCCCCTGTAACTCAGAGAAGCCACGGAGGAATCTGAAACTTCTTCCAGCCCTTAGTCAACATGAGGGTGAGTAGATAATGAGCGAAATATCATTCTAGGGTGAACTATCCCTTTAACTGCCACAGCTTCTTCATTGTTATGGGATGTTTTTGTTGTTGTTGTTGTTTATGATTAAGTTTCTTCACAAGGAAATCATTTTGTATCACTCACAATCATAATATAATTTTGAAAATCAAATTTACATTATGACCAATTTGGCTTAAACCATAACACAATAACTTTTCATGTTAGTCAATTAACGGAGACAAAAAAAACAAACAGATTTTGAAACATGTAAATGCTGTGGGTGACTTATAAACCTTTTGCAAACATTAAACAGAGTTTTGCATGACACTGATATTCACAGTCACGTTTTAGAGAATGTTAATGAGCCAAAACTATTGAAACTGATCATGTAACCAGAGCAGAGGAGACAACTACACATTGACAGAGACAGACACGCCCTGATGCAGGTACACTGCACCACCCTTTGCTGTAGCTGTACAGGGTCAGTGCAGTCCATCACATTTATAGAAAAACTAAGACTCTACACCTCTACACTTTGACCTCTTGCAAACCGAACCATTGATTAATCCAGGAAATAATAAACTGTTCATCGATAGAAGAAGTTCTTTAGATACATGTTTATATCATGTTTACAAAAGCTTTACGTGGAGGCTTAAAATGTCCCAAAGTTTCTGCTGAGAAATCCCTAAAACACAGAGCACGAGAGATGATGCAGTTCAGGGGAAAGTTAAGGGAAACCTAACTTTTCAACAATAATGAGCAACAAGGACTGGTTTGCACTGCAGCACTTCCTGTTGTTAAGGTATGTTAGTCATGTCAGTTGAAGTGGAAATCTCATGCGGTTTTTAAAAGCATGAAAAGGTTTTTTTCCTTCACATCCTGAACTGGTTGAACCATACAGATCCTGAGAAAACACCAGCCTGGTCTGGACGAGATTACCACAGAGACAACACAGATTTAAATCTAATAAAGTTTTTATTCTATTTGTATTAATGCAAATTTATGAACAAAAAAACAAAAAATGCAGCAAATTTAAAAAAAATGAATAGGAACTACTTTTCTTTAACTGAACCGAATTTCCCCATGGAACCACGAGAAGTGCATCAAGTGACTGATGAATGAACTAGGACTAACTTAATCCTCAATACAGCTGTCCAACACATTTTACGCACAATTGCAAAAAGCCTGGTTGTTAAACAGGAGAGTAATTAACGTATTAATACCATACTGTGCAACCCCTAAGTCTAATATTAGGGTACAACCTGTTGAGGACACTCTGTCCACACCCATGGTCCACACACACACACAGTATCTCTCCACAGCAGCTTCTTCTTCCTATGAGTCAGATCCGCTGCTCACGGACATAAACCAGTTTTCTGCCCGCGCGCGCCCCAGACACACAGATGGAAACACGCCTCCACAAACTTTCTGTCCCGATGGGGCACTAACACCAGGCCGAAGGTAAAACTCCGGGACCTGGACTAAAGTCTCGTCTCCGGGTTTTTTACATGCTCACCCAGGTCTTCGTCCATGTCTCCTCTGCTTCGGTCGCGTGAATGAAGCACAGTAACGTAAATATATCAATATCCACCCCTGAAATAAACACCAGTGACAACTTCCGGTTATTAATTTTGAAGTAAAAGCCAGAGGGCTCGGTCGGAGTTTTGAATGTTAGTGGAAAGTAGCTGAACACATCTACACAAGTGGCTACTGTATCTAAATACTGTTCAGAAGTAGCCTAATTGTATTTTCACCTTTAGCCTACTACAAGAATGTTGCAATTTCTTTTTTTCCTTTTTTTTTTTTTAACTCGAGCTTCATTTGGCCAATGTCAATGACATTTTCTGGTTTCTTTTTTCCATACATTTTTAATGTTTTTACTAGGCCTACTAATAAAAATACACAATATAGGCATATCATATAGGTCATTTTTTTTTTTTTTTTTTTTTTTTTTTTTTTTTTTTGGTCATTATTGTGTACTGTAAATTATGTTAAGGGTGTTGCTGTATTATATCCATCATTTTAATTGTTATATAAATCTCTTTTTCTTTTTAATAGATATATACACTAATCCTTCGGCACCATTAAATTGATGCTGATGGTGGAGTCCACACATACAAAGGTGCAATTTAGACCCAGAGACTGTGGCAATACTGAGAGGCAAGATGCAATAGGCTATAGGAGAAAGTGCAATAATTATTTTTTTTACTATAATTATTTATTACTTGTGTTAACCAGGAACTTGGTCGTACTGTCTGTAAGTGATCTCTGTTGGTTGTGTGTGTGAGTATGTGATATGATGTATGGTTTTATAATCTGTATGCAGGATGTACAGCATTGATTGTCCATGACAATTTTCCCTCCGGGGACATTAAAGTTTATTTTGATTGATTTGATTGATTGATTTATGAAAAGATTTACAGAGGTACAGAAATACATCGATGAGAAATGAGATAAAGTCAATGCCCTGCAAACCCTGCATAATCAGCCCTTGGTTTTACTTGGAAGGCAAATTTCTTAACTTCCTGTCCTGACTCATCTGCTTGTGTCTGACTTGATGTCGCTTCAGGCCGCGCCCACATTGTTTACATTTACATTCACTGGAGAATATCCACTGGGGAAAAGAGAAATCCTCAGCTCTCTTCTGGCGGACACACCTCAATAACTAACTTATCTTCACCTACCTGTGAATAGTTTACTATTTGCTAAGGGATTAACTTGTCCTGTGTTATTGTGAAAATATATGAGCTAAATTACTTTTGAAACACTTGTGACTTCACACATTTTAGCAGAGTTTTGTTCCTTAAATCCTTCTGCTTTATCAGTCTAAATAGGAGCAGCCTATTGATTTTTTTTTTTTTTTTTACTCTGATGTTTTATAAACGCCGCTCTAAACGCAAACAGGCAGCAGTAAGCGTAGACCACTTTTATTTTTGTATTAAAGCCCTGGTGACGAAGAAAAACGGCGTTTACAATACTCAGACGTTGTCTATTAGCAGGTGAATTATAGCACTGTTGACTTGACATATGTTCATGGGTTTGTCACGTTTTTTCCAGGTGTTTTTTATTGGACATACTAGACTCCACTTGTGCAATTACCCTAATAGTTAGGGCTGGAGGAACTGGTCACACCCAGTCAGGACACCTAGGTGAGGGTGTCTTAATTTATAAGACCTGAGACACCCAAGTGCCCAAGTGCATCAATACAAATGTATAATATTATATATTCTGTCACACTATGTCAATCTGGCCAAGTCAGTGACTTCCACCACACTAAAATGAAATGTTTGCTGCAAGGGCAACCGGAGCAATGCACAGGGAGCAACCCTAGTGAGATGCTGGAGGAGTAGGCTAATGCATAGAATGTGACTTACTTTATTTGTTTTACCTCATACCTCATAAGTAAATATAATAATGCCTTTCTGTAATGTGTTAGAATGTAATTGCCTGGCTTGCTCTAAGACACACACACACACAACCCTGCATCTAGGCCTATAGAATCCCTAGTGCACGTTTTTTAATCTGTAGATGAGTCAGCATATCAGACGTGTTGCTGCTAGCATGAGCAACACAGGTAGCACTGTGTTTGCTTTGCACAGTACAGTAGCATTTTTACTTTCTGACTCCAGACAGCAGACTTTACTCCTCTTGTTATTTCTGCCTCTTGTCTGACCCCCCAACTCTAAACCCTCCAACTCGATGTGAAATAAAAGAAAAACTTCTCTAGGCGACTGGTTCAATGCTTTTTTGCATTTGCTCAGATACACACCTGCCCCAAACTGAGACAAGCAAACCGAATGGTAGGGATTTTTTTTTTTTTTTTTACACTGCTACTCTTTTACTGTAATATATTAGTTCTGACAGGGTTAGGGTTATCCATGTGAGACTTTGTTTATAAAATAGTACATCCAGCCAGATATAAAATATCTGTGTGAGAACTTGTCATAAATGCAGCATAAAGTCTTGAGTTCTGCGTCACGCTGACCTTTGACATTAACCTTTGACCAACAAAATCTTATCTGTTCATCATCGATACCAAGTGAGTGTTTGTACCAAATTTGAGGAAGTTCCCTCAAAGTGTTTTAATCTATCGTGCCCACAAGAGTGAGACAGATGGACAGACAACCTAGCAACAATATGGCCACCAGTCTGACTGTTGCTGGCGTTGAAGAATAAAAATGACCCACAGAAGAAGAGATCTGAGGCGACTATGAGAGGGACTGTGGGAAACAGAGTGGGTCTAGTAGCCCCAGCCAGACAACCCGACCACCCGCCACAGTCTCCTTGCAAACCTGTGGAAAACACTGTAAAATATCATCCTAAAATATCTGTTGTCACAGCAATGCTACAGTGAGACACAAGGGCAGAGCAGCTGAGCATCTGGAGATGAGCTGACATGTTAACATTTCCTATTCTCTTGTCCTCCTGTCTGAGAGAGCTGATTTTTTTTTTGATTAACACAAGCTCAAGATTTTCATGTTTTACTGTAAATCTATGACAAAAGACACATCCGTGAATTATCTGGTCCTGATCACACATGAACCAAAGTGTTGGACAAATTAATATTCTGACCGGACAGTGGTGCTAACAGCTCCATGTGAAAACAGCTTCTTCCTTTGTGTAACACTCTGCTATCTATTTTGCCGTTACACCTGCACCTGTCTCCTCTCTTGGGATACTTCCAGTGTGATTTGATTGGCCGACACCTGACGCTTGAAAAACTTTTACCACAAACAAAGCAAAGCAGCTGAACCCAATGAGCTGGAAACCTTTAACCCCTGATTTATCTGATACTTTACTTTACTTTTTACTTTTCATTTGCATTTAATATTTAGGTCTAATCCTACTTTTTGAGGTCTGCAAACAAGTGGGAGTTGAGTTTCAGATGGTTAACCTTTATCCATATTAGTTCTTTCAATTACAAGTGTCTTCAATAAATGTTTAAATACATATTTATTGGCTTATGCTTATTGAGTATTAAAGCAGATATCATCGGCACGGCCGTTTCGGCTAATGCTGTGTTCAAGGCAGGCTTTTGAAACCGTAAGTTACAGCTTCAAGTCACAACTACGACTTGGTAGCGTTCCAGGTAACCCGTAGCTCGTGTTTTTACCGTCCTGTTGTCTGTGAAAGTTCCCTATAACGGCCACTCGTAACTTCCGACCCGTGAACTCGTACCAGATCGAACTGGTATGACTTCACAGGAAGGAAAACACAAAGTACGAGTTTCCTTGAACGCACCATGAGTTAGCAGCCCCCGCCCTTGTCAGGCATCAATTGGTCCTCGTGCTACGTCACCACATTCACGCGCATCCCTTGGCTGCACACACAGCCCTTCATGCCGTTCTCTCCCCTCATTGGATAACACTTGTATCCCACAAGGAAAATTTTCTCCTCGGGTTACAGCAGAGCAGAGTGACGGAGAGACTCGTGTTTAGGCTGAAATACTTCATGTAAGTGATTGCTGACGGAAAATAGGACTATTTAGGACTTATATTAACAAAAACATTCCACTGATATCTGCTTTAATACATATTAATACTATAATCATTAAAATACCACTGACAGTCCTCCACTTGAGGGAAATGACATTTTCACAATGTCTTTGATATCTTCCACACTTTGCTGTGGTCTTTGAACGCAGCAGTGACGCGGCTGACCCGGAAGTGATGTCAGTTGTCTTCGCTAAGCAACAACAGTGGACGGTTAGCTGGTTTCTATTAGCGGCGCTCGGAGAGTCCAGTTTCTGTCACAGATTTCTCCTCACATACTCAAAATGGTAAAAGAAAACTACTGTTTCGTGTGTGTCTAATAAAAACGTTCATATTTCAGTCGTGTGTATTGTGAATGTGCGGTTTAATTAGAGGTATATTTTTGGAAAGTGCTTACCGACGTTAGCTTGATTGTGCTAGTCGGGCGTTGTCAAGTTATTAGCTCATTAATCCAACATTGTTTTAACAGTATTGACAGCAGCAGGCTTCCTGTTATATCAGCTCGTATCCTAAAAGTAGGATCTCAGTAGCTTAATAAAAAAAATAACTCATCTAATTTTCTGTCCCTCAGGCTGAGGTGGAAGAAACTCTGAAGAGGATCCAGGGTCAGAAAGGAGTGCAGGGAATCATCATCGTCAATTCAGAGGGTAAGTTATAGTATTCCTCTGTTTTACCAAAGACGGTTTATAGAGTATCTTTGGTTTTACTCATCCCTGTTTGACATGGGCTTTTACTTACAAGTCATTATCCACTTATTTACGTTACCAGTGTGTCAATAACTAAGTATAATTACCAAATTTACCTATATTAACCTTAAATTTAAGGTCAATGTAACACAACCATGATCAAATATCTAGGCTATATGTATATGTATGTATGTATCTATTGTTTTACCTGTAAAATTTGATTAACTAGGGTGTTTGATTTTATTTTTCTTATTTCTACTTCTGTAGGAGAGGGAAGAACTGTAATTTTTACTCCAATACATTTATCCGAATTTTAGCAAAATTTTTTGCTTACCCATTTCTGTACCTCCCCTCAGGGATCCCCATCAAGACGACTCTGGACAACTCCAGCACAGTGCAGTATGCAGGTCTGATCCACCAGCTGGTGATGAAGGCCAGGAGCACCATACGAGACATGGACCCCCAGAACGACCTCACCTTCCTCCGGGTCCGCTCCAAGAAGAATGAGATCATGATCGCTCCAGGTGAGATGGAAAAAAGAAAAGATTTCAGTCAGAATTTTCAGAAAGAATAATTAACTACAGTAAATGCCTTCTTCCTGTTGGGTTTTTCCATAATGCACAGAGTAATCTCTGAGTTATTACAAATAAGTGTAATTCTGACTACTAATAACAGTCACATCATTAAGATTACTGTGACTTATTGTCAAATTCCCAGTGTTGAGCAGCTGCCATCAGTGTCATTCGGTGCATTGTTCACTTATCAAAATACTGACCATCATTTTTGAGCTGATCACCAAAATATTAATTGACAACTGGGGCAACTCAAGACACAATGCTCTAAATGCAGATTCTCAATTATTTAATTCTTCATTGACTGATGCTATATGTTCAACAGCACTAAGGACAGTTCACCTGCTGTACTTTTAACACTGGGAGACCCTTACATCTTTGCTTTGCTGATCATAAATACTAAGATATTTGGCCCAGTTAGTCCCAGAGGAGCGAGTCACAAGAAAAACATCAGAGTGTTTTCTGTGTTGTCAGCAGTTGGCAGTGAAGCTTATTCCTCACACGAGCTATTACAGTTGATTGCAGTCAGACAAACTCACTGATTAGAGGCTCTCTCTGCCCCTCCCTCAAAAAACACAACATCCAGTTTATAACCTCTGCATTGCAGTTCACCACAGTCTGGAAAGGGGCAGGAGTCTTTTTAAGATGCAGCTCACACTGAAGCTTTTCTCAACAAACAGAAGGAATAGTCTGACCTGGTGTTGTTGATTATTTTAAAACCTTCATCACTTATCTGTTTACTACTAAATACTGGGCCTTAATACGTTTACCATAATGCTTCTTCAGCACAATATGTTGAACACTGTCAGTCAGACTCTTTGTCACCAATGAGTGTTTGATTTATTTTCTTAAATAGAAATGAAAGTTTTGTAGAAAAAACAGTTTTGGGGAATTGAAAAATATTGTTTGGAAAAGCCCCATGTGCAGAATGTGTTGCCAGATGTCCCAGTTCTTAACTATGGGTTTAACTGTTTTGTCTCTGTTTTCACAGATAAGGACTATTTCCTGATTGTTATTCAGAACCCGTCAGACTGAGAAGAAGGAACTGCTGCCCGACTCATTATTCTCTCTGTTCGTCTTTGATATCCAAACAGCCAAACTAGTTTTTTTTGTCTTGGTAAATCAGAAGTACCAGTTTACCAGAAGCTTTTTATGCACTTCCTATATGGAGAAGTAAAGTCAGGGTGGATTTGAAGGTGGATAAACCTGAACTTATCTCAGTAATAAGATGCAAGAGCTATACAGTACAGTCGTTCACTCTGCAGGCAAAACATGTCTTTTCCCAAATTTTAGCATTCCAGTCTCTTTTCCAAACATGATATAAGTTACATCACTGTGCTGATCACATATGTATTTTTGTGTTCATACCTGAGGCTGAAGTAAGAGCATGTATGTTCTCAGTCTACAGGAGGCAGAGAGGCCACAACACATCTTTGGGTTGAGCATGTTTTTTTGTTTGTTTTTTTCAGTTCAATCTTAATTTGAATCTTGAGATGGTTATTTATTATTTTTATTGGCAAAAGATATTGAAGTGCAGTATTTCAGTGGTGAGCAGCGAACTACACTACAAACACTTCTCTGCCCCTGCCATGTCGCCTTCCTGTTGGTTATTTGTAACAAATTAAGCAATTAAAAAAGTCAAAATGGCCGTGTGTGTGTGTGTTTTTTCCCCCCCATATGCTTTGTTTGTGTTATGCAAAAGTTTAGTATTCGTTAAGTATTAGTAGACTAAAAGCAAAACTCTTCTAAAATATATATTTTCATGGAATAGAGACGGACCTCTAACTTAAATGTTAATTATCAATTGTTGGGTAAGCTTGTAAACAAACATACTGATACCTTACAGATTTGACCTTCAAGTGGCTTTATCACTGTACAGAACATTTGCTTCGTTATATAAAATATCAATTAGTTGAGTTTCAAAGAGTGATGAGATGAGAGTTTGTTGTACTTACTTGACACAGGCTGATCCCATTAACATCAGTGTAGTAAACAGCTTCAACCACTGAAGGTCAGCAAAACACCTGGCACATCACGTCCTGTTAGAGACATTTCTTTTTCTTACACAGGGTTTGATGTGTAGCAGATTCACACAAGATGGATGTAAGTGTAAATCACAGTGATAGTAAGCACAAAACATTTATTGTTTAACACAACAAAAAGATTAGGTGCAAGAAGAGATGTGAAAACCATTACCTATACATCTTCAGCAAATCTTAGAGCAGATTTAAACATGTGCTCCCTCTTCCTGCAAAGAAAGAAAACATTGAATTTGAGTTACACATTTTGTATTTTTCTTTTCTTTTACCTAAGCTCTATGACTTTTACACAAGAACTATTCAGTAACAGGCTCAGATGCCTTTGCTATCTATTCAGGCTCTGGCATGGATCCTGTATCCCCTCAATGATTTAATACATTTATAACACTCAATGATAATTAGCAGATAAAATTAGATATGGTACAACTTTAGGGTGTGTCAGGTTTCTCAAAATTGCAGCAACAGCACAAATGTTAAGTAAAGATAAAAATATACTGAACAGTTTAAGTGTCACAATTTATAGACTATATATGATAAAGTGAATGCAACAGTGTTATTAACAATATATCATAAAAATCTACGCAGTAGAAAAAATATTTTTGTCTAATTAATTTTCCATTGTACATCGTACAAATTTCCAATATCTGGTTATGGATATCGAAGGTACAAAAAGTACACAATATAGCATTTATTGCCAAGTAGCCTATTACAGCTTGAAGGAATTTGACATGGTGAATAGCCCAAACTACAAGGAGGGTGGTTAAATAAGTAAAAGTGCAATACAATAACAACCTAATACAAGCAAAGGTCAAATTAAGAAAAAACGAACAAAAAATGATATGCTCACTCTTATAGCTGTTAATATGTAGGCTATGTAAATGAAATAGAGAAAGCAGTGAGTCAGACTTGACGTGTGATACTTAATAATATATTATATGAAAATGAAGAAAGAAAATATATAAACCAAATCAATTACAACAACATTTAAATAGCAGATAATGTTTTTTTAACCAGGGGTTTCAGTGAAGTGAAAACCTTTTTCTTTGTACAGTCTATGGTTAAAAACACGTGAACGTCCCCTTTAAGAGCAGCGGGTGACGTCAGCGCCTGGTTTACTTGCTTTGTTTGTCCGGAGCTGTTTTGCCTTCAGACTGACCCGAGAGGCGACAGGAGGAGAGACGCTCCGCAGATATTAGAAACAGTTTCCTCTGTGACCGAGTTGCGTTATAAGCAGCCTGCACCGCGCATTCGTTAGGTTATAACTGTGTAATAACGCCGACAGAGATGCCGTCCGACAGACCCTTCAAACAAAGGAGGACATTTGGTAAGAAACCGACCGAGGCAGTGCTCAGTTGTTGTGGAGCTAAACGTTACGTTAGCCTGTCTGGAAACAACAGCTGAGCGGTTAGCCGGCCTGTTAGCCACCTAGCTCAACACCGTCATCACAAGTGTAGTTACATGGTGTTTACTTGTCTGATATCACATTATAACCGCTGTGTTTTTTGTTTTTGTTTTTATTTTTACGGCGATTTCAAACTAGGCTCGTGGCTAACGTCGTTACATGAAGCTAATGTGCGTCAAGTTCAGAGAATAATTTATTTCTGGTCGTTTTCTAAAAACCTGAATATAGATAACTTATAACATGACAAGTGACTAAATGTCATCGACGCTTTAAGATTACTGGTTGTGTCTTTTTTTTTTTTTTTTTTTTGGGCCTGGAGGCTTTTGTCTGTGGCTGTTAATGTGCATAAGCCATCTGGGTCACTGTCACATTAGCTTGAAGTTAGCCCGGCCTGGTGTTACTTGGCTTTAACACAGCTAGCTGGGCTAATATAGCAGTTAACATTTTCGTGTTTGCTCAAAGGAAAACAACATGTGCTGACACATTATCCCAGTACACGTGTTCAGTGATTTATGTTGTAATTTGATGCCAAACGACGGCCCCTTTGCTGGGAAGGGAGGAGCCCAGACTCTGTCTATTGCATAAGAAATATGGGATAAGCGACAGAAACATGGGCAGGATGTGAAAAAGCTCAATGTATCGCCGCTGCTGCATTTGGTTAAAATGTCCCTTATAAAGTTATTACACTCTGTGAGTCAGTAGTGCTTGTTTCATAGGCTACTTGCTAGCTGCCTTGTCAGCCTGTTTTACATAGTGGTGGATTGCTGTTTGCCACAGTGACACACATCATTATGGCATTATATAACTATAAAAACCCTTGACCCCAGTGCACAGATGTTAAGTTACCTAGTTGGGTTATGCTGTGTGGTTTACTGAGCAGTTAGGTAACTGCAGAGTAGCTTTTTTCCAAACATGAGATTCTGCAGGCCTGTTAACACTGATAGCTCAAAAATATAATGCTAGATTTGATTAATATGAGAGACAGTGCAAAGAACTTAAGTCCCAGGTTGTATCTTGGCCTGAAGTATGATATTACATTTTCCTAAGAGCAGGAATATTACAGAGCCAGGTCCAGATACTCAAGTAATAATAGGTGGGGCACTAGTTGTTTTGATGCAAAACTAGGGGAAAGAATTACACATAAAACAACAGAGTAATGTTGGGTTATCTCATTTGTTACAGAATTAAGATTTGATCTGCAGAGTAAACCCACAGCATCTTTTCAAGAAACACACTTGTATTCCAGTCATTAGCACAGATCATTCCCATTTCTGGCTTAGAAAAACATCCCCAGACCTGAACAAAGAAACCATTCACACGTCTCTGTTGCTTCTCAATGCTCTCTGAGCTTTGAACCCGGCCAGAGTTTAAAAAATAGGTGAAGCTTCGTTCTGAAATTAGGGTAGTGGGCTGTGAGGAGAGGTCAGTGCATCCTGTAAAATCAGATAGTGAGGCGATAAAAACACTGTAAACCTCGGGCAGGTACAGTAAAGAAAGGAATGTGTTGCATTCAACTCAACATTAACATTCATTCAAATCATATGCAAAAATCTGGCATGTAAATTGAGTCCACAAACATCAAACTGCTCCAAAGACAGCTAAAGAGCCTTTTATAAGGCATTCATGTTTATGTATGTGCTGACTAATGAATAAAGAGAGCTGTGATCTGTCTCTGCGTTCACACATCATACCATAAATTAAATCACAACGTTAGAAAAACCAGAAGGAGGAAGTGGGTGAGAAGACACATTTAACATCCCAGATCTGAGACAGAGATTAGAAGCAACGGTCCATTTGTCCTATTCTCAGAGGCTGGCGGGGCGTGGGTAACAGGGACACAAACATTTTTTTCTTCTACCAGCAGGATCAGCCATCATTAAAGAGTCTAGCTGTGTCAGGATACAACACTGGCTCGCTGCTGCTCCTGGAGACGTTTTATTATTTTCCCTATGAATGTGCAGTTTGTCACTTCCTGTGGATTTTCTGACAGAAACCAATGCCTGCCAGAAATTAATTTGGACAAACAGGACAAACGTGCAAGGTTTTCATCCGGAGGGCTTGGGGATGTATTTTTTGAACTAGGGTAAAGATTGAACAGAGGGTTTATTCATCCTCTGTCTCACCATGGAGATGTAGTAGCCTATGTTTTAATTACCGCCTCTTACAACACATGTTCATATATAATAACACCAATATTCTTAAATCCATGATTCATCACCTCTCTCTGTATAATGTCACCACTCATTACTGCACTATACATAACAACACAGCTATTTCATCATATTTTTTATACAAATATTTTTTTTTCGTGGGACTGATAAAGGAATAGCCTACCTTTTTCTTTTTGAACTGAAAAAGCCACAACCAGACTTTTATAATTAACAGAGGAGCCACAGCTTTTTGTGCAGTAAAGATGAGTTATAATTTAGGATGTTGTTTATAATTTGTGTTTTTTTGCTGCCCACAGCTGACCGGTGCAAGGAGGTCCAGCAGATTCGTGAGCAGCACCCAAACAAGATTCCCGTAAGCTGCCGATCAAATCTCATTTCATCACACACACCAAACTTTATTGCTCTAATGCATCACAGCCCCGACACTGCAGATCATGGTAGCCTGTCAGAAAACTCTGTGTGCAGTGTATGATGTGTTGTGTTGATACTGACTTCATCATCCATTACACTTCTGAGCATTTGTTCTTAAACTTAAATGAGGCGTGTTCTTGGAACCTGCACATGACTGACATTATATTTCAGTAAGCATGCTTGTCAAATGTTGGATGAGAAAGGTGATACTGCTCATGTCAATTTGAAACCACAGATGGTTAGCTTAGCGTAGCATAAAGACTGGGAACAGGGGAAGCAGCTGGCCTAACTCAGAGTAATCTGACTGGCCAAAGCCTAATAGTAACACACACACAATTATAAGAGGGTATTATTGATCTTTACATATTAACATCTAAAATGAGTTTATATCTCAAAGCATGGACCTAGTTGCCTTAGTAAAGAATATTATTAACACCTCTATAATTGATCTATAAACACCTTTATCACACTCATGGAAAATATTCTCTCTGCTACTTCTGCCAATTATTAAACGAATAATGACAAATCAATCATATTCCCTATTGTCAATGTATTTTTAATGACTGTATACTGAGTAGTTCATGCACCCTCCTTGGGATTAGAGTAGTTTTATATGAATCTATAACATCACATCATCATTTATTTGTATTAATATGAACCTGTAAAATGAGTCATGCAGAGGAGTGAAGAGTCAAAGTGCTATAGAAAACTCTCACTCTCATCATAATATTGTTGTACAGTACTTAAGTAAATGTACTTTGTGACACTCCATTACTGGTTGTTGTAGAAATCTGTCAGCAAATACTACAGTTGTATTGTAAAGTAGAGTAAAGAAGTAAAGAGAGTGTGAAAAGAAGCAGCAGTGAAGATGAAGACATGAGAACCGCTCGTTTCCTCAAATATCAGCTGCTGAACACAAAGAGCCTGAGCACAACTAAAGCTCAGACTCTGTGTGTTGTTGATTGATGAATTTTTAGCCTCCTCGTGCAGATCACTTCAAACCTCTGAAATATTTTTGGGTATTTGAATGCAGCAGTTTACTGTCAGTGACAGTCAGGTCTGTGGAGGGGGGAGGGGAGGGGAGGAGGAGGGGCTGTGGGGGCCGTTCTCAAAGCTTCAGCTTGTGTTTCCTTAAGTGGTACATGGTGGTTTTTGAGGTCAGCTCTGGATCACTGTCCTGTTGTAGAAACTGGCCTCTTTTTTTCACTCTCACTGTCTGGACTGACTGCAGGACATCTGCCTCCAGAACCTGCTGCTCTTATTTAATAGGACCTGCTCCTTCCTTCCTCCATCAGTGTTTCCTGTGCCAACGCAGAGGATGAAAACACTGTTTAAGTGGCTGTGGCCGAAAAGCTCAGTTAAACGTTGTCTCTCTAAAGATTTGAATCAATACAGAAAGTAATAGGTGTCCAATGGTAGGAGGCTGAAATTGTTGACTCCTCCATATTGTGGACCAGTGACCAGCTGCACCGTCCTGAAGGTCTTCCACATCTTGTCCTCACTTCCTCATTTCCACCCTTCCTTCCCATCTCTTACTGACGTTCTCACACCCTGTGGAAATTTCAAGCTGGAAGCTCTTTGATATCTTTTTATAGCCTCCCCTGCTTTGTAGGCATCAGTTCACTTTATTCTCTGACCCACAGAGGAGCTGAGTGGCAGAATTTATCTTCAGCTGATAATAATTCTTCATAACAATTCAAAGCAAGTTCATTTTTATTTAAGTTAAGAGGCTTTATGAGCAGGATGTGCAACAAATGGCTGTTTAATGGTTCTGAAATAAAACATAAATGCACATTAACATTTGAAGAAAGGATGGTTTTACTGTCTGTTTTTGTGCAGAAGTTGCTTTTGCTTCTTTTCACTTCAAAAATCAACAACATGTGTAATTTACCTGGAGGGTGTTGCTGTTGGTGTTGGGATTAGAGATGACAGACTGATTTACAGCGTGGTGTCTTGTGGCTGCTGCAGGTGATCATTGAGAGGTACAAGGGAGAGAAGCAGCTCCCCGTTTTGGACAAGACCAAGTTCCTGGTGCCTGACCACGTCAACATGAGCGAGCTGGTCAAGATCATCAGGTGAACAGAGACACACACACACACACACACACACTGCAGTGTTGTAATAGATCACTGAATTAGAAACCTGTTTAGGTTAAGTTTGGTATGTGGTCTATATTTGGAGCTGTCTGTGTGAATGCAGATGTCTTGTGCTTGTGTGTGTTTGGCATTTTGCTGAGGCTGCAGCTGACGAGTTTGTTTACAAGCACTGCTTCAACCCAAGGGATGACGAATAAAGACACAGTTTACGCAGTTAGAGAGTCACGGGCAGTAAATTTAAGATTTATATATATTAATATCGGTGTGTCAGTGGTTGTTATTAACTTGCTGATGCTGAGGAGGAGGAATATGAGAGAGTGAAGTAAAAAATGAGCAGAGCTGAGACATAATAACAGAAAGAGAGTTTTTTTTTTCTTTTAAAAGTTAATCATTTGATTAGATGTCACCTGTTTAATCATCCATTTTTACCATTTTCTTACTCTCATTTTTATGCTTTTTTTAAATTTCTATTGAACCGTTTAATTAACCTGTGGATCATGATGATATGCTGTAGAAATAAATTAACCTTCCTCTCACAGCTATTTGCGGGAGCGACAGATCAAATGTATGAAACAGAAACACTGATCTATTGACAGATATAAGACGATTATTCCGATTGAGATGAAGAGACATTAAAGTGATAAATTTCAACATCGCTACGCCTGTTGATTAATACAATAAAGCAGCCCGTGGAAAAATTTACAGCCCATAACTGCAGAAGTGGTGAAATCTGAATATTATTTAGTAATAACTGTTAAAGAAGAGGAGTTCATCAAGTTTAGAGGGTGGTGGCGATCAGGTGGCAAGTAATTGATCTTTTATGAGGTTTTTGGTACGAGGAGACTAGATTAGTTTTTATAACTGTGTTGGTCAGTCTGTCTACCTGACAGACTCATTTTGCAGAGTAAAGATGAGTAAAAGTGATTTAGGTGAGATGAACAAACTGAGAACTTTATCTGATAAGATAAAATAGTTTCCCTTTTGCAGCTGCTAAAAGATAATACGTTGCAATCACTTTGTGTGGGTATGGGGGAGGGGTCCGCAGTGGGTCCTTTAGCCTCCCTGAACATCAGGACGATGGATGTCTGGGAATAATTGGAGCTTTTTTAAATGAGAGTGGATGTCAGGAGATCATCTAAGACGTGGAAACTTTATCTAGTGACTTTATTACTTATTTATTTATTTATTATTATGTTTACATTAATTTTTAACCAGCTTTGCACAGTATGGGCACTGCCTTTTTAACTGAATTGTTGAATGTTGTTGTTGTTTGTTGTTTGTTAAGTGCGTGTATTTAGTTTAACAGTGTGTGTCGACGGAGTGTTGCACATGTCATTTCACTGCAATGATCTTGTGTTGTTGTATGTGACGAATAAATCGTATATCTATCAATCTAAGACTAAAACTGTAACGCCACCTTTAACGTCTCTTTCCCCGTCTCTCTCTCTGGTGTCCTCCTCTCCCCGACCAGGCGTCGGCTGCAGCTGAACCCCACACAGGCCTTCTTCCTGCTGGTCAACCAGCACAGCATGGTGTCGGTGTCCACCCCCATCTCCGAGATCTACGAGCAGGAGCGGGACGAGGACGGCTTCCTCTACATGGTCTACGCCTCTCAGGAGACCTTCGGCTGCTAGGGAGGGCAAGGGGGACGCGTGGGGGAGGGAGAGCGGGACATCTTCAGGTGCTGGGAGACTGGGAGGGGGAGAGGGGGGCGAGGGATGTGGGCTGAGGGGGGGCAGGGGGGGCGGGTTGGTGCTTGAGGGGAAATGAGAGACATGTGGTGTCAGAACCGACCGCAAACCACCAAACTCCGTGATCCTCTCCACGTAGCAACACAGTCAGTCAGTGTACATGTGACCGACACCCCCTTGTCCCTCTCTCTGTTGTAGTCGAGCACCGTTTTTCTTATTGGTCAGTAAACACAACACTAGCTACAAAAAGCCAGAGGACATCCTGTGTGTCTTTTCCCGCCCTCAGAGTGAGTCACACATCAGATCTGAGTGCTTTTATTTTATCTCACAGTCCTGCTTTTGGGCCCATGTGGACTCTTAATTTGAAAGGGTGGGACTTTGGGAGTTTGGAAGCTGTCTGTAAAGTTGATTTTTCATCCTTAAGGCCACACACACACGCACACACGCGCTTAACACAGACTCATGTATTAGACGAAGCTAAACTTGAAAAGCAGGTGGTGGCTTGTGAGCCGGTCACAGTTCAGGATGTCATTTGAAGCTCGGCTGATGGAGCCACTGACGCGTACGCAGGTGAAAGCACAGAGCGTCTGCTGTGTCGGTCTTTGTCCCCGTCAGCGCAACAACAACAACAACAGCAGCAGTAGAAGCTAGAAGATGAGACTCATAGAGATTGTTGTTGTTTTAACTTTTAACTTTTTTAAACTCACATCTTAGTTGTTTATGTTTTTTTTAATTCTTGTCTTTTGTTTGAAATATTAGTGGTAGTTTAGTTTGTGTTACGTAACTAGTTCAGAGTTTGTTTTAATCATACATTTACCGTCAGCCTGATGCTCAACTTGCCAACCTGCTACTGGCTACCAGGTAGCTGACAATCAGGCTAGAAACCACTGTAACCCACTGCTCACCCTCTTCGCATGTACAGCAGTTTCACATGTGCAATATTTATCCCCTGAGAGACACACAAGAAATATCATCAGTCTTAGTGGTGGTCCACTCCGCACCCTTACCCACAATCCCCCACCCCCTCCTCGGTAAAGCTACTGTGATGTACTAATCTAAACGTAGCTGCTACATCCATCCTGCTACATCAGTTTATTCACAGACTGAATTTAATGTCTTTTTGCCCCACAAGCACAAAACACCTTAGTATCACTACTCACCTGTCTTCCTGCACAAGCCCCGCTCACATCTAACCACATTTAACGTCACAAACAACCAGTCAGGTGCAGCAGAGAAAAAGACCTATCAGGTAGTTGGTTTAAATGGAAACACGAGCGACCGCCCTCTGATCCAACAGTTTGGCTCTTGCTTGCTTTTCATCCTCCGTTATGTTTCTCAGAGTAAAACATTTAATGAATTAAAAACACTAATTTAGGAAATGAACCTGTTGTAGAAAGCAGGCTGGTGAAACTGACACTGTTGGATCAGGGTGCCGGCTTGGGGAGGGGGGGGCTCGGCCTCCACAGGGGCAAACAAGGGGTCTGGAGAGAGAGAACATCACAGAACAGGATGTTTTTGTTTTGGCTGGGATGGAGCAGGCAAACGCCACGAAAATGATCCCATTCTGTGTATCGAGCAGAGCTGACGCAGCCTGTGCTGTGAAGCCAGGACGTAATCAGACCCCAGTGAAGCTTCTCAAGGCGAAGCCAGACCCCGGTGTAATATCATTTCTCCAGCGTGAGGCCGCCGCCTCCTCCCGGCGTCGTGTCACTGAGCTTGTAAGATCGCTGTGTGTGTCATGGTAGCATAGAGTCGAGCATTAGACATAATAAAATGTATTTAATGTAGGAAATGAATGAGCTTCTTTTGCACATAAATTAATACGAATATAAACAAGAGTTGGCATAGAGGTTTGTTTTTAGAAATGACTGTATCTATATAATAATTCTCTCTTCTTTTTGTATCTGCTCCTCTTCTGTAGAGCACTGCTGCTCTTTATCGGTACGTTTGTCTGCCTTTGTTTAATAAGACTTTATAGACGAAAAAAGGATATGATGCACTACAAACGTTGCATGTTTTTTTTATTTTATAAATGTATATTGATTTTACGCTATAGATATAATTGTATTGTTTTATTTAGAAAAAAAACTCAAGTCTTTTTAGATGTTTCCCAAACCAAAAACTGAAAATAAGTGTATGTGTATGTTTGAAACAAACAAAACCGTGTGCGTATAAACGATCATATAATCGAGCTGTATTACAAAGTGTGTTTTTCTTTAGGCTTTCTGATATTGTCACTGTTTGGAGGGGTGTACATAGATGCATTGCTACAACCTTATTCAAAGCATTTGCCAATAAATAAAAAAGTTGCCTTTAAACTGTTTCTCTTGTCTGTTTTGTGAGATGGTGGAGTAGTGAGACATCTGTTCACCGCTCTGTCTTGTAATGACCAGCAGGCGTCAGTGCAGAGTTAAAAAATATACATACAATGCATGTACTGTACATTTAGTAGTGGTACACTGTATATAACATTATACTACAGCAAGATCATGGTCTTCCCAACTACAGTCAGCCTTGTTAACAATCATCTGCCTAAATATATTTTTATTCTTCTCTTTTCTTTATTATATTTTTCAGCACATCTTAATTATAGTTTTAGTTCTTATCCTGTGGTTGGACTTTTTGTTCTCTTTTACTACATATTTGAGGCACAAGCTGCTTGTTTGTTCATATTTTGTTTTACTTTATCTTTTACTGATTTAAATCATAATGTGAAACATTTGTCAAATAAAAGTGACTGTATAATGTTTTACATCTAAACTCCAACTATGTACTTGTTTGCACAAAATGTAAAATAATTCATTGTAGCACTTGAGTTTTTATCTCATCTTTATTCTCTATTCTTGGAGCAAAACTAACGTATTGTAATTTCCCCCTGGGGATCAATAAGTATCTGATGCTGAATTTTAGATCTGCTGTAAATACAGGCGTAAACATGGGGAAACAGTTTATGTATCATACATTACCAATTCCAAAGAAAAACATTTCACCAAATTTAATGAGATTTTCACACACTTTGATTTGTATCTTTTCTGTCTCCATGTCTTTCATGTCTCTATGATTGTTAGGGTTAAGAAAATATCTGCTGATTGCTTGGTTCATAAAATGTGAGAAAATTGTGGAAACCGATGCAGATCACAACTTCAAAGAAGCAAAGGTCACATCTTCAGAACCCTAAAGGTATCAGAGAAGCAGGATACCTTCACACCTGAGAGGCTGTTTAATCTGTAATCAAACTATTTCCAATAAACCAAAGAATCCACTGATGTGTGTATATGACGCTACTGGATTTTCAGAGAACACGGCACATTGATAAAAAGAGGCTGTTTATTTTACTTTATTTTACAAGACAGGCGAGACGCAGCGTTGGTTAAGAAGTGACAGCTGTTCAGACTGAAGTCCGTCTCATTTCACACAGTCTGAATAAAAACATCCACAACATCTCATTTTTTCCCGTCTGTTGTGTAAACGTTACATACAAGACAACTGAAGCTGAAATCGCTCTCCCCTCCCACCGTCAGTCCTCGGACATTAAACACTCGTTCAGACGGTTACCACCTTTAGCACGCAGCCTCCTCGCAGCGTGGTGCGTTTACAGTCTTCAGGGCTCAGACGAACGTTGATATCTGGGATGGCGATACAGTTTGGCGGTGGTGAGGTGGGTGTGTGCTGATGGGAATCCCCTCACAGCTGCAGGAAACGTTGCTCCAACCGGGGGAACCAGGAACCGTCGCCCAATCAGAGCCGAGGGCGGCTGTCAGTTTTACTGTTAGAGCTGAGAACAACGTACAGAGCAGCGACTCCCACCAACAGAGCTTAGACTTTTTTTTTTGAGACAGGCACAAATTATTTAGATTCTTATCTTTTGGTTGCTTTTGTATTTTTTTTTTCAAACTGTTTGGATAAAAAGATTAACGATCATGTGATTCAGGTGAGAGGAGACTAAGGGAGATTTTGTCCTCTTGTCAGCAGCTCTCAGCTTCTACTTTGAATGAACTACCAATGACCTCCTCCAGTCTAGATCCACAGTACAGGTGAGGTGCTGCACGTAGAGCTGAACCTGTTTAAACTGATGCTGATTTCCTTAAAGAGAGCCGATGTGGAAGATAATGGTTTTAAAGGCATTAAACCAAATGTACAAATCGATGACTGTGCAGTTGCAGGAGTCGTCACTTCTGGCTGAGACCGAACCGTGTTGTGTGGAAGGAGGTGTTGAAGGAGAGAAAGGAGGTCCGGCCGCCCGGTGGCTTCAGGTGGGACCAGGTGAACGGCAGCAGGAGCTCCTCGACGGCAGCGAACCGCAGAGGGAGGCAGCTTAGGCCATGCTGAGGCGAAGCAGAGAGAAACAACATTTAACGGCCGTTAGTTTCAGACTGAGCAGGAGAAGGAGGAGCAGCTGGGAGATGAGCTGTTCTTCAAAATGATTTGATTTCAGCTGCCGAGCAGACGGAGCCTGGGACGAAAACGCTCAAACACACCCTTGCTGCTGAACCCTTCAGGTTTTACAGGGAGGATTCTCCACAACCACTGAGATCATGCCATTTTTCAGGAAACCAAAACAATTTCACATTATTTTTCCTAATGAGTAGAATTATGTAGAATCCCTGGTGGTTAAACCATTTATGTTAGAATAGATTCAACTTTGTTATCTTTGTACAGGTAAAAAGCCAATGATATGTACAAGACAAGTGCAACAATAGTTTACACTGTGCTGTATTTTTTACAGATGTGGTTATTTTACATTTTCCACTCCAGAAAGATGAAGTTGAACTTTGACTCATTATAAAATGTCAACTCTTCATCAAATGTTTAGAGCTTCACAATGACTTTCTAAACCACCATCCTGAAGTAAACGTTAACGTCCCCAATCTTTTTCTTTTTCAATTCACTGATAAGAAATACAAATTGTACTTATTTTTCAGCAAATATAAAGATATGAGAAGAAGATGACATGTATTGGCGCTTTTCCACTGGCGCGGCACGACACGGACCGCTTTTTTTGCTTTTCCACTAGCCCTAGTACCTGGTACCAGGTACCATTTTTAGTACCTCTTCGGCCCTGGTTCCAAGCGAGCCGAAGCGATACTATAACGTGACGTCAGCCGACTGCCTTCCACTGATTGGGCAGAGCGTCGTCACTGGAAGAGTCGCGAGCGTTACGTCCGACATGAGAATCAAACCCGGAAATTTCAAAAACAGGGGCGGCAACAGCGCCAGCTGATCTGTACCGAGACTGTTGTTATTTGTTCACCTGAGTTAATGTTGCTGTGTGTAAAACCACACTGTGGTCTGTTAACGAGGTGAGTTTGGAGCTGACGAGCGGATCGAAAAAAGAGAGACGGACAATGCGGCCCCGCGATCGCCTCCGCCTCACCCCCGTGCCGACCTCGCCCCCGCTGAGAAGGTACTAGAGAACTCAGCTGTAGTGGAAAAGCAACTTTACCGAGCCGAGCCATGCCGTGCCGTGAAAGTGTAGTGGAAAAGCGCCATATGATTCAGTATCAGTCTTTACACTGAGGTCTACAAGCCCTGAAGCCTCCGCCCTGTTTGTGCTCAGACCTTCCGCTTATCAAAGTTAATTTTTCTAAGGTGTGATGTAACCACAGTGCTGACGAGCAGAACTGCAGTCACTGCTGTTCAGCTACAAGCTGTTTATGATATGACAAATGTTTTATTGACCAGGGCCTTAAATGATCTCAGACTTGTTTGTCAGATAATCAAGGTCCGTGCAAAGGGATTTTTTCAGGGCTCGAGTTGTGGCTGTGTAGAGAGGCGTGTGTGTGTCTCACCTGTCGATCAGCGAGTCCCTCATGCTGGTGGCGATGGCTGAGGGCTGCGCTGTGTCGCTGAGTTTGAAGATGCTCTCGATGACGGACAGCTCTGTGCTGGTTGTGTCCAGGCCGCAGAAAGCACACCAGTCGTTGACGACCATCCCCGCCGCGATGACCTCGCTGCCTCTGTTCACGGTGCCGGCCTGGACAGGAAGTCAGATCCATTAGTGAGCAACAGAGAGCGTCTTACTTGTTCAATTGTTTTGTTTTTCACAAAAATCAAAATCATAAATACAAATCAATAGTTATATGATCATGGTTTGGGTACCGAATTCGATACTTTTATTGGTACCGACCGAATTCCCACTAAAGTACCGGGTATCGATTCACGTTAAGTCAAATGGTATCACATTTCAGTACCTGAACGCACCTTCGCGTCACGTGCGTCAGCGAGAGTGGATACATACAGTCTATGGGAGTGTTTGTCCGACACGAATATTCGAACATGCGAAATTAAACCAAAAAGGAGGACAAAAAAACAACAACTACAAAACAAAAACAAAGGTGACAATTATATAAAAAAAGAAATAAGGCCCTCCATTACCACAATCCCATTTCAGGGTAAAACGTATTAAGACAAACCATCACCCTGGCTCAAAAGTCTACTCGTTACTCGTTCATATTAACCGCTGTAGCAGCGTCACAGCTCCAGGGAAGTGAGCAACACAACTCTATTGAGATGTTGGAGGCAGCAGGAAATCACAGGCCTTATAAGATCTGAGCTGAGGATGTAGGACACCAAGTCAACTCAGGTCTTGTTCCTAAGTGGTGAGGAGTTTGTCCTGCAGAGGGCGCTGTGATGTTTTTAATCAAACAGACAAAAAACGAAGTCTGAACCCGTTTCTGCTCCGACTCGACCGTCACAGGAAGGCTGCTCCTACCTTGTGGCTGAAATGATAATTTCCTTTAATCTATTCAAACAATTTCAACATTTCCCACAGTCACTCACCACCAGTGGGACTTGGAGCAGAGACGACAGCTCGTCCTGGTCTTCTATGGACGTCTTGGGGTGGACCAGGCCTCCCTGGTTACTGAACGCGCAGTAGGATCCGACCAGGACGTGGTCGGCTACCGTCTGACGGAATACCTCCACCTTCAGGGTGTCGGCGAGGATCTCCTCTGTCTCCTGAGCAAAGGGAGGGAAACGGACAGAAACGTATTCATTTTACCACGTGTCTGAGATGTCGTCTTTACCAGTACCAACACAAACCTGCCTCTTTATTTGATTTTGATCCCGATAAGGCTCGACTGATTAATCATCTGATCTGAGTCCTTGTCAGACACGTTAGGATCAGTGTATGTGTTGGACAATAAGACCTGACATGAAGACTTTTCTTGTGTCTTTGAACTTTGTAGGCAAACCGCAAACTTTCGTAGTTTAATTTAGAAATGACGTCTCTACATTGGTCAGTGCGGTTTTCATTCAGTTTGTGTTTATTCTCATTTTTTAACACTGCAGGACTGAAAGTGTTCAACTTTTGTCCTTTTTCTAATTATTTATATTGATTTTATTTACATTTCTAGTGCAGTGCTGCCATTTTGAATAATAGTTTAAATGATAAGGTTATTCATTGTCAAACAGTAAAATGTTGAGCCTCCGATACTAATTTGTCACAAGTGTTTGAACCACATTTAAGGGATCATTGCAGAAAATGAACATGAGATTTCTCGGTTATCAGAACTTTTAACTTCCAAATATCCGTGTTGGCATCGGCCCCGAACAATCCCCCATCAGTCCTTATCAGGGCCCTGGTGTCTGAAAACCCTCAGTCACGTTCCTCATCATCTCAGCACTGATGACACTTTGCTGTGATTTAAATTCTCTGCACTCGCTGCCATCAAAGAGTGAACGACCTCTAACTTTCTACGACTGATGAGCCTGAAGTTCTGGTAATTAGTCCTGATCATATTTCAAACAGTACCACCACCAACCCTTCTCCCTCTGAGGTATCCCTGATCAATATGTGAACTTCAATCAGCACATCCAGAGTCGAGTTGTTCAGTTAAACCAGTGCAGTCAGGATTCATCTCAGTCTGATTAATACAGTTTAAGTTTTTAAAGTTTCCGCCTCACGACAGACGCTCAGAGCATTCGTTTGAAAATTCAGCTGAACATTTTATTGATCAGGTTCAGATCCCTGGATGGTCTGGCTCTGCGTCATATGTCAGATCTCCACTAGTCCCACAGTTCAGACTGAAGGCAGGTTCATGATACTTTTACTCCTTTAGCTGGATCAGACGAGTCAGAGATTGTTAGTATAGTTTGATTCACCACTCTTCAAATTCTTGTGTTTACAAGGTGCTGGATTGTAATTCTGATTTTACCCGACACTACAGCAAGGTTTATGTACTAACAATTAAACTACAAGTTGTTTTAGTTATTTTGTCGATAGTTCAGCCATAAATACAGAGTTCATGATTCATGGGCAGACAAATCTCTGAAGATGAAACTAGGAAATGTTTCATATTTCACTTAATTAATGAGAAAAACAGTGTTGATTATCAAATGTATGTCAACTGATTATTTTAGCAAAAGCACAACTTGATGAAGTGGATGTGGACAGACTGTCAGCTGAGTGTGTGAGTGTGTGCGCGCCCCTCTCACCCGGTCAAGGTCAGGGTGGACCAGCGCTACGTAGTCGTTGCAGGAGATGACGTTGCCGAGGGCGGAGAGCCTCTCCTCCACTCTCTGGATCCTCACTGTGTCTGGCAGACAGTTCCTGATGTGCTGCAGCTCCTGATCTGTCGTGTTGTTGGGCACCAAGAGGCCGTGGCGGTTTCCTGGTCACATGACAGATAAGAAATGACATGATGAGCGACGCAAAGATGTTTGTGTTTCCGTTTCGGCCATTGTACTGGAAAAGATCAAGAAAGGTGAGTGTGGAGAACAGGTCGAGGGATATTTGTGTGTGTGTGTGTGTGTGTTTGTTCCAGAGCATCACTCACCAACACACATCCTTCCTATGATGCGACAACCTGCCACAGACGCATGAACCACTGGGATGGTTTCTGACAGTTCCCCTTCAAACACACTGTGGTCACACAAACAACAAACAACATTCACCAACGGTGTCCAGTTTTTTTTACAACTTTAAAGGAGGCGAGTGGGATGAGTTGGCTAAAAAAAGTTGATGGCTGTTGTGAATATTTGATAAGAGAGGCTCCTCATTACATTTATGATGCTCTACGTCCTATTTGTGTTGACCTGTGTGAAAGGAAATATATATATATATAATATCTCGTAATATCTTTTACAGAGCTTTATCCTGACATGTCTCCACACAGAGGGATACTGCATCAGACATTAATGAAAAGTTGTGTTTTAAATATTTCTCAAATTCAACAACTCAAAAAGAGAAGAAACTTTTTTTGTTTTATCTTGGAGCTTTTTCATAAACCCCAGGACTGATTTGGTTGTTAACTCTTTATACACTACAAGACCTCTCAAGATCAATACAGGTATTTTGAACTTTAGATAAACGATAATCAAACTACAATAAAAAAGGAGCTCAGACTTGCTCAGCATCTGATCTAATCAATATGTTTATATTGTTATATCTTCAAGTGGCAGTGGTCATGTTACCTGATCTCTCATAGACACAGATTAACTTACACCCGTATGGCACCAGCCACTGATTCAGAACCGCTCTCTGCACTCATTATCGATAATATGAGGCTGAACACGGGGAATTTGACACGTGTGTATTACAGGTGACACCTCACCTGTAGAAGTTCTCGGAGCCTCCGATCGCCACCAGACAGTAGGTGTTGGTGAGTTTGGCGAAGCAGCCGATCTCGTTGTTTTTCTCAAAGGACGCTCTGACGGCCATGATGGTGGAGACGAGGTTTCACTGAAGATCCTGAAAACAACGGCAGAGAAATAAAAACAAGTCAGGCTTCACCTCTTGGACACGACACACATTCAAGGAGCCCGTCCGTCACATTATTGACGAGCTGAGTTGAGCTAACGTGCTAAAACAACCAGCTAAACCTGGTCCCTGTTCAGCCGCCACGGGGCAGAAAAAGTCCCGTGACCGTACGTTTCACCGCCGGGCAGCGTCGACAGGAAAACACGGTGAAGTCGGGTTGAAAATAAAACTCCGAGACTTGATGAAAAGGGCAAGAAATTACCGGAGAAAGTTCCTGTGGCCTCCAAAACGTGCGTGCTGGGTTCCCTAACTTCCTTCACCCCCACGTGTTAACTTCCGCTTCGGGGTTAACGGCGTGACGTAAGCACGTACACTACGTAGCCCTGATTCTACCACCGAAAACAGAAATAAAACGGAAAATACCTCCAAAACAAAAATGCCATGGAGATAATGTACACAGTGTACATTATCATCAAAATATAATTTTACTTTTACATAATTTCCCCTAAATATAGTTTGTTTTAATGGCTCTCTTGCTTTGAATGTCCTGTTTTACTGTCTATTATTATATTAATAGGCTATGCATATTATTACTGCATTTCTTGTGGAAAATGATCAGTGTCCAGTTTGTACACTTTTTCTTTTGTATGTCTGCATCTCAATATTACTGAACCCTTTATTCTTTACTTATATTTTAGTTACTTAATTAGCTTTTAAAGTAATAAATCCTGTTTGATTACTGAGCACATGTTTGTATGATCATATTTGTTTATGCTTTATGTTATATATATTTTATATCATTATATTATATTTTGTAATACTGTGTTTTGTACTTTGTATATTTTTGTAATATATATGTATACACACACACATGAATAAAACTGCTTGGCTTTGGTCTGTGGACATGATGAAACTAAAACGAATCTCCATCAAAATGATGGAGAGTGTGACCTGACGTGAGGCAACTCCATCATCCATCAAACACAATAGTGGTTCTGCTCCGGCTCGAGGTACGCACACTGACACAGTGGTATTTATGAATGACTTCTCTGCTGGTAGAAACAGCAAGGTGAATACTGAGGTCTGCAGAAGCATGTGTGGCCCACATTCAGTCAAATACATCAAGCCTCAGTGGACGACACTTCATCATTCAGTGGGACAATAATCATAAAGCAACCAAAGAGCTTTCAGACCGGCCATGTCAATCACAACATACAAAAGACCCCAGATCCAGGACCTCAGGTCTTCATTGACTGCAATGGGTTTTTGATAAAATATCAAATGAAATGATTATGTTTGATTTCAGTTCCTTTTTTTTTTCTTTCTTTGAGCTCTTTTGTATTATTCGGACCATATCTCCCACAGAGCTAAACTGATGCAAACCTATTCCAAATAAAAGGTGAGACGTTGCACTTCAACATAGTTATCATTTTATCATTATTATTGTTGTTGTTATAGTATATTATGTATAGTAGGCTATTATGCTGCAGCACAGTCTGATATTCCTGCTGGTTTGAGTCCATCAGGTATTTTCATGCTGCCTCCTCAGCTGCTTCTCAAACACTGATGTTTTCCCCCCAGATGCTTAGTGAGTGCGTGCGTGATGCCTCCGTGCTCGTGCGTGAGCCACAGACAAGGAAACATCAGGGAAAAAAAAAAAAAAAAAAAAACTCCAAACCGTCTTCCCTCTCCAGTAACCTGCATAGCAACTGCAGCATCCTCCTCCTCTCTCCGTATGCAGCACCGGGATCCACGCCCCGGGCCAATCACGTCGTCCCCTCCGTGTGACGTCTTGTTTGTTGATACTTCCATTAGCTCGCCACCTGTGTGACGTCACCGTGGCAGGTGGGGGGGGTGAGGGAGTTGAGGGGAGGACAAACCAGAGCGGAGGAGGAGACAAAGAGAGGGTATGTGAAGTGTGAAGCATCACTCCTCTCTGATTCTGCACGTGTTTACAGCCAGATACAGACACAGTATGAGAGATATGGTAGCAGCTTATTGTCAGCTGGTTGATTTGGCACAGTAGGACAAATCCCAGCTCTTGTTTTTAAAATTTGAAATTTTAATAAGTTAAGTATTTTCATTCTTCTTCTTCTTGTTTAATATGAAATTTGCTGTGGTAGCTGCCGGTCAACTTTCTGTTCCACTGAAAAAAATTAAATAAAATTAAAATAAAAATCTGCATTTAAATATTCAATTGTCACAATTTTATTTCAGGCAGCATAGATTATGTTGTGTTGATGCAATACGTGAAGAAAGAAAATATGAAGTATATGAGGACACCAACAGTTTTATATATTTAATATAAAGACCAGGGAACTGCTTTTGTTCTTTGCTTATATTTTCCATGTTTATTCTGAATGCTTCCACTTGTTAGTCAACTTTTGGTTTGAAGCACACGAATTGGCTGTCACTCAAAGCAACCATGTCCGCAGTTATATAAGCCTTTATCATATTAAGTCATATGAAGGAGGAAATTTGCTGCAGGGACCAAAGCTGTTAGCCTACTTTCAATGTAAAAAAGTTTATTTCTGCTGTAAGTTAAGAACCTGCAGATTTGCAGCTTTTGTTAAATAAACAGCTCACTTTGCACCTTACATCACACACAGCAGAAAATAAACGAATCATTTACCACGAAACTCAGAATTTAAAGTTGGGAATGACATTATCAATGTCAACCACAGATTATGAGTTGGTTGATTTTTGTGCTATTGTTGCTGTTTGTTTATTTATTTGTTTATTGCTAGCTATAACAGCTAATAATAACACTGTGTGAAAGCATCATAACATGTCTACACGTTGAAATTGAAAATACAGTCATTGTGACTGATTCAGTGAGTGACACAAGGTCCAGACTAGACTACATCACTACAGTGTAATAATGTGCAGGGCGCAGAGTGAGCGGTCCGTCCGCACACTGACGATCTGCGCGCCTCGCCGCCTCGCCGACACGTCTGTTTGGAGACTCTGCCTGGAAACACCGCAAACTAATCGCAACCGGCGGCCGACAGAGACGGACGGGTCTCGTGGGCTACGTGGGGGTCGATTAGGTGGGGTAAAATTAATTTCTGTTCCTGTCAGCAGCTGACACCTCACACACAAACACAACAACAACACACACAGGCATCTCTCTCTCTGTCTTTCCCTCTCTGTCTCTGTGGGCGGAGCTACGACTGTTGTAAACATGTCCGATATTTTCAGTCATATTTTCAGAGGTGAAGTCAAACGCTCGGTGCTCGACATCTTTGAGCAAGTGGATCCAATGTTTACATCTTAAACATCATAAGTAGCCTAAATGTTGTCACCATTGTAAAATATAATAAATTAATGTAAACAAGTTAATCAGTTCACAGTAAACCTACCCCTAAATGATACACAATTTTATCTTAAATAGGTGTAGTTAGCTGAGGGTCTCTGCTTGCTGAGACTTAATACTATGATCATTAATATATTGTCCATATTAAAAAAAATAGTATAGCCTATAAAATAATATAGCCTAATATAATATCTAATATATAGGCTACCAGTAATATAATATAAAAGGACAACAGTGAGGCAGTGATTTGGCATGGCCTGACTGTACAAATTTGTTTAGTGACTATTTATGCTGATTATTTCCATAGCCTACTTGGTCAGTTTGTTGCTCTCTCTATGACCTGTCACATAAATAGGGAGACATCGTCTCATAATGTCCCACATCCTAAGGTGTCATCTTTGAAAATCCTGTTTTACCCCATACACCCAGAGATTGTCAGTTTCTTATCACAGCCTATAGAAAAACACATTGAAGAGGCTGGAAGGAACCAGCAAACAACGAACATTAATCATCAGATTATAGAATTAATTGCAGATAAATTTTCTATTGATGGACTAATCGTTGCTCCTTTGTATGGCGTTGTTGATTTAGTTATGCCAATGTCTTAAAGCAAAGGAGGAGGAATAAAGCCGAGGCTGACTCTGTGACTCAAATTGAATGCAATCAATAATGCAGAGAGAGGCTGCAATTAATCTGCTGGTGTGAGGTTATTTATCTTAATTATACACCAGTGAGTGAAGCTCATTCATGACTAAAGAGCTTCATTTACTGAAAGAAGAGAAAACAAAACTGTGGAGACTCGTTCAGGGTCGTTCCTCCTGGGAATCAAACTACCGACTCCCGAGGTCCCAGATGAGCTCACTGTGGGCCGCATGGAGGCTTAGCGACGGGTCGAGAGGAGTGACAGACTTGGTGTATATCCAGATGGAGAGAGGGCAGGGCAGTGGTGGAGACAAGGAGGAGGCGCTCGAGATAAAACAAAACAATTTCAGAGAGAGAGAGAGAGAGAAGCTATATTTAGCTTCTCTCCAGCTGGAGGGGGATGAGGCGGCCACTGTGCTCACTGCTGAGTGAGATGCTCTTCTGTTTCATGAATGAAGCATGTGTATCTCAGATATACAACTTGTTATAACGCTGATATGCTCCGTTTAAGCAGTTTGGAAAATCTAATAAAAAACAACTTCCATGTTCAAATCTGATTCTCTTCTACATAAACTTAATTTTACTCACAAGAGAAGAAAACGAAGAATCCTGCACCTCGTCCATCACTGAAGATCAAATTATTTACACAATGTTTAGCTCTTCTCACGGGTATAAAGGCTGTAACATCCTGCTGGCAGTCTGCTGAACATAATCTGCTTTATTGTCAAGTAGATTCTCACTTGAGATGAATTTGTTTACAGATCAGTAAAACAGTGAAACATAGTGGGAAGAACAAAACAGGAACAAAGATGGAAAACAAGCACTCAGAAAAATATAAATAATAGAAAAGTGCAAAGTTCAGATCCAGGTTCAAATCCAGACAGGTCCACGTCCTGTCTCCGGTTCAAGCTCGACCCAGGGTTCAGTCGATTCAGGTCCAGACTCTTATCCAGTGTCAGGTAAAAGCTTCAGGTCCGGGTTCAGGCTCAGGTTCAGACCCAGAGCACAAGTCCAGGTTCACATAAGTCCAGGTTCAGGTTCAGGTTTAGGCTCAGGTCCAGTTTCAAGCTCCTCCCGGAGGTGGATCCTGGCAGTTGAAGGCCTCAGACTGATATTTTACTGACTCTGCTGCTCTGGTTTTATGCGGCTCTGGCTGCAGGTCTCTCCCCTCTGATGGTGGATGAGGCGCGGAGTGAATTTTTGACTCATAATTAACTTTTATGTGAAAATAATCACAAGTTATTGCTGGGTGGTTCAGGCCAGAGGCTCCGAGCCGCTCCACATCTGAGAGGCCGTTAATTCCTCATTTTAAAAGACGAGCTCTTCGCTTCGCTGCCTCCGTCAGCTCCACCGGAGAACTGACCTCTGCTCACGCTCTCCATTTGTCACTGAGCCAGGACGAACATGCGTTTAGGAGAGTGTAAATATTCAGCAGCGTTTTCTTCACGTTTGTCCAAAATCAGAGACAGAGACGATCAAAATAAAAACGACCTGATCAGACGGAGAAAGTTCATTTTCTAAACCACTGCTCATGTGATTGACTTTGGCCATGGCAGTTGTGTTGTTTAAGACATTTCTTATGATGTGAAATCAATATAAACACAAATTATCAATATAAATAACGATTATACTGCTTTGTAATCACTGACATCAACCTGCAGTATCTGAAAATTCAATTATAGCTCCTTTTAAATTAGTTTTCTTTTCTTTTCTTTTCACACTTAATATCATAACAACTATTTTGCATTAGTTAAGCATTAAATAGGCCTACTTAATTCATAAAACATTCCTCCTACATTGATAATAATTAGTATGTAATTTATAAACACAATTATAAATGTATAACTTTGGATTAATTGATAATATGATATTTGTTACTTGTTACTCAGGTAAACAGTTAAGAACCAATCACATGATAATAAAGTAAATCTCTTTGTTTTTAATGTAATTTAATTTAATCTGTTTTGTGACATTAGTCTTTTAATTTTATGACGAAACATTGGTATAAACAGGTCGTTGGCTGCAGCTTTTCTAGACGGAGCTGCACGGCTGTTTTCATCTCTGTTTCCATTTGTCCTGAGGAAATAGCGTCTAAAAGCCCCTGTCGTCATGTGTAATTTCCCAGCATGCATTACAGACCATCGGGAAAGCTTTCAGGGGCTCGCGTGGCGATCGTGTAACGTGTTAAGCAGAGTAAAATGATCCCATCAGTCGTGTCTGCCCGACTGATTGTGTTGTGTTTGATTGGATTGGCGTCCAGGACGGATCACTCTGGACAGGATTAGAGATGTCCGAGCTGATAACCAGAGGAAGCTGTGATCCCTCTCTCCTCGTCCTCCTCCTTTTCCTCTCTATCATCATCTCTCCATCTCAACCCACTTTCACTCTCCCCTCTCTCTCTCTCTTTCTATCTCGTTTCATCTCCCACCACACACATACGACTGCAGCCGACTTCTCCACCTGTGGAGCTTCAGGTTGTCAGGACCAGACCTAGTTAAGTTTATGTGTGTTTTCACAATTTAAAGTCTCTTTTTAATCCACATTTAAAGAATATATAAACTACTAAAAGAATATTCAATTCAATTCAAAACCTTTATTTATAACTCAATGGGGCCGAGTGCACAATAACAGAAATCACAAAAAGCAAGCAGAACAATTTACAATTAATCAGTCAAAGCAAGAACATGTCGTTTCACACTATGACTGGCATTGTGTCTTCATCTGTGTGTGTGTGACCATCAAAAAACAATGTAGTAGTACAAGTACAGTCATGGAGTTAATTTTGTTTATGGTCTGGAATCAAAACAACAAAGTCAGTTTACAGCTGCAACTTTTACACATGACAAATTCTGTGATTACTTGACCACTCAGAAACGTTCAGCACTGCAGACCACACCCACAAAGCTCCTACACCCTTACAAAGTACTACCCTGACTAGGAACTCTTCTGCAGGTAGATCAGTTACAATCAGGTCCAAATTTAGACTCTTGTTCCTGTGTTCATGTGTGTGTATCTGTTTGTGTGTTTTTTCTCAGGTGTATCTTGCCGTGCTGATGATGGGGGGAGACCAAAGCCATGAGACGAAGGCCGAGGAGAGAGAGGACAGGAGGGAGAAGCCGCAGCAGTCTGCAGCTGCAGACTCTAAACAGTCTGAAGGTAGTTTTCCCTTCACTGCTTCTGTGAGTCGATTTCACAGAAGACGTGACAATAAGATTATGACAAGTTTATAAAAAACAAACAACGTAAAACATGTTGCATAATTTAAATACTATTCACCAACAACCAAGTAGAAAATAAGTTTGATGAGATCATCATTACCAACCTTTTTGTACTCGAAACCGTTTCAAAAAACATGTACTGCAACGTACCTTTTCTCCGCAGACCCCGGAGCAGAGCTGCCTCAGTGCAGGATGGGAAACAAGCAGGTGGACAACATGTGTTTCATGATCTCGTGCACCAACTGGTACTGAATTGGTCCTGATCCGACATCGTGATGATGGAGCAGAAGGTGGAGAAGCGTGTGGGGTTCAGGTTGTTGTCCTGTGACCTCTGGGCCAGATTGTATACTCATGGTCCACGGAAAATCAAAATGAAGCCTGTGTGCTGCTGCTCTGTGGAGGACGTCAGTAGGAGAGTCTGTTGTGTTAGTAATTAGGATGAGGATGAAAGTGGCGTCTGTTACAACCACATTCTCTATAAACTGACATGTGTGTGCGCTGCTCTTGAACTCGTCCGCATGTATTTGCTTTTTCCTAGGCAGGATCGACGTGTTAGAAACGCTGCTGGTGCACAAAGTAACAGCTGTGACGGTCACTGACGACTGTGTTTCATGATTTCTTCAACGTTTGCCCTGTGGCTGATTAAAATCCTCCGCTAACATTTCACCAAACTAATTTACTCAGATTTGGATTTGAGCCAAATTTGCTATCTTGAGTTGTGTGTGGATTGTGAACATTGAAATTAAAATGTTTAAAAGCCCATGTTGCCTTTCGGTGTTTTATCTGAAGTGCTGATCCATGAGAAGATATGAAAACCCATTTTCAAGCTCAAAGATCAGGAAAGTTAAGTTCACTTGAATATTACCAAGACTAGTGGTCAAGTGTTCTGCTGCCATGGAGGGTAAACACTAAACAGACAGATGGGATGAAGAGTTGGGGTTCAAATACTGTGGTGGTCAGGTGAGCTGATGAACCAGCTTGGATGCAGGTGGGAAGGATCGGTTGCAGGCCAAAAGAAGGCGGAGTCAACAGGAAGCCACGCCCCAGAAAACATGAGTGACAGAGGAGACAGACAAGAAACACAAGGGGAAGAAAAAGCCACACTGTACACACCATCTCCTCTCTCAGCTTCTCAGTGGAGCTCTAATAACCACAGGTTGGTGACAGCCAATCAGAAGAGAGGAGGATCTAAGTCTGTCTTCTGGTTGGCTGACTGTTAATGAATGTTCCAATAAAAATATAGTCTGTTCATTTCACTATATAACTTTTTTACTCTGAAAAACAGCCATCAGAGGTACTGTAATACCAAACTTAAATTCATATTTTCAATTTACATCATAACAAATCGATACTTGGGTGCCTGTGTATCGATATATTATGGCTACAGAAAATATTGTAATGCTTTGGTGTATTGATTTTTCCTTCATCTCTGATTAAGGCCGTAACGAGATAAGAAACTAAAGTTGTGATGCTATTTTTATGACCTTGGTGATGAAGTCCTGTGTCCCTGTGTGTCTCTGTCTGTCTTTGGGTTCCTGTGTGTGTCTCTGGGTGCTCTTGTGTGTCCCCATGTGTCCCCTGTCTCTGGCAGAGCAAACATTATTGGGCCGACTCATCAAACCATGGCTGTGTGTAGACACGCGTGGTCACAAACCTCCACAGGGCTCCTTTAACTGTGCTAAATGATGATGCATTGACCCATTTAGAACAATTACATGAAATCTATGAGACAGCAAATGCGACTGATCCATTTGTCCACAGCAAAAGACACAAAATGTCCCGATGAAAACTGCAGAGAGCACATTAAACTGCAATGAGGCTAAGATGGTGTTGGACGGTGTCGGTCCTCACGCATCCAGACCCATCAGCAGGCAGGTAGTTTCACCAGCCGCATATCGATCCCTGAGGAGACATTTCAGCAAAATGCCACCAGGCAGATTTATGATGCACATCTGGTGGAGTTGTACTACACATGATCTCACAGACGCCCACAAACTGTTAATGGAGCTGCAGAAATTCATTTAGAATCAGCCCCACAACTATGAAATATAGACGTTGTTTCTTCTTTTTGAGGAGGAAAACAGCTGAGCAGTAGAAAACATCAGCATCTTGTAGCTCAGACTCAATAGAGAGGCACTTTAAGTTTCCTCTTGCATCACACAAAGAGAACAAATATGGAAATGAAATAAATGACATATACTATGGCCCTGTATCAAGTAAGATGTTACCAGTACCATATATGTCACACGTAAGGGGATATAATATGATATATAATAGGACATCATTTTATAACATACATGCGCATACTGTATATGGAAAAGTTTCAAGTTATTCATTTTTTATCATATCATAGCTGTATGCTCATAGCCTATGTTTTTATTTTTAATTTTAAACATAGGCTACATGTCTGTCTTTTAGATTTACACATACTATAATATTAACGTCAAAGGGATTTGTTATGAATATCCATCATGTATGTGTACAATATAAGCATGAGCATAGTCGATTTTTACTGGTAAAATCTAAATACATACTATATATTGTTATATAAGTGTGACTCATAGACTCTTACATGTGTTATTATGTTACACACTAATGAAAAGTGAATATGATCATTAATCATTCACAAAAATTGACGGTCACGTAAAAGGAGCAGTTTACACTTAACCAGGTGACAGGTCTTTATATTGTGGCCTATGTTGTTTCTATTAACAATATAATGTAACCATGACAACAGAAATGTTGAAGAAGTACTTAATTTAACCTTAACAACAACCACAAGTAATTTTCAATCTAATCCATGACTGTTATTATGGGAAAAAAGAGGCTGAAGGGCTTTTTGGCGCCGTCACCGCCTCAGTGAGCTGCGTGTTACAGTCGGTGCTGCAGCTCCACCAGCTCACCTTCACAGTGGGTTCCCCCCCTACATGGGACTTTAATGCTTTAGACTGTCAAAACACCACAGAGTGATGAGTCCAGGGAAAAAGTTTTACATGCATCGATAAACAAGAAACAGTGAGACATGTTTTGGAATAAGGCCAAACCTGCAGGATATGACTGTACAGCAGCTGTGTAGAATCACCAAAGAAAAACAAGAGTTAGACAATTAAGTTTTCACTTTTATTGACATTTCATTGTTAACAGAACATTGTGTTATTTGTATATAATTGGCATGGGACAGTAAAACTGAACCAAACAGAAAAAAAAGAACCAAAACCTTTGTGTTCCAGTCATGTTAACATTTTAAATAATAAATCTTTCTCTGCTTAGAAATAAATTGAATCTTCTCAAGTCATTAAACATGCCTATATGCAATATAAGCATCGTCATAAAAACATCATGTGCAAAAGATGATCGTCTTAAATAAGAGAGAGGGAAACAAAAATACAAAACTTTTCAAAAAGCCTTTGTTGGTCTTTTTATTTACATGAGCTGATATTTGATATCCGACATTTGTTATGATGACTCTATAAAAAAATCCACAAACCAAAGGGTGCATCAGTTTGTAAATGTAAAGAGGTGAGCCAAGATCAGATTTTTTTCATTTTGATTTTATAATCAACCCATTTCATCAAAAACCCAAAAACCAAACAAAAATCATGTATTTACAGAAAACATCTTCTTCATAAGAAAAACAAACGGAATCGAATCTCTCTTAAAGCTATATCTGATAAAATCTCCCTACAAGTAGTAGTAGTAGTAGCTGTGATATTATCCAAAGAACTTCAATATATCTTGTTACTTCAAAAAGTCTTCCAAGACTACCTCTGATATGTTTTTATTCACCTACGTATATATTTGTTTTGTTTTTTTAAGAAAAGAGAACATTAGAAATTAAAGGCAACAACAGGCAAGTTAAAGGACGACTTAGCCCTGTGAAACCACGCCCCCAAATTCACAGCAGCATCTGTCAGAGACCGGTTCGAGCTGAAATTTGCACTGAAACATTTAAAGTTGTGAAAAATGAATTTTTAGCTGTGGAAGCGAATGTGTGTTTTAATCTCAGTGGGCAACGGGGAAATGAGAAAGAGTTGAAATTTGAGCAAAGCGGTGTCAGGTTCATTAAAGTAAGATTTACAACACATTTATTTTAAGGTCCTGTGTTCCATACTTTACTGGTCTTTTATTTTGAAAGATAGATTTGTGATTCAACAAACCAGAAAACTAGTTAAGTGTATTTTTTATATTTCCTCTCTCTGTCTTGGGCGCTACAACAGGTCAGTCTCAGCCAATCAGAAGACAGGAGGCTCCGACCCTCTTTTCTATGACTATAATCACACTACAAAAAAAAACAAAAACACTACACATCTACTGTCACTCTGTATGGACCTTTAAGTTTCAGGTCCATGTGAATACTGCAACAGGTTGTAAGTGATGGGGAAGAGAATCCATCGCCTCTGCTCTGTGTGGTAAATTTATACATTACATTTATATGAGTCTAAGTTAATGAAAAATGTTTACTGTTGAGCTCACAGCACGCTATAGCAGCTTCATTATATTCTGCACAGACACATTAAGAAACCAGACTGTCGTCTTACACCTGCCCCCGGGGCGTCTGTGATGTGATGAGACACAAATGCTCCATGTGAATTTGTTTTTTCACAAATACTCACAAAGAGAGACATTAAAACAACAACAGAATCATGAGGTAAAAGAGACATTTGAAGTCTTGTTAAACTCAGACATTAACTTCAGATAAACTCTGTGCTTTACTCTTGTTACTGGATATTATGCACAGGGGAAAATATTACAGAAAAGAAACTGTGGACATCTGACTACTGCTTTAAGACAGAAGTTGTTTTATAATTTCCTTGAGAGAAGAGAGTGGTCTGGTGACAGTTACAGTCTCTGACTACTGAGATGAATTAGAATTTAATGCTATTGTCTATTTATTGAGATGTAAACTTAAAGAATGTGCAGTATTAAGAAACTATAGGACCAATAAAGTATAGTGTTGTTTTTACATCCAGAGCAGCTCTGCCCTCCAGAACCTGAAAGATTGATTCCTGTTATTTTATGGCTGTAATGATGTTGTTTTGTAACTTGCCGTCATGCACAGATGCACCATCTCTGACAAGTGTTTGGAAGCGGCGTAATCACAGAGCTAAGTCGACCTTTAAAGGCAACTCACTGTTGTCCAAACCCACCAGAGCAACACCAGACCTGGGACAAAATGACACGGAGCTCTGAGCAGAGATCGGCTGCTCTGCTTCTCCACATCTCTGCATTTCGTATAGACTCTTTTCTTTTCTTTTTTTTCTCTATGCTGTAGTTTATTGAACCTATCTGCTAGCCTGTGTCCCTCACTTCCTCCTTTTGAGCTGAATGTGTAGTGCTCACACGGTGTCTGCACAGTCAGTGGTGTGGAGTGGACACAGTGACTATGATGACTGGGGTTTGGGGGGTTTTGGCAGCTCTGCACTCAAGAGGCAGATAAAAATCCAACGACGACGACAGCGGCAGCAGCAGAGACGACTCAGTTTGTCCCAGGTCTGCACACAACAGCCATAAAAGAGGCAAATGTTCAGAGGACCCTTCGCCCTCTGTGAAAAGTACAGTAGAATAAATAAGGTACAGACAGAGGCTGCGTGGTGGATGCACGGACAGACGCCGTCCACCACACGCTCTGAAAATCTCATGTTTACATATATTTTGTCTTAATGTGTGAGTGTCCATAAGTAATATGAGTAAACGACGATGCAAACCACCACTACGTCTTTTTCAAGTACCTTTGTCCTTTTTTCCACAGACATCTGCTGAAATACACTGCACTTTGTAAACTGCTATTCTTCTGTAAATCTCAGCACATACTAGTATATACAGACTCTTCTAAAAGAGGAGGGGGGAGGTCACTTTAGTACACAACATATGATCTAAATGGATCTATGGACAGTTTTTATTTTTTATTTTTTAGTGAACATATGATGGAGACTAAAGTTTTACCTGCTCACCCCCCTCCCTGTTAAAATCTCCTTATGTAAACTCTGCTTTACTTTTAAACCTCCACTTAATGTCCTTCTCTATATAAATAAACACTACAGCCTAATGGGGATGATGTAAAAACAGGAGTCATTCATCGTCATTGGGGCGGTGTTCAAAAATCAAGTGACCAATCAGAGAGAAGAGTTGGCGTCTTGACGCTGCTGTAAAAATGAGCATCTCTCAACTTTGACTTCTACTGCTGAAGTGCCCGGGAGCAAGGCACTTAATCCCCGATAAGTCTGATCTGCACAGCACAGCACAGTAGAACACAGTAGAGTACATGAACGCAACACTGACCTCAGTAATAAACATTCAGTTATTTCCACTTATGTCAGTCACATGATGAGTGAACACCAATGAGTGTGAGCAAAAGGAACCAGTAGATTATTATTATTGTTGTTATTCCCATAACCCACCTCACACCCCTCCTTTACATCACAGCTATAACCAAACACTGAGCCCACGTTAAACCTGCAGCACAAGCTCAACTGGAGCTCTACGACATATTTACAGACTGAACCAGCGTCGCGTGGCCGGTGACCAGCATGTTAACTTCTACTTCCTTTTTTTTTTTCTCCTCCCTCAGTTTCTGTCTCAGATAAGAAATGAAGAGCCGACAGACAGGTGGAACGTCAGGAAGCTACAGACGGCACAGAGACGTCAGCCCAGCTCAACTCGATGCCGTTATCATCCTCATAACTCCAGATGAACGTCGCTTCCCCGGCAGCTGAATCCCATTTTTGCAATCTAGATCTCTAATAATCTGCTCATATCGAGAATCAGACAGATTTTCATTAAGCAGTTTTATCATTGTTGAGTTTTGAATGAAGGACATCCATCCATCCAAAAAAAAAAAGCATTTAGTAGCCTACCAATTAAAATAACTATACACTATAATCCATCAGTAAACATTATTACGCACTTCATCATCATTTTAAAGTGTTCTTCCTACATTGATACTAATTAGTGTGTAATTTATAAACACTGCTACAAATCTTTAACACTAATAAGCTCATCAAACCACTTTTAATGATTGCTTTCCCCCCCCCTTTTCTTAATAACTGATGGATTCAGCTTTTATAAATCCGGTGTTATATCAATTACGAACCAGTTATTTAGGAGATGCCAGGGTTTCATAAGATTATCTATGAAGTGTCAGTAAGTGATTAATAAACATTTTAGATGAACATATATGCTGCATTACACTACATACAAGGGTTTAGACATGCACTAATGGTTAGGGAGTGTATCTAATGTTTTATTATAGGTGAGTTTATTAATCAAGAGTTAAACATGTATAATTGTGTTTATTATTTAACATCCTAATTTGTTTCATTGTAGGAAGAATGCTTTATAAAAGACAAATTAAGCATTTAATAATGTTACCTAATGCTTGATAATGTGTGGTTATTATAACGTATAACAGCTATTTTTTTTTTTTACTTGACTCAGGGATGACATTGCAGGTTTTAACCCTGCCCAGACCATCTCACTAGAAAACACAATGAGAATGACAAGTCTGATGCAGCTGCAATTTTCCTCCGAATGACATTCATGTTTCCACCCCGCTCCATCAGAGAGAGTCAGTCCGCTGTAACACAGACGTTTAGGTTAAAAGGAGCAGAAAGTCTTGCTCTGTGTTTATTGTACACCCCCCGAGGAACAAATGCATGTTTTCCTCCCGGTCAAAAAGATATTGCCCCGCAGGAAGCTGAACGACATCGATTTGTGCTGAGCGCTGCGTGTGCTGAACCGCTGTTGACGGCGGCGGTGAGTAATTGCGAGGATGTGCGGCGAGAACACATTCAATTACTGGAGGACAGAGCGGTTGGTGAATAAGGTACAAAGCTGAGGGAATGAGAACAAGAGAGAGAGAGGAGGGGGAGGTAGAGGTATGTCAAGAACCGACTGCATCATCAATGTGAATGTACATACTGTATGGACTCTTAAGTTATAAACTCTTTCAGGAACAGTAGTCATGGCGACCACCTGGACAGACAGTGACCCTGAGCTGCCCTGTGTCAGCGACTCGCGGCCTGAGGTGGTGGGTTAGAGACGAGGGTGGGGTGGGACTCCAGATCCCCTCTGGGGAGCTGAACGGCCTCTGAATGAATCGTTCTGACTCACATTAGGAAGTTAATGACATTTAAATGAGGAGTTTGTGTGTGTGTTCAGATAAAGCTGCTGCGGGGCTGCTGCTGTTTCAGGAGATTTGAATTTTGCATTAGATTCAAATCAGTGGAATCGGTCTGAATTATTCTCTTCACCTCATTTGTGTCTCTTCGCGGAGGGATCCTCATCTATTCTGAACATCTGCTTTGTGGTCATAACATTTAACATTTATTGCTGCTTTACTATTTGTGCATCGGTGCAAAACGACAGCACACTAAGCGAGTCACGACACAGAGAAACCGATGGAGTTGTACGAAGTATTGAGAAAAGATTAAGTCCAACATACTGACCTGTGCAGATTTAAAGCTACAAATGAAGAGACACGAGGGTTTAGTTAACTTTGACTAATTTCCAAAAAGGCTCTTTTGCAGCACAAATAATAATCAAGATAATGAAACATCGGTCTGATTTGGTCTGACAGGTTTCTCCTGCAGAGCATTGTAGCTTTACATATTGACAGCAAAGTATAAATACATAAATATAAACAGGGAAACCTGTCACATGCTGCTGGTAAATAATCAAAGGGAAAATGTGGTTGATTAGTTCTATTTAATCTAAGTTTTCAAGAGTGGAAACGTGACCGTTCTCTGAACTATTTGAATCAAATATATTTTATATTAAGATCTCTTTTTGAATAGGTTGTTGTGGTTAAAAACATTTGAATTGATGTAACTGACAAACATATACTTTCTCAGTCTCAGTTTTACCTCATGTGGCAACACAAGTTGTTTAATGTGCCAACCAATCGCTCCATGTGGGAAGAGCTGATGATTTAGAGACCTGAAGAAAATTTTGCATTTTCAAAAATGTTGGAAACATAATAAAAGCTCTTTATCAATTAATAATGAAGCATAGAGCAGTCAGATTGATAACAAACAAAACTTGACCTAACAAAGGACATAAAGAAAGAGGAGGTAAGTAAAGAGGGAGAGGGCAGCACAGATGGAGGGAAAAGATTAGATGGGCGGAGAGAGTGAAGCGGTTGAAAGACAAGAGGCCAGATGGACGGGGGCAGAATTACAAGAGGACAGTGAGAAAATACAGAGGGAGGACAGTGGGATTAAAGCGAGGGATGTGGAGGGCGAGTAGCTCCTATTAGAGCTCTGTGAACAGAAGTAACTTCATTAAGCCTGGTCGATGTTGCTGCAGCCAAGGACAGAATACTAATTCAGTCCCACATATATCCTCTGTACAACCCCCCCACCCACCTCCTCTCTCTATCTCCCTGTATTCAAACCCTCTCTGCCTCTTTTTTCTTTATTTCCTCCTTTACTGCACTTTTCCAAGTGTGTCCACCGTTCTTCAGCTCTGGGCCACGGAATTATTGAGCTGCTAAAAATTGCAATTAAGAAAACTCAAGTAGAAATAAACACAACAATCTAATATATTCAAAGTGTATGAATAGAAATGAAATAGGTAAGCAACTGGCTGAAACACAAAGAAAATCCTATAATATTTCTATAAAAGTCAAATCATAGGTTACTGTAAGACACAGCTTCAGTGCTATAGTGATTGAAAAACCTGCTAAAGCCTCGTCTTAATCAACGCAGATGAAGTCGGTTACACACCTGGAAAGAACATCTGCACAAAACCTATACAAAAGACAGAACGTTGAGAGTTTGAGGTTTTGTCTTTGGGAAGACTCAAACCACCTCAGGTAATAAGAAAATCGATCCGCTCAGTACAGGTTGAATAAATGTGTTGTGAAGGACTTGTTATATTATATCGTCATATAAACTGGCAGCTGTTGTGTGCTGTT
Source organism: Trachurus japonicus (assembly GCF_045865225.1). Lineage (NCBI taxonomy): Eukaryota > Metazoa > Chordata > Actinopteri > Carangiformes > Carangidae > Trachurus > Trachurus japonicus. Next base: position 21,577,860 of record NC_140911.1, read on the forward strand.
TTCATATAACTTGATATTAAATCTCATCTGTTCTGTAGTGGTAAAACTGAAAATTCTAGTAGTAAAACGACAACAATAACAAAAAAATAAGAAACACAGCTTGAGCTGATGTAACCTTCATCATAATGACATTGAAAACATGTCTCAGACGCAGTGAGCTCACCTTTGGAGCTCCCTCTCTTTCTACCGAGGCTGACGAGTGGGAGTTTTACTTAATTATTATTTAAATTGAGCAGCTGGATGAATGTGGGCACTGCTCATCTACAGATGGTTAAATATGAGCAGATGCGTTGAGACTGAAAGGAAGTCGACGAACTGTTGTGTTCATCTGCTTTATTGTTATACGCCGATGACTCACTATTCTACGTCTGAAAAAAACTCTCTGTGTCCAGGCTGTGCAGATCAACAGCTTTGAAAAACAACAACATTTGTCTGACTGGTTGAAGTGAGGGGAGCGGTGTCTGAATTCATGATAATGAGGATGTTCTTGTCGTGTTTGGTGAGAAAAGAGAGAAAAAGGTCCTCTTCCACAGTTTTACATCTCCAAAGAACTGAAAATAAATGAAACAGAATTCAGTTAATCCACGGAGAGATCCTTGGTTTTCTTTTTGTTATGGCCTTTCTACCTACATTTATCTTCAAGTTTGATATTTTTAAACCATTTCTTTTTTCTCATTTCTTTTCTCTTTTTTTTCCGTAATTTTTTTGTCTGACTCGACAGTCTAAGTAGTTCACGTGTACAAGCTGTTGTCAGAACAGACTTGGAAGTGGTTGTCTGGCTTAGAGGAGCTTGTTCTGCTCCTCGTCCTCTTTCTTTTATTTTCACTGAGAAGGAGTTGTTTGTGTTGTTGCAGAAGAAGTGTTTAAAGGTCAAAGGTCAGTGTCGCTCATGAGGCCACATCTCACTTGGCCAGAGAAGATGTCGAGCGAGCTAGGCTGACAAATCTGCTGTTAGTGTGTCGTCAGCCAATCAGATCCTCCAGGAGTGTTTGTTCTGTTTGTTTTTTCGCTTCTTGGCAAAGTCACGAATCTTCAGGCACCAGTCCCTCGCTAGCCAATCGGCATGAGTCAGTACTGACTTTTCGTTGTCCTGTGCCATTAGTTCCTGGCCTTCAGCCAACATCAGCTAGCTAACAACCTGACGACCACTCAACCCATGAACTTTGACCTTTTCAAAGGGCCGTCGCCTGTCATACCCACTCCTGAACGGGGTATTTGTAGTAGTGTTGCGTCATGGTGTTCTGCTGCACCCCTTTGTTCTTAAACTGGAAAATCGTGTACACGAGCACCAGGATGCACAGAGACAGGATACATGGGATCACAACGGCGATGGCGTTGACCGTCGTCGGGACGTCGTTGATGGTCACCATGATGTCCACGTCGTCCAGAGGCAGTTGCCGATCGCCGCGGTTACCGGTGCCACCAGAACGCTCCATCTCTGATTGGTCGCAGCCCATCCAGTCACGCAGGATGGACTTCGGATATCCAGGCTCCACGGTCAGCTTCTGGTTGTCGAACTTCCAGTACTCCTTCCCCTTGTAGAAGTAGGTGTAGTCTGAGGGGGGGGAGGATGACAGGGACAGGGGAAATGAGGGGGTGGGGGGATAAGGTAAGTGAAGAAAAAAGGATATTAATGGGTTAATTACTGAATAAATTCTCTAATTTACGTTACAGGAAATATTGTGTCTTAAAACGGTGATTCCTAAAGTGTGGACTGCGCCCCCAAGGTGGTCCATGAATGTACTGCAGGTGGGCTGCGAGTGGTTTTAAATTTTAAAATGATTCACAATTCCTCCCAGCCCTCATCTCTTTCTATAGATGTGGGGTGGAGTGAGTTCTGACCCAGTCCATAAGGGTATATAGTGTGGCAGCTGTTCTGCCCTGGACAGGAAGGCACTGCAACGGGTCGCTGAAGCAGCTGGCAAGATCAGTGGGTGTAACTTCACACCAATCGGTGACATTTATACCAGCCACTGCAGGAGCAGGGTCTCAGAGTGACCCCACCCTACCTTCCTATAGGCTGTTTGCCCCTCTGCCCTCTGGTAGAAAACTGCGCAGCGTTAAGGCCAGAACTTCTCGGCTGAGGTCCAGTTTCTTTCCAGAGGCTGTCAGACTCGTCTGAGGTGCAATACGTTTATTTAGCTAGATTTTAGATTTTTCTCCCCCTCTATTCATCATGTCTATTTATTCTGTTTTCTATTTCTATCTATTTTGTTTCTCTGGGCATCAAGTCCAAATTTTTGTTCTTTCCTACCTTTGAAATGTGTATAATCACATATTCACAACTGATAAAACAAGGTGGTAAAATTTCATGTCATTGATTAATCTCTGTTTTATGATGTTGAAGTCAGATATTGTAAATTGTATGTCCCCCTATGTCAGCTGGGATTGACTGTGTCCCCCCACGACCCTGCACGGATAAGCGGTACAGGCGATGGATGGATGGAAGGAAACACAGTTGCCATCCACTAACATAGCTATCCATGCACAATATATAGGAGGAATATATCCAACAGGTGCAGAAGATTTGAAGAGACCTGGAAACCTTCACAACCAACTTATAAACATAGCAGCTCATATCGGATTGGAATGATCTCCGTCCTTTGCGTTCTAGTACCTCTTTTCATTGTTTCAGGATGTCACTTATATCTTAAAACAAATTGCTCATATTTCTAATTAATTCATTAATTCATTTATTGTTATTCTTTCTTTCTCCATTTTCGTTATTTCGTTATTCAATAGCTCTATTCTGTTTGTTAGACTTATGTGGGTAGGTGTGGTGTGTGGGAGTGTGTGAGTAATATGTCTGTACTTGTTTGTATTCATTCATCATGTTATGTATGTCTATAATGTAATGTTATGTGTTCTATGTAAATGTCTGTCTAGAACCCCCTTGAAAATGAGATGCTACATCTCAAGGGGCTATCCTTTAATACATTCAAATTCAAAATTCATATCATGTTTGGACTGGAGCCACAAAATACGGTTTTGGCACAAAAGGCGAATTCACTTGTGCTCCTGTCATACTAATAGAGACTAAACACCACACAGCATAAAGTGGAAAGAAATGGCCACTTTGTTTTTCAAATTCCTAAAAAGCTGACGCCGCTGAGAGGGAGCTCTACGTTTAAGTGAAACACATCCATCTTCAGTGTCTCGGCCTCCCTCTCTCTGTGCTCTGGTGTGTCCCTGTGGCGCAGAATCTCATTAGAGGCAATAACATTTCTATTGTGACACGGCGGTTATGGCGGTTACAGCCAGCGACAGTGTTCTGGTCCCAGCAGTGGTTGTTTTTATTGAAGGGCAATATTATGTAATGCCTGAGAGACAGACCCTGTGGCTGGGAGACAAATGGGACAGTGTGTGAGAAAGAGATAGAGAGACACACCGTTTACTTCAAGTACCAACATGAAGTGACAATATTATGTATAATAGCCCATAATAATATGTTGTATATTATATTGTTGGATTAATGTCGTTAAGCTTTTTACATTGAATATATTATGTGGTTTAAATTCAAACTGTAACCGCTTCATTTTTAGTGTAGCTAAGTAGATTCTCCTCAAATCATAAAGCTGTTAAATAACTGTGGAGTAAAACTGAAACAATTGCAGGATGAAATTTAAGATCTCTCAGCTTTAGTAAACACACACACACACACACACACACACACACACACACACACACACACACACACACACACACACACACACACACACACACACACACACACACACACACACACACACACACACACACACACACACACACACACACACACACACACACACACACACACACACACACACACACAAAAAGCCCCAGAAGGTTTCTTCTGATGTCTGTTTTTTTGTCTGCTCCATCACCTCCAAACAGCCAGTGGAAACAAACACACACACACAAACGCATTCGTCTGTTGCCTCCAAAGTCCCTGCAGGATAGTTTCTCATCTAACACCAAGACACCACACCCGACCGAACGACCATGTCACCGCCTCTGATCTCACTCTCTCTCTTTCTCTCTCACTCACACACACACACACACAGCCAGCTCTGCCTCTAGTGCCCCCTCTGAGGAAGCCACAAGGTCATGAGGTCTCAGCTCGACAAGTAGAAGTGATGATGGCTAGTTTTCTTCTAGGACACACTGTGTGTGTGAGTTTGCTTGTGGCCTTTTATGCTTCTGCAGCATCAACACTGGGCTCATACAGAAGTAATTCTGTGTTGAATTCACTCTGAATGAACTGAATGATCAGGACATCATCAGGGACTGAACCGCCTGCTTCACCTCTGACTTGAAAAAAGAAACAACTACCTGGTCCCTGGACCGACTTCACAGTGTCGTACAGCCGTACGGCATTGTGTTTTTCAGGTCAGAGTAGCAGCTGAACACAGTGGAGCATTGAGAGTTTGACTAACACCTCAGACAACTCATTATGTTGCTCTACAACTGCTGGATGTGTAAATAAGCAACAGTTTCCCGCAACCTAAAGGTGATAATAAGACGTCAGTGTTGTGTTCACTAACCCCTGATGTCTGCCGCCTTTAAGTGACAGGAAAAAGAAATCAGGTGTTGCTACTTAAGCTTTGGTGTGTTTATGGACAGTCAGTCAGTGAGGGAAGCTGCTGATGTGGTTGGATGAAGTACAGATGTGTGATGGTGTAACACTCACAGCCCTCTCTGCTGATGAAGGCCCCCTGCGGTGCGTCCGGTATTCCCTTCCACACAGTGATGGGTTTGGGGTACCCTGGGTCTGCGGTGCGCTTCTCCTCGTTGTAGCGCCAGTACTGGTCTCCTTTGAAGAAGTAGGTTTTGCCGACCGGCTCCCAACGCAGGGCCGTGTCGATGCCGTCTTTGGGGAGGCAGCTGCCCAGCTCCACCAGGCTGTGGGGGTAACCGGGCTCGGCCGTCACCTCCTTAAACACCCAGTACTTATCACCTGGAAGACAAGAGGAGACACCACCCAGCACTTTAATAATAAATACATGCACCAATGTCTGTCTGTCAATTGTAGCATCTACTGATCCACTTTTTTTAATGTTAATTTATGTTTTCAAGGCAAAAAACTTTGAGATGTGAAAATCGCCTGATTTGCTGAATACAAATGTGAGAAAAAAACAACCTTGAGAACTCTTAAGAGCTTTCTCCTGCACTTAGATGGTTATTATTTAAAAGAGCTGAGATCCAGATTATCACCAAACTGCAACAGATTTTTCCTTGCATCAAGGCTGATAGGTCTGCTCTTTAGAGATGTGTTAAGAGGATTTGAGATGCCCTGATAGGTGAAGGCAGAGTGAAGGGTCCATATGGCATAGATTAACCCATAAGGACCCACGGTGACACGGGTGTCACACTGCCTTCAAGTGTCCTGGAAAGCCCCTTACACATATTTATGTTGAACTTTTAATTCATAAAGTCCCAAAGTGACATCTACTCAACATCCTGGTGCAGTCACATGACTCTCTGTGAAACTCTCTATCCATGACAACATTTCCAAGATGGTGGCCAGCAGAGTTGGCACATTTCACAGAGGCCGCTACTTTTAAAAAGCTTGCTTTCTGTCAATAAAATAAGCCACCACCCATTTCACAATGCAAATCCTTTTATAACATGTCCCTTGTTGTATTTAACCTGTTCTGACCTCATTTTTTGAAGAAACTCATATAAAACAACTTAAGAAAATATTGCTGTGACATATACGTCACATCGGGCCTTAGCCTAAAAAAAGTCAGGAAAAATACCATGTGACGCCTATGTCACAATGAGGAAAATGGGAAAGAACTGCTCAATTAAATTAGGTGATTCAGGTATTTTGAATTAATATACTCTATGTTGTTCAATTTAAAACATAATTTAAAAATGTTAACATAAAAATAATGTCAAATTCAATCAATATTTAATAAAATGATATATCAGTCCGGAAATTGAACCACAGATTTAGCAGAGACACTCTTCTCAGTAAATGAACAAGATTTTAGTATCCCATGCTGGTCCCATATTAATGTAATTACGCTTTTTTGCTGTATTTTCTGTAACAAAATAGGATACAGTGTTCAGGATGTACTGACGACCATCAGACGTGCAATAGATGTTGTATACAGAACAACAAATACAGCAAAGAAGAATGAGAGTTTACATAAGAAAATATTAGGAAACAAATAAGAAAAGTTAACTCAGTCAAACAGTCATGAACCAGGTTTGAGACAAGGGTTCTGGACTGCTGTACTGATGGGAGAGAGGGTCCCATGTGGTGCATTGTGAGAGAAGGACGTTTTACCCAGCTCAGTTCTGACGAATGGAATATGACCCAACAATCAGTTCTGTGAATGTTTTGTGATTTCATAGTTAACAGAGATGATAAAAAAGGAGACAATAACTGTGACAGGGCTTTAAAAATGGATAAAAACCAATGCTGTTTTCCCCTTACTGTCAGAAATGACCAGCCGACATTTTGATAAAGAGTGCCGTGATGAGTATTATATGAATCATTGGAAATGAAATGTAAGGCTGAGTGGTAAACAGCATCCAGGGGAATCAAAGTGGAACTAGCAGCTCTTCCATAGATGTCATCTCCATAGTCTAAAACAGAGAAAAATAGTGTCTCCAATTTTTTTCCTGTGGTGAGTAGGAAAACGGTGCTTATTTCTGTATAGAAAGCCAAGTATTGTTCTTAGTTTAGCAATGAGGGTGGTGATATGGTGCTTAAAATTAAGACAACTGTCCATCCAGATGCCAAGGTATTTGTAGTTGGAAAGAAAATTGTGGTTGCACAGCTTTTAAGGCTTCAGTAACTGGTTAAAGCCTTCAATATGAGGCAATATTCGCATTTCTATAGTGTTTGCCCTTTTTTGTTGTGAAACTTGTCTTAAAAAGGTGTTAATAGTAACCAGCAAATTTGTAATTTTGATATATGTTATGGAAATGCAAATAAAAGGTCAAATTTGTGTTACAGAGCAAAAGAAAATGTTAAGCCCATTTATTTTCAAGTGAAAATTTAAGATACCAAAAACGCCCGATGTGACATATATGCAACATTCCAGATCTCTGACAATAGGTGGCGCTATTTCAAAAAAAACTTCAAAAATGTGTTCCATGCATTCCACTTGGTCTGTGTTTCACCCCACTTAATTTTCCTTCAAGGATAAATGGGTCTGGGTTCTTATGGGTTAAAAAAAAAAAAAATCTAATTATATTATTTTTTGGGGAGTAAATGAAACACAGTTTTGTTTAAACTGAGCAACTGCTTTGTACAACACAGAGACACAACTTGTCCGCAGCTTTGTTTAGTAACTTCTTTTTTAGTAGAGGAAATGTGTGATAAAATATAAAACATCTGAAAATGCAGGAGATTAAATCATAAAACTACTCTGTAAAAGCTCTATTAAATCAGAGACTTGACAGAAACGTCTTTAAATAGACCCTTTTTAATTGGCTGCAGGAAAAAAACAGGGGCCCAGCAAACACAAACAAAGATAAATACAAGACACTGAATCCTAGTTTTACTCTCTTCAAACACTAATAGGTTTCCAGCAGACATGTAAGGTAGCTGCAGTGTTAACACTCTCAAATGAACAGCACATGTAACTGCAAAGACACTAACAGATAATTGTTGCCTGTGGCAGGTACTGGAGCAGGACGACACAGATTTCCATGGTCAAATCATACTGAAGACAATGAGGTACTAGATATTAGACCATTTGTATACTTTTGCTATTTATTGGTGCTATATGGGATATTCAAAAAATATCTGTTCTGTGTCTTTCCTGTGTTTTATTTTTGAAGTGTTTGAACCATGAAAATACATAAAGCAAGTTGAACCTTAGTAACAACAGGTCAGTGTCAACAGAATAAAACCCTCAGAGAAACCAAATCTTTTAAGTGCTGGATGGTGGGTCCAGGTGGGCGGGGCTCAGTTACTGCTTTGTTGTGACATCACAAAGTCACAGACGACTCACAGAGTCACCAGACGGCTGGTTTTGAGGCTCAGTTTCTAAATACAGGATGTGTGCATTTTTCTCTGTGGACATAGGCTTTGATACTAGTTACCTGTTTTATAGTCACATTACACACGGACATCTACCTGTACATAATATAGGACATTTAAGGTGGAATTTTGACCACTGGTAGTATGAGTGGGTGCCTGTCTGAGCATGTGGGTGTCCCATGCTGGAAAATGCCAGGAGGGCAAAGATGAAAGATGGGAAGGTGGGAAAGATGAAGTAAAAATGGATGTTAATGCACATACATGTGTACTGTGTGCTCAGATGTTCAAAGCTTCTGTTTTATGGAGAAGGGAATTCATCAGGTCTCAAGGACGCACTCAGCACTGAATATAAACAGAAACAATCTAATGTGTTATTTCAAGCCCAAGCTCTTTGTGAGGCTGACAAAATCAGTGACCTCCTCCTGTTCTAGTTCAAGTGATGCCACCAGATCAAGTGGGTATGTTCTACAGTTTCTGGGTAAATATTATTTTGTGCATCGACAGTGTTTCCATGGTGAAGGTTAGGAGCAAAATTTTTAACATTTTTAAGCCAAAAAGAGACAATTCACTGGTGAAACCTGCTCTGAACTTTGGCCAAACTTCAGTGTGGATTTTTTGCACAGATATATGACAAGATATGATCTGACTTCATCCTCCAGGGCAGGAGAAATGATTTTGCCACTGGGCATCTCCACTGACGTATGAGGACGTGAGGATTATTTAAAAAGTAGCGTCAAAGATCAGCCTTTTATTTGATCCACATTCACAGCACAACAGGAGTTTAATCTGGCCACATCTCTTGCATGTATATAAGGTGGAAGTACACAGTCAGCTGTTCAACCCGTGGCTGTCGTGCCTCGTGGTTCCTGGTTAATGGGAGGTGCTGCTGCTGCTTTTGTGCTGCGTGATTATGTGCACGACAAGTTCAACATCATCCATCCATACGTTTTTAAAATGAAGGCCTGTGAACTGGAAAAGCTACTGAAAGTGCAGTTTTCTTTAGCCTCATGTCACCCCCATGTGAGCTTATGGAGGAGATTATTACCTGCAAACACACACACACACACACACACACACACACACACACACACACACACACACACACACACACACACACACACACACACACACACACACACACACACACACACACACACACTGACAATCAACAAATCCTCCAACCGTCTAATTCTCTGCGTGTGTGTGTTCTGCTCACACGTGTCTTGCCCAAATGTGTGCAGCAAGAAGCATCGTCATGTGTCGGTGTATGACAGTGGGTATATGTGTGTGTGTGTGTGTGTGTGTTTCAAAGCCTGGCTGAGCTGTGTCATTGTGTGTGTGTGTGTGTGTGTGTGTGTGTGTGTGTGTGTGTGAGCGGGAGACAGAGTCTGCAGCTGAGAGCTCTGAGAGAGCAAAGCTATTAATATCTGCTCCTGGCTGGCCGCGATAGCAGGACACTCCGTCAGAAGACGTTGGTGTGTGTGTGTGTGTGTGTGTTGCAGAGAAAGTGAGAAAGAGTGAGAGAGAGATGGAAACAGAGAGAAGGAGGGAGAGATGACTCCACCGTCAGCAGGCAGGGGATGAGGGAGGTTTCATACACAGACTGAAATTCTATTACTTTAGGCTGGGTGCTCCCCACTGCACTGCCATTCTCTATTTCACACTTTATTAAATATAGTTTCAGGAGGAGGAGGGCATGTAGAGCGCAGGACAGACTCTTAGAGCGCTGGAGCAGATGGTAGACAGAGATTTGAACGCCTTATTGTGATGCTGCTGCACAGTTTTTCCCGCAGAAAAACGGACATGTTTGTATTTGAAACTTCTCTGATCTTACTAAGGCAACATGTCTAACGAATAATTAACCAATTAGAGCAGGGGTATTCAATTAAAATTCATTGAGGTCCAGTTACTAAACTTTCATCCAAGTGAAAGGTCCGAACCTTATAAAGTCCAAATGGTGTCTTATAGCCTATACCCCTATGTCAAATAAATAAAATCAACAAAGTGCATTTTCATATCTATCGTCAATTTTCAACACAGGAAACATTTAACATAGTGCACTTGTATAGTAAACAACTAGCTTTTAATTTTTTTTTTTTTTTTACCATGAATAAAAGTAGCCCCCAGGCAAATTAATTTAAGGCCTGTATTTCAATTAAAGAGAACAAGACAGAATAAATAAGGGGGTTTCCCTGTTTGTTTTTTTGGTGCTTTTTTTTCCCTTTCTTTTTTTGAGGCCAAGGTGTCAAAAGCATCTTGATAGCTGCACTGTCATTGCATTGTCCCCCTCCATTAAATATGGAGGGAGGCTGAAAATCACAGGATGTGTCTGTTCTGTTCTGGTGATACAAGTCAGTAGTCCTGAAATAGGTGTTTCTCTTCTATAACACACATTCTACATCTCTGAAGCGACGTCTTCCCGCATACGGGCTTCCTTCTCCTTCCAAACGGGGCAGAGCTCCGCGTGAAGAAGTTTACAGACCGAGGGAGAACCGGGGGTCTGACACAACACCGGCGGAGAAGCAGGAAACAAGCACGTCGCACCGCTACGGCGTCGCTCTCGGTTGTGAGCGCACATTAAAGTAATGGGCTTGTGCGCGCAACAAGAGACCCATCTGAACGGCCCACACACACGCACACACGCTTAAACCAAGGCGGCAGCGGCGGCCACAAACGCCCGGCGGCTCGCCTTTGACTTCAGCATCAACTTTTTTTTTTATTTTGGAGCAAGACAAGCTGTCATCAGTCCGTCTCCTTTCTCTTTCCCTCTCGGACGCACTGGCCGCGCAGGGTAAACAAACGATCTGATTGGCTCAATTGAGTGAAGCTGCCGTATTGACCTATAGCTGAGCCCGCTGTCCCGTCGGGAAAAAATGCTCCAGGAAAATGTTAACTTATTAGAGATTGGTCTCGGGTCCGGATCGAAGCATCACTCGGTCCGTGTCCGGACCGAGGTCCGCCATTTGGTGATGCCTGAATTAGAGGTATCTACTACTAAGTTTTTTAACTTCAGACTCAACAAAACTGTAATGTAGTGCTAATACTTTGTAATTAATATTAACATATGACAAACTGTCACTTTTTGCCCATTAAAAGCTGAGAAACCCCAGGAACCCTGTATTTTTGTTAAACACGCATTTATAACTGTAGACCTGCAGTGAAAACCTCAGTACTTATTCATGTTCAACCAAATTTTATATCTGTTCTATAAATGCATGAGGCACAGCCAAGCTTTTACTAAAACATTAGATTTAAAGGTCATAATCTATCTTCTGTGCTGATCCATGAGAAGATACAGGGACCATCTCAGTGTAGATTTACTCCTTTTTTCTCTTTCAGCTTCTCTATGTAGCTTTAATAACAACAGGTCAGTGCCAGACAATCAGAAGAGAAGAGGACTGACTGGCTGTTTTCTGAGCGATTGGAAAAAATGTAGCAGATTGCAGGTAAAACACTCAGAGGAACCAAATCCTGCAAGTGTTCGATGGTAGGTCAGGTGGGGCGGGCTCGGTGAGTGTTTTGTTGTGACATCACAAGGTCACAGAAGTTTTAACGGCTGGTTTTAAGGCTCCATTACTGAATAGAGTTTGTGTGTATTTCTCTGTTGACTCAGGCTTTGATACTTTCAGAGAATTAGTATACCTACACCTGCTTTTTAATTATACTACACATAGACATCTAACTACTTTATGTGCTTTAATATAAACAACTATCTTTAGAATATACGTATGCAATGTTTAAAATGTGAATAAAACATCTCAATATAAAAAACAGTGAAACTGAGAACCTAATACAGTACATGTGGACAGAGATTAAGTTTGTTGAATGTGATAATTACAATTCAAACTTCTGCACTGGTACTTTTGGTTTCAGATGGCAACATACATGTCGTCCACCTATGAAATCATGTGTCACTCTCAGCTCTGTCCTCCCTCTGTTATCATCGTGTTAGCTCCACACTGAGACAGTAAAGTCATAATCTAAGCTTGTGTAAAATGGTGCCACTAAAGTAATGACAACATAATGAATTGGAGCAGCAGTTTGACAAATGTAACACAATGTTTACTGTATCTCTTGTATATATGTCAGGGCCCCTGAGACCGAAAGGCCTAGTTCCAGGCAGAGCTGTGATACATCCACGGTGATTCGTGGGTGAAAACCAGGAAAATGTTTGCATGCGTCTTTTTTTCCTCCTCATACCTTTGAAGAAGACAAATTTTCCGTCTGATCTCTCGTAGGCAGCGTCGATGCGAGGCGGCAGGCCTTTCCAGAACTGATCGATCTGCATGGGGTAACCCTCCTGCACCTTGTTGTTCCTCAGACGCCAAAACCACCGGTCCTACAAGCAACGACAACAATAAAGGTTCAAAATTAAGACCAATGCAGATTGTCCGATAAAACCTTCCACAGTTAAACTCCAGAGGCATTATTACACAAATGTCAGAATGAGTCAGAAGCGTGCAGGGAGAAGTTTCTGAATCACTGAATCACAACGAAAAGGCATCTGATTTCATACATGATCGATCAGAAGGTAAGATTTTTATTTGGGAACTGTGGAAGTGGCAGATAGATGTAACCAGATGTTGATATGCCCTTCTTCTTCTACTGGTGCTGGTTTCATTGTAAACAAATGCACATGGCCGAGAGGAGGGTTAGCAAAACAGCGGAGAAGCGACCAGACCTGCATAGCTCCTCTTTAAGTGACCTTTTCCCCCATTGTGGTGCTTGCTTTAAGCTTTGGCAGATCCTCTTGACCATATCTACATGCCTAAAAGCATTGAGTTCCTGCCATGTGATTGGCCTATTAGATATTTGCAGTAACAAGCAGTTGAACTGGTGTACCTAGTTTAGTTGCATATAAACAAACATTTTAACAGGACAGGTCAGGACAAGTCTCACAGATACCATTTGAGAGAAAATGAATTAGGGGAGGTTTTGCGGTCAAGTCACAGAAGGTATCATCATGGTGCGTGGAATAATGTGGATGAGAGGAAAAGGTGCGAAAAAAAGACGGAGAGAAACAAGAGGTGAGAGGAGAGAGAATAACCAGATGGACGAACAGAAGGGGAGCAGAGAAGATGCAGGGAGAGAAGAGGACAGAAGATAAGAAGAGTGAGGTGATGCAAGGTAAGAGGAGAGAGAAGAGAGGGAGGAGGAGGAGGAGGCAAGCATCAATCTTAGCTCATTATCATTTGGCTTCAGCGAAACTAGGGCAGAGCCGAGCACAGTCCCCACAGTCCTACACCTACACACACACACACAGGTCTTTTTTATCATTGTGAGGACACATGTTGACCTGCAGCGTTCCCAGGCATCAGCAGCTAACAGCACTAAGATGGTTTCAAACACAAACTGTCCACAGACACACACACACACACACACACACACACACACACACACACACACACACACACACACACACACACACACACACACACACACACACACACACACACACACACACACACACACACACACACACACACACACACACACACACACACACACACACACACACACACACACACACACACACACACCATCTCAAATGATCCAGCATCATCCTCTGGCTGCTAATGTTTTTCAGTCTGAACCTAAACAGAAAAAAAACAAAAAGGAAATCAATACTTCACATCGAGCAAAAGAAACCATGAGTATTTCTCACCAAGGAAACATCCCATAATGAGCGTCTCCTTTCAAACGCCCACTGGCTCTCACTGCTCTTCATCCTCATCGTCCTAATACGCCCCTGTCCTCGAGTTACAGGAGAAAGAAAACCGGCCTTTCTTTCTCTGATCAGTGACGACGACGGCGACAAAGATCACGATGATGCAGTTTTTAAAGTCTCATGTGTTTCTGTCAGAACATGACGCCTCGCTGCAGCTACAGTCTGACGTATCACCGCAGCCCTTTGTGTGTTGTTGTCGGCCTCTGATTGGACAATTAAACCAATGATTCAAATAAAGCCGTGTTTGCACCTATTCACGACCTCTGACCTGAACAACTACATGGGTTGATTTCTCCAACCTCTGACACAACTCATGCTTTCTTAAATAGCCCCCCAGGTGTTCTGGACCTTGGTTGTCATGGTTACAATGATAAACATGTGGACCGTGTTACCTGCCATCATCGCCATAGCAGTCACGGCTTGGTCAGGTTTAGACACAAAAACTACCTGTTCAGGTTTCACGTTTAAGAACTTTCTCGAATTGGTCACATGCACTTATCTAAATTATTCCTCAAACAGCTGCACCTCAATGCAACAGTCTCTCATCCAAATTCCAAACAAAACACTCAATACACATGTCAGGATCAACTTTTAGACACTAATGTATATTAAAAATAATAATAAGGTAAAAACAAGTAACTTGAATTTTTCCTTTTCCTTTTAATTGCTTTGTAGCAATACAAGACTATGTCAAAAAGCGTATTATGTCTTTATTGCATGCACTGTGCTGATTGTATTTTCCTAGAGTGATTCCTGGATTGTTCGCTTGGCAAAATTAACCATTTAATGCATTTAGTGTCAAAGGAATTTAAAGTGATTAACAGGGCGCTGATTTAACACCCCTTCTAAGTTTATTATAACACAGTGTCTGCACCCGACCGAGTGATCAAAGCTGCTTTCATCACTTTAATCTATGTAATGTCACATATATCACAAATTTGCTTAATGTCTGTTGAGCTTTCCACTTAAAACACATTCAAGCTTGATTTAAAATTCAGTTTTTAATGTGATGGGAAGAACGGGGACTATAAATTAATGGGAAACAAACAGTTATTAATAACATCTGCCCCAACCGCTGGTGAAGTGTTTGAGATCTTTCATCTGCATTAAATTAAATTAAATTAAATATTTGTAGCCATCACGCTGCTGAAGGACTGGTGTGGATAGCTACATTAAAGAAAGAGGGGGATGGTGTCAAACCTGTCCAGACCCTGAACAACATGTTTATAAAAGTTAAAGCCACTGAATCAGAGGGACAAAGCTGAATACACAACTTCCTTCACAACACCGACCAGCGTAAGCAGATAATGACCCAGTTTAAAAGAGCTGATGCACAAAATGTATATATAGTATGTATAAATACATATACGTAGACCTGAGCCTAAATTACCTCTACTCATATCTCACTCAGGGTGCAGCTGGAGCAGCTGTGGCCTCCACCCAGTCCCTTATAATGATCCACTTAGTTAATGTTCCTACAGCTGCAGTCACTAAACACCGACACTGGAGGTGACCTAAGTTAAAATAATTCTCTCCTCCTGCTGTAAGTTGATGTTTCCCAGAAAAAAAGTTGAGCAAAAGGACAAACTTTCATTAAAAAACATTAAGTTAATTGTGTTAAACAAACCCTGCATTATTGAACTGCAGTAACTTTATGATAAAGTATCTCTAACTAGCTCCACACACGTCTTAATGGAACCATCTCTGCTCAAATCTAAAAAGTGTTTTTTATGGTTTAAACATAAATCTCCATGTTTGTTTTATCTTTTGTGTTGATCAATAAGAGGACAAGAGAAGTGAGACATCACATTTCAGCGTAGTTTCCGATATAAACATCTTCCTTTAGACCGTACAACTACATCTAAACCATAAAGACGGCAAATCATAAAGATGCACTGACAACCTGTTCAGAAATCTTGAACTTGGTGCTAATGTCAAGACGTTGTTGTGACACGTGCAACGACTCCTCAGTTCTAATGTGGCGAAGTTTCTTTCCTCAAACTTGCTGTGCGATGAAGCAGAATGTAAAGACCAAACTGGTTATGGCTAAAGGCCTTTCCCTGTGCCAGTTCGCCTAATCAGCGCAGACATGTCTTCTTCTCATCAGAGCTTTGATTTAACAAAGTTAGCACAGTGTTTTTCTTTTCCTCATCCAGTTATTCATCATTTAGACGCAAAGAGACTTGTGATGCGACAGCACAATCCTCATGTCATATTGGCTGTCAGTCAGACTGTCCTCAAGAAGGATGCAGAGAGAGACAGACAGAGTGTGGGGTGGGGGTCAGTCTGGCAGACAGACAGACAGAAAGCTACCAGAGAGGAGACAGACCAGTATAGGTGAGTGGAGACAGACAGACAGACATACAGACAGACAGACAGGAGAGTGAGACTGGTCTGTGACCTTTTCTAACATTCAGTTTAAAGATCAGAGACATCAAAATGAATTTTTCTTCCTCTTCCACACTGCTCTTCACTTTGTAACTGTCACACACACACACACACGAATATTCTCATGACATTTTCGATTTTTGATCCAAAGTGTGTAGATTTATGTGAACTTACAATGGACATCACATTGTGTATGTGTGTGTGTATGTGTGTGTGTGTGTGTGTGTGGGGGGCGGGGGGCGCTAATGGTGCTGCCTTAGTCTGCTATATCTACGCTGGAAGCATATGCCTGGTGCTAATGATCATAGAGCCAGATAGCACCATATGCCACTGGGCTGATTCTTCTCCTCAGGAGCCTTATGATACTATGAGCGCGCACATTTTTAGCACAGGCATCCCCCAGTGGGAATCGAACCCGTCACGTTGGCTGTGTTGGAGCGATCATTACCTTCTGAGCTACAAAGCGACCGCACCTCACTCGCAGCTGCTCAGGTCCTGCATCATCCCCGCTTAATGCACAATTAAGCTTTTTCCCCAGAGTCGTTCTGTTCCTTATAGCGAACCCATGGCTGTAAGACTCACCCGCCGCGGGAGATAACACCCGTTAATTACACACAGAACAGTACCGTGCTCTCAACAAGAGCTGTTCACCTAAAGCAGAAACATGCAGCCTGAAACAGATCAGACAGTTTCCCCTAAGTTCAATATCTTGTGATTTCCCTGCTGGAAAAAGCGTCTCTACACCTGCTGTAGCGGCTTTTACAGCAGCTTTACTCCTGCTCTCTGCATTGAGCATCATGAACGTTTAATATATTTGACAGTGCTGTACAAAGGAGGCTAAAGATATAGTCACTGATGCCTCACTCCCACTGCAACCAGAGTTTGAACAGTTCTTAGCATTTATATCCTTTATCTTATTTTACTGTTTTAGTCCCTCAGTCTTTAGCTCCAGTGTTTCCTCATGGGGGCCTGCCAGACTGGGAGTTGTCTCTGGTCTACCATTGGGGGTGCTGTCCCGTGGACGTCTCTGGCCCAGGTGGCTAGTCGGCTCTACACCTGGGTGTGGGGGCCTCCTGTCTGCCCGGGTCGGGGTGGTCTCTGTGGCGGCGCTCCCTGCGGTCATGGACTGTGACCCATCTCAGTGTGGTTGGCCCCCAAAGGTAGCTTCTTCCTCTCCTCAGGTCTCGGTGCATGGCCATGTCTTTTTAATGACAGCTAGTGTATGTGTGGGTCTGTGTGTGTGCATGTGTATGAGTGTGCATGTGAGTGTGGATGTAATTAATCTCTGTGTACATATATGTGGGGGTGGGAGGATTGGGTTGTCTTCATTTCCTTTGTTATTTTTAATCTATGTAAGGCACTTTGTGCTACTCTTTGTATGAAAAGTGCCATACAAATAAAGACTGATTTGATTTGATTTGATTCCCATAACCTGTGCACATTGAAGACAAACTAGTTATATTGTCTTATCTGGTATTTCACACTGTGTTTTTTTATTGTTCTTTCTTTGGGAGAAGCCAAATACATCTTTTTACTGAGATGGATGGAAAAACCAACCAACCAACCAACCAACCAACCAACCAATGTCATCGTAAGATTATCTTGATGGTATAGATCACAACTCATCAGAAAACAATAGTACAACTAAATGCTACACAAGGCTTTGTACCTAATAATAGATGTATTAAGCCTCACAAAGAAAGACAACTAAAAAAAACAAAAACAAGCTGAAACTAAATAAAATAAAATAAAACTGCTAAAAGTAAAAAGAAATGAAAAAGGAAGAGATAAAAAAAAAAGTATAATAATGCTGCAAAGTCAGGTGGCAAAAGTTTGTGTTTTAGTTAAAAGCCAATGGTTAATCTTCTAGAGCGTCGCAGCCCTGACAGCAGAGGCCCCGTCACCCTCGGTCTTCAGCCTTGACAGGGGGATAACTAACGGGCTCTTATCTGAAGATCTCAGGCTACGGGCTGGTGAGTAATGATTTAGAGGCTCAGTCAGGTAGCTCGGTGCCACACCGCGTTAGAACTGATACCATAAATCAATCCTAAAATGGACAGGCAGCTGGTGAAGGGTGAAGTGAAGTTGAAATATGGCTGATACGATCACGCTTTTGTGATTTGCTTAAAAGTCTGGTGGCTGCATTTTCTACAGCCTGAAGCTCTGCCAATCAAGCTTCAGCTGAAGGCATGTCACACAGACCCAGATGAGAAGTGAAAAAAGCATGATCCACTTCTCATTGAACACTGAGCTCGGATCTGATTAAAGATTTGCGCTTTGGAAGAGTCAATATGGAGTTTATTTTCTGCCATGACAACTGATGTGATTCTGGGGGATTACAGGACAAATACAGCAGACTATCATCTGCATAGTTATGAAATTAAATGTTTTTCTGGTTCATTATTTGATCGAAAGGGAGGAAACAGAGAAAAATAAAACAGATCCTACTAGAAGGTCCCAGAGCCTGGTAGTACCTCCAAACCTCAACAATGCTGAAATGGGGGTAAATCCATTGATAGTCTGTTAAATAAGTAGGAGATGAATCACTGAAGGGAACTTCTGGACCCACATACTCAACCTTTTCCGTTATAATACTATGGTCCACTGGGTCAAATCTGTGTCAAATTCATACTAAGATCAGGCAAAACTGGTATTGATCATCAATATATAGTACATACTATAGATATCACTGATAACTCTTGCAAGTGTAGTTTCTGTGCTGTGACAGAGGGGTCAGATCCAGGTGTTTTGAGAAGTAAAATAACAACTGATGTTCGTAAATGTTGAACTACAACACTGAGAACCTCCAAAGACATTGGTATCATGTCTAGTGAGTTTGATGATGGTGTCAGGTGTGAAACAGCTGCAGGTAGGTCTTGGACAGTTGTTTCCTTAAAACCATACTGGACCATCAATTTTCCTAAAATCTCCCTGTAGAGGTGAAGAAACTGGAACAGCAGCAGTAGCAGCAGCCACCAAACAACACACAAACAAGTCTCTCACCTTGAACACAAACATCTCCCGCCTGAAGAAGGCCACAGTGTTGAAGTTTCCGTCACAAATGTTGGGTTTGCCGTTCCCGGGCAGTGCGGGCCGATCACCGGGCGGACGTGCCGGACGGGAGTGGCGGTCATGTTTGCGCTCAGAGGTGGAGTGTGTGCGTCGAGAAGGTAAGGTGGGTAACGGCCTGGTGGGTTCCAGCATGGCTGTGGGGATACCTGGTCGGAAGAACATGGAGAGTATCATGAATGATTTGTATGTTTAGCTCTACTGAAACACAGATTACACAAAACAACATTTCATTTATTCCTTTAATAAAGCAGCACCATAAATGGAGATTCAAAAAGAAAATAAAAGAGGCCATTCTTTGTAAAAAAGTTACGTATGTGTCTAGTCGGTTGAATTCTTATCTTGAACTGTAATACTGTAATGTGTTGAACTAGTCAAATTTATTTTGTATTTGTAATATTGTTTTGTATTTTGTATTTTAATAATTCAATTCTGACATTTTACTATTATGCTATGTACAGGTGTCACCAAGGTGAGGACTACAGGAGATTTATAATAAAATAAAAAACAAAAACAAACCACTGCCAAATGGATTCATACAGGACAATTTTTTGCACAGTTATCAGAGGTAAGGAAAACCATAGCAAGTGTAAGTCGCAGTGAATCTGAAAATATAAGTTGCGTGTCTGGGAGTTTAGAGTCAGGAGAACTGATTCAGATGCAAATTGTAGCTCGCGCCTCACATCTTTCCATTTGCACTCCCCGCCACCCCCCCCACCCCCACGCTTCACAGTTTGACAACCTCTGGTTCAGAGACTGTGATGATGCTTTACGTAAAACAGCAGAGCAGCACAGCCAGACTCTGTGTTTCTGGTTCATACTGGAAACATGACATTGGAAAAAAAAACCTGCCACCTTCATATTTAAAAAAAAAAAAAAAAGTTAAATCGATCTTCAAAAATATTTGGTATTTTTAGGTTGAAAAAAAATCTATATTCACCAATGAACAGCAGCTTTCAATGAGAAGGAACAGTTGGTGTTTTCAGGTGGTGGAGAGACAGAGCGGCGAGGCGAATAGGATGAACTCTCAGCAGATAAAATAACAGGCTTTGTTATCCACGCTGAGTGACAAATACAGTGGAAAAACACAGTTGACAGCACTGTTTTGACCAGTGTTTCCCTCCAACACTGACTTCAAATGTCACCCATGTATCGTGACCTTTAATGTTAAGATCAGTTTATTTTGGTCCGAAGAAAAACTTCCCGCTGTGCAGATTAGAGGAGGAACAAAGCAGTCCAATGATTGCTGTTTGGGGTATTTGTGAGGTGGATTATTTTTTCTGCTTCTTTTTGTGTCTTTGCATCATATCAATAAATGTTACACTACATTACGACAGAGGCTCTGATGATTATTTCAGGGTTGGAATAAAAAAGCATGTCAGGAAATGTGTCTGCTGCTGACAGGCCGCCGCTGTTTAATGTTTGTTACAAAACAGAAATAAAGAAACGAAAGTTGAGAGAGTTTAGAGGGATTTGAGGCTTCATCTCTTCTCTGAGACAGAACAAAGTGTCCCCGGTGTGAATGCAGAGGAAATAACACAAAGTCACACATTTTGTTTTTCTTTCCAGGCAAACATTGCTCAGTCAGCACTGCACATTGTTTATCAGCACCATCCTGCTTCACATTCGTATACATTCACCCACCACAGGGCTCCATACTTCAGCTCTCCATAATTCAGCTGCACTCTGGGCTTCGGGCTTAATAATTAATATCCAAGGTGTGTTGTTTTTGCTTTTGCAAGTTTTTGCTTTCAGGTCTCGAGTGAAGTTAACTGCTCACGCAGAGACGTCCAAATAAAGTCTCACTGTTTGGACATAAATGTATAATCCTGAGGCTTTTTGTGGGTCGGCGTCCTCTCACCAATACTCCCTCGGTTGTTTTGTTACACATTTATGCTCAGGATTCAGGTCATCTTCAGTTGTGCAGGTATATCACAAAAATGTAGCAATATTTTCCACAGCTCCTGTCTCTCATGAATTGTCCTTACCAGGCAAAAAGGAGCTGTTTTTATTTGAAGCAATCACAGGAAACATGACAAATTTGCCACTACACTTGAAAGGAGAAGCCTCTCTTCTGGTTGGCTGATAGTTTTCTGAGTGACGGTCAAACACTGAGGAAACCAAATCCTGCAAATACTGGATTGTGGGTGGAGTGGGCGGGGCTTGGAGACTGCTATATTGTGACATCACAAAGTTGCAGAAGTCCTGATGGCGGGTTTTAAGGCTTGGTTTCTTAATACAGACTGTGTCTATTTCACTGTGGACTGAGGTTTTGATACTTTCACAGTATTAATATAGAACCTAGACCTAATCAAAGAAGTTATTGAATTTGAGAACAAGTCAGCGCTGTTAAACAATGATCTTCAACATGTTGTATCAGTGGCTGCTCACCGTAGATCTTCTGAATGCCCTGCAGGTCGTCCAGAGGCAGTTTGAAGTTGTGCGTGTCCATGTACTGGTAGAAAGGAGCCATGATGGCGCTGGGATCGTTGGAGTGCTCCAAACCCAATGCATGACCCAACTCGTGAACGGCCACCAGGAACAGATCGTTACCTGGAGAGAGGGAGAGAGAGAAAAAAAATGGTTCAGCCTCACCCTAGTAGAGAGGAAAGAAAAGATTACTGACAGACCTAAAAAAAAAGTTGTTATAAAAGATAATTTCTCAGCAAATCAGATGTTAAAAAAGAAAACAATAAATTTTGCATTTCTGATGGTTTTTGTTCCGTTAAAAAATAAAAAGCCCTGAGCTCCTCCCTGTTGCCTGGAAGAGAGCGGAGTCTCCCCGGTGTAAACAGGAAAGACCAAAGACACAGCGTCACATATAGTGAAGAAGTGAGCTGAAGTTAGTCTGTGAAGCTGTTGACTCATCTGCTGTGTAATGTGAGTCTCACATCAAAGCAGAGTTTGTGGTAAATGGAAGCGACTGTCAGGCTGCGACTCCGAATCCCCCGTTTTTCTTCTTTAAAGTCCAGCATGAGCCGGTTCTTCAAACGCCGCTGTTTGATGGGGATTATTTAAGACTACGGCAAACTGTTTAGTGCCACATCCAGTAAAATTCACGAGTTCATACTCCCACAGATTTTAAATTTATAATCTGTGAATGTATAAATAATGTGCCGCTGCTGCAGGAGTTTCAAATACGCCTGTGAACGGGAAAATATGTGGAATTTGGACTCTGAAAATATCCCACTGGATCCTCTCTGCAGTCTGATGTGTCATTGTTTGAATGTTTCCGCTCAAAAATACGACAGACAGCGATTCGCATGCAAAGAAAGCTGCAGAGACTTTCAAATTAAATGTGTCATGCTCCATGTAGGTTCTGAAAATGATTAAATCACATTAATATCATAAACTATTATTATAACGTATAACTATTCTAAACTATTAATAGATTTAGAAGGGTGAGGAAACAGTGTGAATGGTTCATTCATCAAAGCGTTTGTGAGAGTGTGTGGTCAGTTGTTATATTCACCTTATGTTGCCCTGCCCACTACTCATCTACCAAAGTCCAAAATCAGAGGTGACACCCAGGTGGCCGTGGAAACTCATCTATTTTAGTGTGATCAGCTTTGTGATCCTGCTAACAAAGATGCGTATATGTATCAAAGTGTACATGAGAGTTTCTTCTGTCTTCTTGTAATCGGGATGAGAACCCAGCTGTGCCAGAGACTTTAAAATCTTGAAATCCTTACAAAACTGCATTAAATGATGGGTGTAAATTGGGTCTAAAAGCATAAATATAGGACGTTCATGGAATCTGGAGCCGACAGAGGAGAGAGCCACAGAGAGGAGGGTGTGATTCACGCAGAAAGGGAGGATGTGGATAATCTCTTAACGGGATGATATTCCTGCTGGAGCGTCTCAGTGCAGCAAAAAAAAAACAATATTACTTCTACTATTCATCTCGCCACTCTCACTCCCCTTACAACTAATCAAAATAAAAGCAAGACAGAGAATGGAGGCCTGTGTTTTCCCCAGCGCTGTGTATTCCTTTGGGCTTCTTTAAACCCGGGCTCTCCGTCATAATCTGAAGAGCTGAGATTTTGAGTTGCTGTCAGATGCTTAATGACTTCTTAGGGCCTGAACACAGAGCTCAAATTAATACATTTCATCGCCTCAGTAATTGGGTTTGACTCTGTTTGAACCTAATTACAGAACATAATTATCTTTCTTTCTTGACTCAGGCTCTTCTGTTTGAAGATTATAGCTGCGGTGGCCGGCAGCTGACTTATAGACTAATGCAACTGTAAAGATGGTCGGAGCCAAAGAGCAGAAGATGAAGTCTCTTGCATTAATTTTCTGCTGCTTTTCCTGTCTCTAAACTTACATAATTCTTGTTCTTTACTGCCACCATTTCTTCTCTTTCACCCTGCAACATTAGCTCCATACACAAGTTTCCACTTTTCTTTCACCTTTGAACTCCCCATCAAAGCAGAATGACCACTGGTCTGCTGGTAATGAAACTGCTGCGCTCTTTATTTATCTTGTCTTCCTTCCAACAGTGTTTCTACACTGACAGTTACATTGCAGAAATACAGAAATCCTCCATGTTTCTGACCTGAATTAAGATGGGGGAGGGTGTGTGTGTGTGTGTGTGTGTGTGTATGTGTCGAAGCGTTGTAATTCTTCAAAAGCAAGAAAAAGGTGTTTCCTTAAGTGAAGTGTGGTGCATTGCACTGCACATACGAAGCAGCTATTTCATCCTGTCAGGAATCCATGCAGGGCCACAGGGGGCTGGAGCCAATGGTAGCTGACATAGATCTGATACATAGGTCTTGTTTAAAGGTCTGAAGCCATGCTACTGGCTCTTAAGCAGTGCTCTGAGCTAAAGGCTAACATCGGCATGGTAACACACTCACTGAATGACACAGTGTGGACCAACAGGACAGAATGGGATCATGTCCCCCATAATTTCATCTTGGAGGAGTTAATACATTATTCCAGGATGGCTGTGCCTCACAACAACACAATACAAAAAAAACAAATCTTCTTAAAATAAACAAGTAAATAAATAAATAAACAAACAAACAAACTGATTTTTCAAATTGTATAAATATAAGTGCAAGAACACAGAAGTTGTCTTAAGGTGATTAAGCTGATGTTCACATCCATACATCAACACTAATTGTGATTTTTTTTTACAGGTAGTGAAGCTGTTTGTCTGTGGAGTTTGCATCCTCTCCAAACAGCCAATGGAAGTTCCCCGTCTTAGTTTTGCATGTTGGCCTGCCAGCATACTATCATTTGATACTTAGCACTAAACGCAAAGGCTGATTTGAAAGTCGTTAACTTTGCGCTAGAGTTCCTTTAGTCGAGTTGGTGCCGTCCATTCTCTGGGGCTGTGAATACCTCCAGTTACTTTTCCTCTGAATTACTTCCTCTCTTTCACTCACTCCATCAAACACACTGCTTCTTTCATCCTTCTCTTCCTCATCCTCCCTTTATCTCTCCTCCTCTCACCATAGCCCTCCTCCTCCTCCCCCTTGTCCTTGTCCACCAGCTTCTATCTCTCTCTTACATGTCATATAAAGATAAAGATGATTTTAAAGACGTTCACTGAATGTACGATGGCTTGAGGAAATTCCCAGGGGGCTCTCTGTGTGCAGCTGCCTCTCCCCTTGTGGTCGGTCTGTCGTCTACTGAGATGGCCCACGGCGTCAATGACGGCTTCGTCTATCATGTTTGCCCCGGCGGTCGTCTTCCCGCCTGAGATAAAGCTGATGTTTGATATAAACTGCGATGAAACCCGTCTCTCAAGTAATCCCAGTGTGCCATGTCTGCAGAGTCTGCTTTGTTGTCAAATGTTCATTCATTGCTAAGATACGTTTTCGTGCCATGGATAATTTTGCACAAGCAGCATTAAAAAATAACTTTTGTTTTTGTTTCACCTGCCAAGTTTAATCCAACATTTCACCTGCAAAGAATATTTTTCTTTTTCTCTCCCACGAAAAGGAATTAGGTTCAAATACTTGAAACAAGTCCTGTGTGAAATATTCTTTCAATTAGAAGATAAGAGCAGATTGCTTCATCGCCTATGCAGAGGAGCAAGTCTGTAAATCATGAAAATGAAATGAATGAATGAATGTTTGCACTGTATGCAAGTGTCAGTGGGACGTGTGGAGGGAAAACTTCACCAGTTTATCCACTAAGGACACATTCTTATGGCACTCACGTAATTTCAGACCCTGAGTTTAAGAACTTTGTTTGTATTTTGCATTTGTTTTTCAGATGTAGTACAGATGTTTCAAGTTTTAAA
Organism: Trachurus japonicus; assembly: GCF_045865225.1. Lineage (NCBI taxonomy): Eukaryota > Metazoa > Chordata > Actinopteri > Carangiformes > Carangidae > Trachurus > Trachurus japonicus. The sequence goes on from NC_140911.1 coordinate 21,603,285, forward strand.
CGTGCTTTAGGAATAAATGTGATAAATAAATGTGATTTGACTGATTGGATTTGATACTCTTAGTATTCTTGGATGATAATGGGTCTGGTTGTGCAAAACAAAACTCAGAGAAACTCTAAAAAGGTTACATTTCTTAATTTATCACCATAATCACAGGTACCTTTCTTTTTTTTCCCCTCCTGTGGTGACTAAGGTCTTTTGTGCAACGGTTGAACTGACTCCTCAAGTATAACACTAAGAAAGGGAGAACACTTTAAATACATTTTAAGGAAACCTTAAGGAGATAGCTCCGGTTATTTAACAACACACTGACTATGAATGATAGATAACTTCACTTCACACAACCCAATATCAAATAACCAGAAGTATAACTAAGGAGGGACTTCAATTTGTGTGTTGTGCTAGTGTTTTTTTAGGAACACTTTAACTCAAACCTTAAGGAAAATCTAAGAAAACATAATTGTTTCTGGATTTTTGATTTGGGAGGCTCAGAGAAAGAACTGATGCTGTTACAACAGCTTTTTCGAGGTTCAGTCCAGTGTTTTGGTTAAACATCCCGACAATGAGGGGCGTCAAGTTTTTCTGTGGACTTTTATAAACCTTGTCATTTCGCCCAGAATAGAGGACAAATTGTTTTCATTCTGCAGCTTGAGTGCCTCGTATCTTGGATGAGGCCACTTGTGCCACTCACTTCTCTCCTCAAGGTGTTGGGAGGTTAATAACAGAAACTGTCCCTCAGCAGCAGCAGAAAGAAAAAGAAGAGGAGGAGAAGAAAACAGGTTTTAAGCCGAGGTTAAAATGAGGCCCGTTTGTCCTAGTGACGTCCTTCTGAAGCTGATACCATGAATTAGTTTTCGAACTGTCGGAGAACTTTGCCGTCTCACTATCTTCTCTCTAATCTTTCAATTACTGTGTGTGTGTGTGTCTGTGTGTGTCTGTGTGTGTTTGTGTTGGAAGGGATTTTAGAGATAAAGAGGCGATGGCAAGGATGTGTATGAGCAGCTAGGTGACCGCACACACACTCGCACGCTCCCACAGACACACTCTGAGTCTATATTGACAAATCATCAGTTTAACAACTGGGAAAAGTAAAGAAAAATTACGAATGTGTGCAAAAGACTCGACACAACACTAACCTGAAACTGCCTTATTGCATCCCAGGAAACACTGCATATTTCCTGGGACACCTCAGACTGGAGGAAGCTCGCTGTAATGTGCTACGGCAAATTTAGAGCTTCTCTGTCAAAGCTAATTCTCTTTTCTGCTAATCTCTCAAACCAGATTCCTCTCCCGCTCTATCACCCCCTCTCTCCGAGTCTCCCTCGCTCTCTCTCTCTATCAACACGTTAGTTATTCAAGCAGAGGGAATCTGGCATAAGTCATTTGTCAAACTGAGATAGAAGACGCGGGGAAAAAAACTACAAAGTGAAGCGTTTTTCCCTCCATTTTTCATCCGACGACTAAACGGTCTGGTGCTCAGAGATAGAGCAACTCAGGACACTTTTGCACACGTATTTAATTTACAAGTGCTTTTGTATTAAAAGTAATAAATAAATAAATAAATAAATCACTCAATCAATGGATCAGCTATTTCATTCATTTCAGCTATCACGATGCCAACACCTGCTGTAATATTTATACCTTTGCCTGATTCGCTTAAAGGTCACACTCAAAATCATAAATTCACTGTGAATAAAAAAGTGGAGGATTTGTTTTGCTATTACATTGTGGTTTTACTTTGTGGTTGTTGTGACTTTAAAGGGATAGTTCATTGTCGGTGTAAGATGTTTTTAGAATGGCGGAGCGTTCATGTAAAACCGCTGATGTGTGTTCCCGTCGGGGGCAGTATTTCAGCAAGCAGTCTCTGAATTTGCCTCGAAAACAACACTGTCTCGTAACGTTCTTTTATTATTATTATTATTGAATGTGCAGGTCACAACTTGTCCACCAGAGCGTTTCGGAGTTGTTGGATTGTGTATTTGATGAATTTGATGAGGGAAACCAAGAAATCCCATTAGCCTCCGTAGCGTAGTTCTGAGCAGCTCGCGGCTCAGATCGGCCGTTCTAAAAATACCTTACACCAACAATCAAAGGTAACGAACCTACTCCTAAAACTATTGGGATTATGGCAATGGTCCAATTTGTCAAAATGTTGAACTATCCCTTTAACCTTTGCCTCCATAGGTGGGAGGCAGTCATGTTGTTTTGCTTCTGTCATTTATTTCCCTCTGCTGAGGTTAGCATGCTAACCAGCTAGCTCTTATTGTGTAAATACAACAATGACTGAAGCTCTTGCTCTCTTGCTAACGGTGGTTATGTAGTGCTAGAAAAACTTACTTAAAACTTAGAACTTGTTCCCTGATTTTGTTTCAAGCAGCTCAATTCAGTTCAATATAGAACAAACCAGTGATCGAATCAAATCACCTGCAACACAACTAAACTGAACATGTGTGTTTTTTGATTTCTAAGTGTTGTTTTTTAGATTTTCTTCCTCGACAGCAGGTGGTAGCGTCAGCTTTATGAAATCGGACCCACAGTGTTTTGAACAGTTGTATTTCTGTGCAACAGACAGGCAAGTCACTGAGGTCGGTAGTTTCAGGTGTAATTATTTTGGGAAGGCAGGTTGAGAAATCATAAAAACAGCTGTGGGTGAGGGCTAAATCATTCACTGACGCAGGTAAAGCTGGACCCCTGCCAGAGAAATGAAATGAAATGAAATGACATGGGAGCGCAAAGAAAGACACAGGAACCTGTAACTGTCTTACCGTCATGGTTGGCGTTGCCGAGCGTCCAGGGCTCATCAGAGTCAAAGTGTGTGTCTCCTCCGATGCCAGCGCCAGGGAAATACGCGTGGGCTAGGAAACCCCCCTCTCCATCAAATGGGGAGCTGTCACCATGGAAACCGGAGGCAAAAAAGATCATGATGTCTGCCTCCTTACCCTCGTTCTTGATCTCCGAGTATGGCACCTCCTGAGCATGACCAGAGGGGAGAGAGGAGAGTACACAAAAAGTGACACACTGCTGGTGAAGACAAAACAGAGTTAATTATTATATTGTATATTGGACGATACTCCATCTAAAGCGACTCTAATGTCCCAGATGGCAAAATGAAACCTCTGGCCCAAACATACGTCTGGGTCGTCAGCCCACATAGCCCCACATCTGGGTAGATTGTGGCTGTTTTTCTCTGCTACTGGCTCGAGGCCACAAAACTCCCCATGTGCGTGCCATTGGTCCAGATGTTGAATTAGTATCTGACAATCATGGTGTAAGTGGGCCAGATCTGGGCCAAGGAACTGGATGTACAATGGGCCAGATTAAAAAATCCGAGGCTTATTCTATACTGTTACTAGAAATTTTTCATAATGATGATAAAACTGTTCTACCACATCAGAGGCGATGTGACAGAAAAGAACTGTGTGTAATGGTGTGAAATCTGAAAGATGATTTTCTCAGACCTGGAAGGAGAGTGGAGTGACCGCCTGCCACACGTTGAAGGCCTGTCTGATGGCTCTCTGCGTGTCCTTCTCTCCCACTTTAGGGGTGAAGTTAGATATGCTGCAGGGAAACAGGAGAAACACGGTGAGTGATGTGTAGACAAAATGAGACACAGGACCAGGGCTGGATGGTGCTTTTATGTACCTACCACTGATCGTTAGCAGTGGTTCGCTCTCTGCAGGAACAACTGTGTACGTCATATTACTGAGGATTAAGTTTAGGTTTCTGGATTGTATTACATCTGCCTTAAACAACACAGACCCACTAACTTGGCACCTTGTGTTGTTTAAATTCAGAACAGTTTCAGTCTGAATACCCACAAAACTGCTAAAGTAACAGTCCTGATGCTTTACTGTATTGGTGAGGTTAATGCTATGGTACCTTTCTGAACCTGTCGAGTAGCTTTAGTTTATCACTGAAAATATAGTTTCCAAAACTAAGTTTTTTCTTTCTTTTTACATCTTCGTGGTCTCAATGCTATTTTGACGTCTTTGAATACTTTTGATTTTGCCTTATTATACTACACTGAAAAAATGAAGCCTAAGCTATGCCAATGTTTGGACTTTTTTCAGCTCTTCAATGCCTATATTTGTTTTTCAACAAGAGACATGAAAACACACAAAATATATTGATGAGCAACAAACAAGAACTGTAAGAAAGTTTAAAGTCAGCACTAAAGTTGATAAGTTAATAATGATCCACTTGCTGTAACATCTGGAATTTGCCATTTGACTACACTAATGTAAACAGTGACTTCTGAAGGTTAAGGAGCTTTACACATGCTGCCAGTTTTATCCCTCTGTCTCCAGTCTTAATGCTAAGATAAGTTAGCCACCTGCTGGCTATTCACTCTATAGATACGGGTGATTATTTCTTATCTTGCGATTTAACTGAATTTACACCTGTCTTGTTTGGGAATGTGACTGGATTAGTGTTTAGTTTGAGTCTGTTTACACCTGTCTCTAACATATGTCTATAACTGTGTCCCGAGGATCACTTGAGTCCAGATTTATGTTACTGTCGGCGCAACCTCTGCTACAAAGGAGTGCGTACGCAGTTACGCGCATGCACATGGCTTTTCTTTACAACTTTGGACCCTAGAAACTGTTGCTTTGTGAACAGCAGTACGCTATCATGTTGGCGTGCTGTCATCAACGTCCTGCATTAATGACATATCCCTCTTTGTCCTTGTCTGAAACGTATGAAGATGGATCAACGGTTACACTACGAAAGGAATGTGAATAATTGCGTCTCTGACCACCTCGGCAAGTGGTTTGACCAAACATTTTGATGCCTGTTTACACTTGTATTCAGGGATAATCACTTGTGTCCACTTGTGATTAGATCTCTCAAGATGCATTTTAATGACAGGCTCCTTGAGTTTAGTGTTGAATATTTATAGGCTCTTCAGGTTTGTTCTCAAACTCTGTAGCAGCAGCATCACAGCTAAGCTTGTCTCCCTGTGATGCAGCTCAGAGCTATAAGAGACAAATGAGGAAGAGAGGTCATTACAGAGTAATTGCAGGAGACGAGACGCAGCATCCATATCTATTTTTCTGCCAGAGAGGGGACGGTATATCATTACATGTTTTATCACTCGCCTCACCGTGAGGAAACACATGCGCGTAGCGTCTCTGAGCGTCAGAGGACAGATGGGGGTGATTGGCAGAAACAGAGAGAGAGAAAGAAAGAGAGAGAGAGGGTGGGGGTGGGGGTGTGGGAAAGAAAAGCTAGGACGAGAGAGCAAGATGGCAAAGCGGGTGGTAAGAGATCATTTCACACAATCTGTCTCCCAACAGGGGGCAAATACTTTGTTCCCATCCAGAAAAATTCATTATGGAAATAAACGCCAGCACATTACACAACTGCAACAACTCAACACTTATACATGAGCGCACAACAGCTTCTTGATGTGCTGTAATAAGTCAGAGCAGCAAAGAACGAGTGAATGGATGTGTACTTGTTGTGGTTTATAATAGAGTGAATATAAAACATGATCTGAATGTCAGAGGGAAGACTTCTCTCATTCTCATGTTTGGTTGACATTCGCTTTACTTTATCTCATCATTTGAGGTCCCACAGAAAATAATTATATTTTCAATAAAAACTTTAATAATCTGCTTTTTGTTCTCTTAAATTCTAAATCAAATTAATAGTGAACAACTAAACCAATGTGAACAACCACGACATGATTGTTTATTCATTCATTCATTCATTTCTTTATTTCAGACCCAAGGGGATCCATATCGCCATAAAAGCACAATAAAATAATAAAAAGACAGAATAAGAGTAAAAAAAAGAAAAGAAAAGAAAAACACAAAATACAAAGTACAGAGCCTTCCCCACTATTCAGTGTAGGCTTGCATACAAAACTTTGATGTGATATTTGGGTTTGGAAAAACATCATGGTTTCGATTGAAATATGTATCAAAATTAGATGACACTTGTCTGTGTCATTATCACTGCTACTACCAGATGTCACCTCGCAACAAACCGTCGGTGATGATAAGCTGCTAAACAGACGACCTATGGGCTGGTTTTCTCTTCACGCTAGACTCACACTCCCACACACACACACGATGGAAGCCACAAAAATATAGAAATAATTTTTAGCATTTTTATTAAACCCAATATGAAAACATTTTATGTTTCTTTCTTAGGTCGTATAAGCTACGCTGTCAACCATCTCATTGTGACTCACAGATGAAGAAGCTGACATAATTATATCCTACATATTTATCATCAGCAGATCATTAAAAATACCAGTTAAACAGTTGAAAAAAAAAAGGTAAAAAATAAGAATAATTATATTTAAGTTCTACTTTCTGTTCAACCGCAAACACAAAGACCCAATGAAGAAAGTATAAAAGCATTTTTTCCAGCCCACACAGAGCAATAATGTGTACTTTTTTAAGTGGAACCCAGTATTATTCAATTCACATAATTGTATTAAAGGTCATCAAAATCATCAAATGTCATGTCCGAGCTGTGAAATTGAAGCAACTCAACTGGCATCTCTTCATTAACATGTTGTTTTGGAAATGTGGAGCGACTGCAGATATAAAACATGACTTGAAATTTAAAGAGGTTGTTGTTGTTATTGAGTCAGAGGGAATTACTGTTAGGACTGCCAGTGTGTTTGGCCGAAGTCGGTGATGTCTCAGCTAATCTCGACGAGCCACACTGACTCAAAGTTTAAGCAAATTTAAGCCTTTTTAGTTCACTCCTCTGACAGGTTGTTTGCAAACGGCTCCGTAAACAAGTCATTCTGAGTTTTAGCTGAAGAAATGAAAAATTAATTCAAGCTTGTTTATTTTGATAACAGATTTTATTGTCTTCATCATTTTTGGAAACAAGCAATGATGAGAATTGATCATATTTTTACAGAATGGTTGAGTATTAAGGAGGGTCTTATAACAAATTTGATTCCCATCCCGTTGACTCCCCTCTGTCGAAGCAAATATTATCAGTCTGATGACAGTGGACACAAGTGAGTGTTAAAGATTAATGCCGCTGTTCATAACTCTGTGCGCACATATCCCTTCATAAAGTTTATTTATAAATCCAACTTTCAACCCTAAAGCCCAGCAATTAATTTGTGTGTGTGTGTGTGTGTGTGTGTGTGCCAGGCAGACGGCTAGGTAGCAGTTGTCTGATTTGAGTAAATGGCATGGAACGCTATGGCACTGAAGCTGGCCAAATGACCTGTGGCCAAAACACACAGATGGTCTGATGTCTCTGTCTCTCTCTCTCTCTCACACACACACACACACACACACACACACACACACACACACACACACACACACACACACACACACACACACACACACACACACTGACATACTTAAATAACCGCAGAGAATTAAAAGGGATCAAATGAAGGTAAAGGGCAAGAATGAATAAAAATCAATGTGTCTAAGCAGAAGCAGATGACAAAACTCAACTTTATAAAAAAAAAACCTTTTCCTCAATCATAACATTCAGATTTTGTGTAAACTCTTCCAGTGTGAAGAGATGATTGGAAAACAGGTCATTTACAGGCTGCAGTAAGCCTCACAATGACAGTGCTAATGTTTAGCACCGTAACCAACTTGGCTTAGCACGTTGAAATGCCAACCGTCACCAGTTATCAGTAAACAATGTCCAGCTGTGCAGACTAGAGGCTGATTGGAGAGTCATTAGTTTTATAGGTATTTGGCCATAAACCAATTGCACACATTTTGACATGATGATGTCAAACGATGAAAAGATCGAAATATAACAGTTTATCCTCAGAGGAACATGAATACCTGAAGCACATCTCATGGCAATGCAAATAAAAAGGTCGATGTACAGAAAAAAAAATCAGGAGCAGAGGTCAGTTGGATTTATCCTCTGAGGACGATAATGTGATTGCATCAGAATTGAAAAACAAAGTAGTGAATACATGTGGAAGTTACCCAAATTGAATTGTCCGATCTGAGTCTTTCTCCCTTCTCTACTCTCTTTGCAGGTGAACTGCAAACTGTCTGGGTCTCGATGTCCTTGCACTGATTGATCCACTAGAGAGAAATAATGTTAATGTTGTGTCATTCAGTTTGTGGTTATCTCATTTATATAGGTGAGCTCCACACAATACCGTAGTCTGATGGGGGTTTCTGAAAAGAAGGTGACCTCCCTAATGAAAATACAGTGGCTCACAAAAGTTGTTACAAATGCTCCTCAGGGGAACATGAGCGTCGGGAGTGGAATTCATGGCACTGTGTTCAATTGTTGTCAAGATATACTAAAAATAACACATTTCAGCCTCATGGTCAATCTGCAGGAAAAGTCAGGGGTTGAGGTCAGTAAGATTCGTCCTCTGGGAACCATGAAGTTCAGTCCATCAGAGTTATGAATCAAAGAAGTGGAAGTGGAAATTTTGGCCTGATGACAGCACTGGATGAAAAGTTCAGTGCATCGATAAAAAGTTATTACAGTTACTCAGGGGAACGTGAATGTCTGAAGCATATGGGAGGTCCAAGAGCCAACACTGTGATTCCCCATCCCTAAAGCCACGCTGCTAGCACGGCTAAAAATAGATGAAACAAACTTCATGCACAGAGGACCAGCAGTCAGTCAGAGCTATAGAAGCACAAGTTTTCTCGTTTTATGCTTAAGTCTTTCAACTTTCAGTTTCAATAAAATGTGCTTTGTTGGCAGGAAAGTTAAGAACAATGTTGCTGAAGCATCAACAGAAAACTTAATCGTCTTTCTTGTGACTGCTCTGTCTCAGCAACTGCTTTTTATTTTCTTCACTACCCTAAAATTCCTCTAAATGTGTCTCTTTGCATTGCTGTTGGTGTCGTGTCCAAAGTAGATGAATGGAGCACAGACGAAAATCATCCTGACTGAGCTCATCAATATCTCAAGACAGACTTCACTGGTCACATTAACAAAGTGAAAAAATAACTAAGATTGACTTCTCTTCTCACTATTTCTATGCTCTTTGTCAGAACAAACCTTCAGATTTTACACATTTCCTTTGTTAAATCTTAAAGTGTTAATCCATAAGGAGATATAAAAACCATCTCCGTGTAGTTTTACATCTCCTCTCTCTGGAGCTTTAGTAAGAATAAATCAGTGTCAGCCAATCAGAAGAGAGGAGGCACTGATTCTCTTGACTGATTGACTGTTTTCTGAGTGATCAGATAAAAATAGAGCAGATTTCAGGTAAAACCAAATCCTGTGTTGGTCCAAGAGGACAGACTGGGTTGTTGTGACATCACAGAAGTCCTGACGGCTGAGTTTCTGAATACAGGCTGTGTGTACTTCTCTGTGGACTGAGGCTTTGATACCTTTACGGTAGAACTTAGACCTGCTTTATAATCGCACTACACATACTGTAGACATCTACCTTTACACTGTACAGAGCTTTAATAGCGATAATTCCTTCACTTCCTGAGCGCTCCCTTTAGCAGTGTAAAATGTTGGTGAGTCATTAGTCCAAACAAAAATGTATCAGCAGGATTGCAATAAAATGCAATAAACAGCCATTCATGGTTCCCATCGCATGAACCCTTTTGACCTGCATGATTCTCAAAGCTTCCCTCTTCTGCCTCCATCAGGTTGACATTCTAAATGTCTGTGTGTGACAGATGGATTGTTTTGTCCATAAAGTGTCATAAAACTGAGAAACATTTTCTTGGTTTTGTTACCCAGCAGCTAAAACCCCCGAAAACATGATGAACAATGATGAACAACAGATTAAAGTCATTAAAATTTGTGAGGCTATAAAGCAGGTTTCTAGCACATTTGCTTGATACTTGGCTGTAAAATCAAAACAATCATCTAAAAAATCATCCATATTACTGTAACATCATGTCTTAATACTTCTCTTTCACAGTAACTCACTGAGAATGGCCTTGTTATTGAGAGTGGCTTCATTAATAAACTTTAGGAGGATAAAAAGCTGAAATGAAATTCACAGGAGAGAAAGCTGGAGATGCTTTGGCGCCTAAGAAAAAGAACAATTAAGTTAAAAACGATTGTAAGGATAATGCAGCTCGACCAGTGGCAGCGAAGGCAACGCGCAGCTCTACTGTAGGAATGTGACAGCTGATAGCAGGTGAAACATGAGCAGGGCCGGGAGACTCAGATACAGTAAAGGGAAACCAGAGAGGACGGTGATCTCACACTCTGGGTTTTATGTAACGCTGTAGAGTGGGTAGCTGTAATGCAGGAGAGCTGGGATGCATTCAGTGTCTCGTGGGAGTGGCGTAATTTACATTAGACCTATAAAGCCCTGAGTAGGATGGTTTGGAGGAAAGGGAGGAGAGAAGGGATGAAAAGGAGGAATGAGAGAGAAGAAGAAGAGGCTAAGAGGAGAACGAAATGCTTAAATAAATAAAAGAAATTCCCCAAGTGGCAAAATAATAGGTTGTTAATGTTTAATTGTAGAGTGTGATAAAGAAAACAATTGAAAAACTTGGAGAAAATAGGTTCAAAGGGTGAAACACAGATAAACACAGAAAAAGAGGGAAGGCAAGAAACAGAGAAATATTTATAGTGAGTTAGAGAACAACAGATTAAAAGAAATAAAGCGACGGTTCTGGACCTGATCCCACATTGATCCCACACTCAGAGGAACAGTTTTGACAAGAACTTATTCGTTTTTTGACAGTAGATTAAAAGGCTAGTACTGCCCTCATTGCTGCACATGAAGCATAAGGCTACGACCAGCAGCTAGTTAGCTTAGCTTAGCACAAGGTGTTGTGACAATAGGAAACAGTTGAGGATCGAACTGTGTGAAACTAAAAACAAAGCATGGAAATGTGTTTTTTTTATTGTTGTCATTATTACACAGGAAAGTATTTTGATATTCAATATTATCACATTTTGGCCCAAACACATTTGATCTTTTGTGTTTATAGAACATACGTATCTGAGGTGTAAAACATTTGCAGAAGAGTGTAATATTTAGGAAACTTCTCTCAGAAAGCTCTTTCCCCTCTAGAGAGCCTAAACCTGAACGTGCAGCTTCCTGTTACAAACATCTGTAGAGGACCCTGGTTCTCATTTTCCACTCCGTCACAAAATAGAACCAAACTGACACTGATCAACACTTTTCCATGTGAAAAAAGTGCATGATGGAGAGATAGTGAGTGAGCACCAGACCACCTCACACTCTGCTAACAGGCCAACCAGCTCCCTCACCAGCTGCAGCCTTCAGGACGGCCCTGAAGGCAGCACCAGCAGCTGCCTTCCCTGCTCTCGCTCTGCCCAGTCTCATCGAGGTCGGACTGCATGATGCCGCACAAACATCCCTCAGCCTTCTCAACTCAACATTTTATCGCACTGCTCCTCAACTTTGCAGGAAAGTAAAATGATTTACAAAAATACCAACACAACCTGGGAATTTAAGCCATGCGGACAAACTACTGACTACAGGCAAATGAGGAAGGAGGCAGCTCTTAGGATATTTTTAGGATATATTTTGAGTCTGAGCATCACCTGCAGACTAAAACATGATCAAAATACGTCCTGGATGAATCACTTGCTGCTGCTGAGGAGTAGATTTTTGTTCTTTTACTACATATATATGAATAAACTGACACCTAGAATCAGAAACTCATGAACTAAAGTAGGTTATGATAAAACATCTGATCCAGATTTGAACCTGAAGCCTGTTCGCTGATACTGGCGCACAGCTAAAAACTGGAGGATGCGAACACAAAGAAACACATTCGGCATTGTTTCTATTTTATCCATGGCAATAAAGCTCATTTTGAATTTGAATTTGGATTTGGGAGCAGAGGAGAGAGAGAGAGAGACGTGGAGAGAGGCAGGCAGGAGGATCAGAGGATTTGGTGGGCAGAAGCCACACTGGGAGCTGGGATGTGTTCAGCGCCTCGTGGGACGTCTCTAATCTGCATCAGACCCATATTACACGGCCGAGCTGCCGGCTGCGTCGTCGTCACATCACACGGCCCAGAGTTTGAGTGCGTGGAGACGGTGGACGACAATAAAACAAGGTGGAAAGAGAGAGGGAGGGAGAGAGAGGAGGAACGAAGGAAAAAAAGACAGAGAGATGAGTGGGTGAAATGCAATGCAGGGATGCGAGATGCATTCAGGGTCCTGTGGGACGGAGCTAATTTACATTAGGCCTGGCCAAGTTCAGGCTGGGAGAGAGAGTAGGAAGGAGACAAACAATCAAGGAGGGCAGGGAGGACGACGGAGAAAGACTAAAGAGAAAAAGACGCATGAAGAGAAGGGAAGGATGGGAAGAAATAAAAAGACAAGAACAAAGTCGAGGTATACCTGTAGGAGATCTTTTTATCTCTCCACCTCTGTCCTGTCAGGGCGTAGCGTTTGTTCCTCTGCCGGCGGCCGGTGTGCAGATGATCCGGGACACCACAGCGAGGTCTCCTCATCCACCTGAAAACAACCGTCACATTTAAACTTCACCGAGCAGCTGGAAACCCCACAACCCAGTAAACACATGAGGCAGAGGAGATCGTGTTTGTCATGGAGTCACTGGTATTGGTTTTATTTTCAATCTGTGGAGATAAAAAAAATAACCCTGAAGACATTAACGTATGAAAACCCTCAGTGCCTCCTCCAGTGTTCACTCTCTGATGTCTCAGTTTGCAGTTTAAATCCTCTAAACAACATATTTGATTTCACGCTGATGGGAACAAAAGCAGTTTCTCATTTGGACCAGCAGACTTTAATCAGCTTTAGTTAACTAGCATGAGGTAAAGCTATCATGGCAGGATGTTTTTTGTTTTTTTTTAAGTTTCCAGCTGCTTTATTTCAAAATGAAAACCCTGATTAACAGTCTTTAACATGCACTGATACATGATAAGGCGCTAACACTAACAGGTCCCCAACAACACGTTGTCATCTTCAACCAGCTGATGATCCAGGACGTATGAATAGAGAAATATTATTTAGTTCTGGATGAAACTGCAAACTTACGTTATTTGTTGTTAAATCGGAGATTATTTCATACAGTTCAGCTTCACTGTGTAGACTAGATGCTGACATGTGTGCGTTTTCCCTTCCTCTCTGTCCCAATCTTGGATGAACCAGAGGAACTCAACCGATGGTCTGAACAAGGACTTTGAACTAAAACTCTGAATAAAACTAACTAATTAATTGAATCAATGAGCTAAATATCTCTTTCAGAGCTGCAGCTGAATGCTTTGATTAACATTGATCACCGAGGGAATACATGATAGGGACAGGTCAGGAATAAAGTGGATGGGACAGGAAAAACAGCTGTCTCTATATCTGCAGCTCTAACATGAACGAATGCAATTTTCTTTATTGTAAACATAATTAATAATAATAATAATAATAATAATAATAATAATAATAATAATAATAATGAACTTAATGCCAGCAGTGGGAATTAGAAGGAAGATGGATGGGTAGTGAGAGGAGATAAAAACAACAACAGGGCCGGTGGTAATGGCTAACAGAAAAAAAAACATTCAGTTTTACAGTGTTAGTAAAAAATCCTTGTTGAGACCATCTGCCAAGTTCCTCAGGTTCATCCAGGAAGCTGCTGCTGGCTGAGGTTAAATGTATCAGACCAATTAAAGCTGCTTTATAGTCGATCATTATTCATCCGTACGGCCTTTGTTCAAAAAGTGTCTCAAAAGGTTTCAGCCATGAAATAATGTTTCTGAATGTGAGGGAGGAAGAGTCGCCCACACCGTGTCTGTACAACCAGCCTGGACTCAACGTTAAAGCAGCTGCTTCACATTTACATTATTTAAATCTGTGATGATCAATATTTCTGGATCAAATGACAAGTCTAAAGGATCAATATCTGAAGCTGCACCGTCCTCAGGCCAGCTGCTCACAGCTGGTGTTGACCTGCATCAATCACAGTGATCAGCTCAGAGTGCATCAGTTCACAGCTGATTTAAAAGGTTTACTATTGATACCTGTGATCAGACCTCACTTCCTTTGTTTTTTAATGCGAATAATCACACGTGTGTTGTTGTTTTCAGATTGTCAATGTGCCCGTGTGTGAGAGAGTAGAGTAGACAGGGCTTCAGATGACACCATGTGCTCCAAACATCTGAATGTGTCTGAATGATCAGATGTAAAATGTGCCTGAATGCGTCTTGGGTTCTGACCAATGATTGGATCACCTGAGACTAGGCCTGTAACGATACACGTGTCGAAACCGAAACTGCGACACTCTAAGACACGAACCTGTGTCGCCAATGAAATGGCAGAACCGCGACACACCCATTCCAAAGCTCTGTGTCTGTTTTCTTTTTTTGCATTGCCCCCTGGGCCCAATATGGCACAGACGCAAGTTTGTTTCCTAAACTTAAGTCTCCACAATGGAGTTAAGTTCTGTTTATTTTTTAACAGTATTTTGTTTGAGAAAGGAGAATAGTTTCCTTGTTTTTAATTTATTATTGTTAGGGCTGACTTAATTTTGACAAGACAGGGCTCCAAATATTGTTTTTTTTTTTCCTGCGACCAATCGACCAATGAGATTTTGGTCAGCTAATGTTTTCTTGGTCGACCAGTGCTTGGTCGACTATTTGGGGGCGGCCGCAGCCCTAAGTTATAATTGTTATTGTTAGGCTATATATTGTTATAATAAATAATCCAGTTTTTGCTACCAAAATCTCTTCTTTTTTTAACCTTAATAAAATTTGAATTGAATCGAACCGTGGGTCAGAAATTGAGATACGAATCGAATCATGACTTTGGTGTATGGTTACAGGCCTACCTCAGACAGATGTTAACAGCAGGTGTGAGCAGTGTCTGAGCTTTAGGTTGATGTAGAGAAATAAGGAGAAATGAACAGGAAGCTGTGCTTTAATTTGATCACATCAACCTAATAGCTGATGGTGTTTAGTGTGTTACCCAGCCCCGCCCCCAGCCCCTCCACTCACTCTATCGTGGTCTCGTCCAGTATGCCGGTCACTGGGATCCCATAGAAGCGCTGCATGGCGGCCACAGCCGACTGCATGGCCTTCTCCTGCCGCAGGTCTGACGTCCGCAGGTCGTGAGGCAGCAGGTAGCCGTAGTTCTTCAGCCACGTCTGAGAGGAAGGGAGAAATAGAAATAATCAGTTACAAAATATCTCCTTCACTTCTGATTCCAGGTTTAACCAGTGGAACGGTTTGTGTTGTGAGCCGACAGTGATCGGAGGGAACGGGTTCAGCTGGAGGAAACACGAGCTGGTCGAAGCTTCTGGTTAAATATTAAAGATGAAAACATGTTTGTGCACATTAGTGTGATGGTGCAGCAGCCGTCAGTCTCCACTAATGACTAATGGCTCGCTCTCCACGAGAGGAGACGACTGAGCCATCAGATCACTGATCAGCTCAGAGGAGAACATCGGCCCATTTGGTTATTTTTACCCCGACGTCGTCTTCACTGCTCAGACGTCGACCTCCAACCGGCTGACTGGAGATGTGACAAGGGCTCATCTTTTATTACCAACTAAACTGACCATAAACACACAGTGATACACTGAGGGCGATCTTGCGTTGAGTATTAGTGGACAACCTGCCCTACATCCTGATACAGCACCTCCTTTCTCCATGATGTGGGTGTGGAGAACAAACAAATATCCATTCCATAATATAAATGAGGTAGTTTTTAAAGTAACCAGAAAAAGAAACTAATTGACAGAATCTGTGTAAATGTCATAACTAACAATGTCCAGAAATCTGTGGCAAGCTCAGAGGAAAGAAGATGTTTTTAGATGTTCTTCAGTATCAGTCTAAGTAAAGTTAAGTCTTCACACAACAGATCCACGACAATCCGATCTGCCTTTGATGTGGCAAAGCAGAACAAAAGAAAGGAGGGAAATAAGGGAGGGATGACAAAGTGAGAGAGGATAAAAACAGAGTCGGACGTGCAGAGATTCATCGGATATGTCAGAGAAACTGAAGGAGAGAGATGAAAGCGTTAGAGGAGAAGCCGTTCCTCCCGAATCACAGAAAATTTGATTCACACTGATCCGAAAATCGATGTCGAATCCACAAGTTTCCACGGACGATTCTTATTATGTCGTATTTTTCACTTTGCTGAGCTGCTGTCTCTTTAATATGACATAACACAATCTCACAGCCCTCCTGAGAGAGAGAGAGAGGGTGAAGGAGGGAGAGGAGGCAGAGGGGGGAGGAAAGAGGGGAAAGTAAAAGTGAGAAAAGTAATAAAAAAAAAGAAAAAAGGAAGGAGTGGAAGGAGAGAAGGAGCAGGAGAGAGAGAGATAAGGTTGAGAGGGAAATGAGAGGAGGGTGGGGAGAGATAACGGCGGCGAGGCTGAGCTCTTCTCCACAGTGGGTCATTAATATTTCAAAGTGTGTGCCAGCCTCTCACAGCCGGCCCAGGCCCGGCAGCCGGCACTCAGCCACAATATCAACGTCTGCCTAACGACCATGACGGACGCAGGGTGGTTACGGCTGCTGAGGGATCAGCTCCGTCATTTCCACCAGAGAGAGAAACATTTACCACCTTAAAGCTGCTGCGCCACCTTAAAACTGTCTTCTCAGTCAGGATAGTGAACAAATTCATGTTCTGTCTGATAAAACAATCAAGAAACCTACAGTAAACTCTTTTTGTGTAGATTTTAGTGCGCTGACAAAATCTATACAACAATTAGTCCATTTATCAGATAATCAATGATTTAAAAAAATGTTAGTTGTACTGACGTTTAATCATTTTGTAGTTTTTCCTCAGTGTGCTCACTTTGTCTTGCATTAGTGTGTTAGTGTGTGTCCTTTTTTGATGTGGGTGTTTTGTACAGTACTCTGTTTGCCCTGTAAATTACCCCGGGAAAAATACTGTTATGGGAGGAATTAAATCACAAAACACAAACAAACACACAACAAAGAAAGATACAATAAAATGCAACAGAGCAACAGAGGCTCATTTGTGACCCAACGACTGACTCCTTTTTACAAACTGTTTCAGTTTTAAATGAACCATGTTGAGCTGTTTTGGGAAAAATAAATAAAATCATAACTTTGTTTATACAAACCATTTCAAAAGAAAGTTCCAAAATGCTTTACAACACAAACCCAAATGGAGATAATAACATTTTAAAAAAGCTTTTTGTCCAAATGAGGATTTACTAAAGGATCCTACTGACACTTGGGTGGCTCAGTTGTCAGTGTCAGTAGTAAACCAACCAGCGGCCACTGTGATTTAAAATGACCTCATCGCACTGATGCGTTTCACTGTTTTAGCTGTTGTGGATCTGCTGAAGATCAACATGTTGATGTTGGATGAAAAAAATACAAAAATATTGTTTGATATCAGTCTGTTTCTGGACGTAGTTGATATTTTAATTTCAGTACAAGAATGACAAGAAACACATTTGATAGACAGCATTAAAAAGGTTCTGTTTGTTTTGGAGGGGATGTTGAGTCCCTGTGAGAATCTCATGATATGAAGCCGGAAACTGAGTTTTAAGCCGTTTACCCTCAAAAGCTGTGTCTTAACGTTCAGACTGGTGTTAATCTGAGACAACTTTAACTTCTTCTTCAGAATGTTTAAGACTGTGTGTCATTGTTAATAATCCGTCAGTTGTACCACCTCTCTTCAGTTTGTGCTGCAAGGCGCTTGACGGCCGGTATACCTCCCGTGTTTTGACGACTCATCTCGCTGCGATCTCAATCTGCTTTTAATCCTGAATGCGAATGTTAAGACGGCGAGCCACATGCTGGCAGGCCGAGAGGAAGCCACTGCTCACAATCCAATTAAAAACTCCTCCACGATAAATCTGTGGCGACGACAGCAGCAGCAACAAAACATCTCAATGTGATTTCTGTAATTTCATTCTTCTCCATCCAGATACTAAAATACAAATAAATGGAAACTCAGCTTCAGGCAAGAATCAGGAAATCAGCTTCACAAATGTCAAGTAACAGGAACTTAATTTGATCTGTTCAGTTTATAAAAATGTCTTAACTTCACATCAACAAAGTGACATTGTTAATGTGTAAATGTTGCGTTGTTTGTGTGTGTTTTTTTAAGTCTTGATGTCATGTCTGTCATCACCAAACTGTTCCTGTTGTTTGCAAATCTGATCAACACTGATCGATCATAACAACCTGACAGAAGCTCTGATCTGTTTATTGTTAGAGCTCTAACACACACAGGCACACACGCCCACACACACACACACACACACACACACACACACAGTGCTCGGTAATGATGTCTCTCAGGATCTCAATATTGCATTAGTCAGTATGTTTGTATGTCTTCGTGAGGGTTGGTGTGTGTAAGCGCTGTTCTGTGGTTTGTACAGTTATTGTGTGGAACTGTGTGCAAATGTGTGGGTCCTTGCAACTATAGAAGTGTGTGTGTGTGTGTGTGTGTGTGTGTGTGTGTGTGTGTGTCCTCTGCTGACGAGCGGACCAGCTGCTGCTTGCTCAGAGGAAGCAGTTTGAATTAAAAAATTCACCAGCTGCTATTATACAACAATTATCACACACACACACACACACACACACACACACACACACACACACACACACACACACACACACACACACACACACACACACACACACACACACACACACACACACACGTTACATACAACATGAGTGCAGTGACATAAATCACTGGTGAGATTAAAACCCCCATGTGTGTGAACATGTTTAATTAATATTCTCATGTTATAGACGAGGACAAAAGTGCCGTTACAGCCGCGGGCAGTGATGCATTCAATGTTGTGGGAGTTTAGAGAAACTAGAGACACACATAATTCTCAGTGAGAGTGAGAGCGAGAGAGAGACCTGGTTTATTGAGGCGCTTTAACTTCGCTTTAAGAGGAAAACATGATGTTTACACAAAGGACCAAACTGTGTCTTCGTGTTGTTGAGGGGTGTGTCCCAGTTCAGTTTCCTCATCCTTCAGGAAGTCGAGGCCAAACTAAAATGAGACCGTCCGGGCCTTGGACTATTTTCGCTACAAAAAGTCTGCCTCCCGTCACCTAGCAACCTCAGCAACACATAACTTGTTTTTGTTTCTCAGGAAAACGTTGGTGGTTGGTGGTTTTAGCAGGTTGGGCAAACCAAGGACCCGCCCACTGGATCCTTTGCTACCAATGAAAAGAAAGACACATTTAAAACGGGTCAGTGTCGTTGCACCGCTGTGATGCAATTGGTTTTTGAAATGCATCTTCTCAACTGGGACAGTTGCAGCCCTAGCTGGTATAAGATCCACCCTGTTGTTGCTCCTGCTACATCTGATGCTAATGAGGGTCTGAGGGTTTAAAACACACCGAGGCTGAGGAGATGAAGAGACCTCTGGGGAGTTTGAAAACAAATCTCTTCTCCAAACACAACATTAACACAAATTACACATCTATAATTATCACAGGGAGACGTAAAAAGCAGAGATGTATTTTAATTCAAATATTGTAATGACTTTTCAATCAACCAAAATGAACTTTCATGCAAACAGAAGAGTCTGATATCACCACACACTGTGTGTTGTTTTAGTTTCTTGAGCCCTGGAGCATCAAGATTATTCAAGGGTCAATAGTCATGTTTATCTTACTCATCCTCTGCTCAGTTAATTGAAAATATGATGACCCCAGAAAGATGTAGCCTTATCTGCACCCACTCCCTCCACTCTGAGGTGACTCACTTTTCACTTTCAGATTATGTCATGAATAGATAGAGGAGAGGAAGATGAGAGATGAAGGTCTGAACTGTCGAACTCTGAACTGACGGGTTTCCTGTCGATCGGATCAACTGACACAACAAGCGAGTTCGTCCTCCCAGGGACGACAGCGTTGGTTCCAACACTGAGAATGACTCATGTTCTGGAAACAGAACCAAACAACACTTCAAGTGATTGTGATTAAAGCTCACGTTGCAGTGTCAAGTGACTACGTTTTCATTTAGACAGCGTATATAAACGATCTGTGATCTCTAACACACCTGAAATACGCATATCTGATCAAACCCTATGAGTATGTGCAAGGCAGTGTAAACAGGATGTAGATTGTTGCCTCTGAGAAGTTACAAAAAAAACAGAAGTACAAATTAGGAGCAACAAAGACAAGTTCATCTGCACAACAGCTGCAGCAAAAATGGCAAGCCCAATGACAGTGATTTCAACTTCACCCAACTCTCAGACCAGGACAACTTCTGTCATTTGTTAGGAGAACAAAGAGCCACTGCTCTAGAAGCAGCAAAATATGTTTGTGCCTGTCACAAAAAGAGAGAGGAGCTGCTCAACATGAGCTCCTCTAAATGAGCAGCTGCTGCTGCTCCTGTTGAGTTTTACCTGCTAAATGATATCTACGTACACTGTTTGTTCATTAGTATCATCTGTATTATTATATTATCTGTTTATTTATTTATATTGTATGTGTTATTTTACCATTTTTGTAATGCTTTGGCAATATTGTAATGACAGTCATGCCAATAAAGCTTGTGAAATTGAATTGAAATTGATTTCCTCACCATGCTGCTTTCACCACTGGTTTTCGAGGCTGATGAGCCAATCAGGAGACACTGTGGGAGTCTACGTCATTGTTTTTAAATGTCCCAGTTTTCTTAAACAGGATCAACAGGTTAAATATTGATTCATATTATCACTTTTTAGTCTTGGCTCTGTCACACTCTTCAACACTCAGTCAGCTGACCATAGATAGTATTAACTTCATCACTTAGTTTTAGACTTTCCAATAAGACCAATAAGATGTAGCTCAGCTGCCTAAATGTGAAATCAGAGCTCGGCTGTGTTGGACATGTCAAAAACAGAACTGTCAACAAAAGGGACAGTATGAACAGGTTTGTGTAATTTCAAAAATAAATCCATGAACAGGTTTATTGATCAATTAATTTGAACAAAGTCCTTAAGAATGAATTAACTTTGTCCATCTTGACTCTGAAGTTTCTCATGACTCAGAGTGAATGGCTGACCAATCAGACGCCACCTGATCGATGAGAAACTAAACATGCCTGAAACCTTCACACAGACAAACTTGTAGACTGAAAGTCCTGCTCCACAAACCAGAACTCTAAAGCCTGATGTAGCATCATGTCATGTCATTTGCATCATAGTTTTTTTTTAAATCTACATTTGGTTCCCATTGTCTCAAAAGACATTTTGCTCTCTTGTAAAGATATCAGTGAGACATTTTTCTTTAGCTCACAGCTTAAGTTGTTTCTCTCTCTATATAAAAATCCATTAGGACCTCATGCAGAGCGAATGATGGAGGAACGAAGAATCTACTCATGGTGAGAGAAGGAGGGAGTGAACAGACTCCCGTGAGCTGACAAATATGAGAAGCCTGTGGTGCTACACGTGTCATTTAAACATGAATGTACTGTTACTACGGTAATACTTTGACATTTGGACACTAACATCTCTGCAGTTTGGTTTTAAAACAGTGAGATACTGTTGGAGGTGGATCATCTAAAATAGGCCCCTGTCCCCCATGTATGAATGAAGCTGTTTCATGTTTTATGGCTCATTATATGATTTGATTTAGGAAATTTAAGAGATAAAAGATTAAAAAAAATGTGATTCCTGAACTTCTATATATATATATATATATATATATATATATAAAACACAATTGTATATCTTTATTCTGTATAATTACTATTTACTTATTCAAATACCAATTTGTTTTTGTTCAAACTGAATCCTTATATTTTCATATCTCCAGTTTTATGCTCATGAATGTAGGGATATATAGATTTATAGTCCTATTGACTACGAAAATGAGCAATGAAGCATCAAATACGGTCCATGCAACTAACTCTGGCTCAATAAAAATATTTTTTACGCCTGGAGCTGTATGAGTTAATTAACAAATACGATTTTACTAATAAAACATTTGAAGAGGCTATAAAATATGATGCATAGATTAAATGGCTAAGCATTAAATCCAAATAGTTGGCATCAGCGAGGTAATCATGATTAATCACGAATGAATTGCACATTTTTATTTGTACCTTTAAGGGACATATTTCAGACAAATATGCTTTTCTATGCAAATGTAACATTCATGAACCAAAAATAATGACAGAAAGGTCAAGAAACCCTCAAAGGCCTCGCTGCATTTGGCAAAAAAAAAAAGCTCAAATAACAAACAACATGACGGCTCCAGCTGAGTATTAGTTTGAGACTGATTCATTTCCAACTGATTCAAGCTGTGAATTGGGTCAAAGGTCAATTTAATAGGAGGTGAGTTAATTGGGTGTCAATAAATAATCAAATAAAAAAATAAATGCTGGGGTTAAAAGGAGTTTGCATAAAATGTGTTATTATCACATCAGCTTTGACAGCCCTGATAACTGACTGAAACACCAAACCCGATTTAAAACATGAAATATTTCCACACAGTCAAATATCAAAAAGTACAACGTGTCTTTAAAAACAACAGTGTGTGCGATTTCACTGAAATCAGCTGAAGCCTAAAATCCTTCAAGTTTAACAGCATTTAGAACCTAAAAACAAACATAAAACATGGCGGAGGACGTCCCCTCCACCAGCTCTCAGGTTTGTACCATGAAACTTCAATTTCGTCCCTGTCTGTTTGCATCTGTGTCCACCTGTCTGTCTGTCTGTCGGCCTCTCTCTGTCTGTCTGTCTCTCTCTGATGCATCAACCTGTCCACCAGCTTGTGGTGCGTCTGCATCTCCGTCTGTCTGCTGCGATAAAAATAGACCTCACCCCCCCCGTACTCCTAATAAACTATTTACCGTCTCTCAGCCTGAGTGCAACGAGTGCAGCCGTGGAGCGCCCCTCCCTCCCCGTCTGACCGCGGCGATGGCCTAATAAGTGGCTGTTTAACAAACTGAATATTTCCTATGATATGAAAACTACCTGGAGGTGCAGCAATGTGTTCATGGATGTCACTGAGAGAAAACACCAGAGATGAGTGATGATTTGTTCATGATATTTTCTTGATAAGCCAATGAATTGTTTCGCCTGTGAAATGCTCTTCAACAATGTGATGCCCCTTTGTTGTCTGACTATTATTCATAAAGACCAGAGACATTTAATTTAGTTATCATACAAGACCTAATGGCTCAAAACAGAAACTAAGAGTGCCTTATGGATTATTAGTTGTTGTGTTTTTTTTACAGACTAATTATTTGTGTCAGATGTGAGGTCAGCTAAAAATACAAATAATTAACAATTAAAGAAAAAAGGAAATGAGGGCTGAAAAAGTGCACTTCAGAGTCTGAGAGCCTTTTTTTTTTTTACTGCACCACTGCTCATAAACATTTTACCCTCTCTTTTACATGAGTGCCGCTGAACTCTATACATTTTTTAGAGGGTTTTTATTTTATTCTCAGTGATGCGTCTGCTGCTGTATGTTACACTACATCACAGACACATAATCAAACTCCCCTGGTGATCCCCAAAGTGAAAGTCTGGTCTTTCGCAGCCATCACGTCGGCGTCTGACAGAGAAATGTTGAGCAGCTGCAGGACGGACAAAGTCCTCTCAAAGGAAGCTTGGTAAAACTGATCTGAAATGTTACCAAATTTCTAGAAAAATCTACCCAACAGCAACCTAATTAAGGAAGTTTCTTTTAAATACCAGCATCTATAATGACTTATTCTATTTCAATAATTTGCTATTTTGTTTTTATTTCATCTAATTTTTGTCAGGATTAGTCAGTTGATGTTGTCTGTTGTTAGGATTTCAGTTCCGTTTTCTGTCTTTGTCTTATCACTTCCTGTGTTATTTTGAAAGTCTGTCTTCCTTTCAAGTTTCCCACCTGTTTGATTACCTAATGTGTCTCACCTTTCCTTGTTTCCCCTCATGTCTTTGTCGGATCGTCTATATTAGTTCCCTGTGATGGCGCTGTGTTTCCTGTGTTCTTCCCGTGTTCCTGTGTGCTTTCTGTGAGTGAAATAAACCCTTTTATTTTCACCTGCCTGCTGTTGCAAGCCTGCATTTGGGCCCAGTCCCCTGCAAAAGCTGATATTTTGCTTTTCATACATTTTGAAGGTTCATTTTCTTGTGACACAGGTCATTTCTTTGTTTTACGTTTCCTGTAACAGGTTCTATACAAATCAAGTTTGAACATTTCCGTCCAACGCTATAGGGTGATCACAAGGAGGTAAACAGCTGCTGGAGTTGAGTCTCCAAAAAACTCAATGTAAATCTGACATTTTTGCTCGTTCCATGTGTCAGTGTGAGGAAGGTTTACGTCTCCTCTTTGACAATCTGTACAGATGTGATGTTTGGAAGTGACAAGTGACATTTAAGTCACGCGTTTCATGTACGACATTGGTGTTTGTTCACAGTCGTTTCTACTGTGCTTCTTCAGTTCAGTTGCTTTAATAAACAAAAATGTTCCACTTCATCCAACGTACTCACTTCTTTAGGTGCAGGTGGAGGGAAACGGTTAACACTGTACTTGACAATTTTTAAACCTCAGTGGTACACACGTACACTCATACACACACACACACACACACACACACACACACACACACACACACATTTTGCTTGCTAATCAAAAAGCAGCACCGGAGGAAGTTTTCGGAACAAGCAGCAACACTGATCGAAAATAAAACAGAAATTAAAAGTAAGTATCAGCAAAACAGACCCAGAGTGTCAAAAGTAAAAGTACGGCCTGTTTCTATTCAGTTTTACTGCTGCATAAGAAACATTGTACTGCCGCATTTGGTAGTAGGGCTCATTTGAACAACTTCATTAAACTATGGGGATGTTTGATGTAAATTAAAGGGACAACGAGGAGTTTATCCATGAGCCTCCGCGCGCACTGTGAAATTCTTGGACCGGCGCAAGATGGACGAAAGAGAAAACATTTGCCAATAATGTTTTAATTGATCAAGAATAAAAGTCAGGGTTCAAAGACGATCAGATACCGTCGTAGTTCCGATCATAAACGGCGATTCAGCTGCGTTATTCCCATGACCCGCCGGGCAGCGTATGCAAAACCGAAAGTAGGAAATGCTGGGCAAGCCGACCACTAAATAATAACAAAATAACGATAAAGACAAAACTATATATTTATTAAAAATAGACCCATTAACAAGTGTGGGTAACGTAGATTTATCCACATTAATATGAGACTTTTTTATAACCCAATACAAACTCCTCGTTGTCCCTTTAACTCTTTCGCGACCACACTAATTGCTCAGCACATCCGCTCCGGGCTATTTGTTTACCTTTTTTCTCACGTCGAAGCGAACTCTGTACATCACCTAGAAACAAATGGTTTTCACATGGTTGAAGAGTGACTTTCAACATTAGGCTATGTTTTGATTGTAGTTTAAAACAGTTTTACATATCAGAGGACTACCATATTCACACACAGGGTACCTGAGAGTGTCTATTATCATAATAAAAAAAAAAAACGGTTTTGACGAGTTAACTCGTCAATGGTTCTGAACGTTCGGCACGCTGTGACGAGTTTACTCGTCAATGGTCGTGAAAGAGTCATGACGTCATATGCACAAAGATCATCCTGTGTTTTGTTGATCAGCAAAGTCATTGAAGCAAAAAGACAAATAAATGCACATATTGTACCTGTGAGAGTGGCAGAGCAGCTTTCTAGCTAGAAAAGGAACTTTGTCTGCATGTTTAGGACATGGAGGGTTTTCTCCATGAGCAGGAACGGAGCAGGAAGTGAATCAGTCTAGACTGTGTACTCACCTCCACCTCTACCTCCTTCTCGCTTCTCCCTGCTCCTGCAAGCATCACCTACATTAATACGACTGCACAGAAGAAATTGAAAGTCAACAGTGATGGCAGCGTCGACCAGCGAGTGATTAATGAATGAAATCAGCGTTTGCCGTGGTACCCAGAGAGCTTATGTCTGCAGACGTGCTTTTATATTAATACTGAGAGCGGAAAAGGACTTAGCATCGTTTTCTTAGAGGAGAGGGGTGGGGGGCTCCATCATCAGGGGGCTGAAGAGGCAGATTCAGAGATGTTTGGTAATGAAATTTATTCCCATCATTTTTGCACTCTGTCTCGTCAACCCGATTAGACGCAGCAGGAAGAGACGAAGCGCAGACGACGTCTGACGTGATTCAATTTATAAGCTGGTAGGAATTCTGGGTTTTCTCTCCTCTGCAGCCGCACAGTCGATGAAACAAACACTGAGACACATGAGCTTCAGCAGCAACAGCTACAGCTACCGTTCACTGTCCTCAACTCAGCTCAAGTCTCTTCAGATAGTTTGACTGTGCAGTGTGCACATCATTCACCCCGAAATGTACCTCTCTTTCTACAAATAGGCTGAAGTTACTGTTGGACTCCTGATATGATATGATGTAATGTTTGAACCAGTCGTGAAGATGTTACAAATAAATCAACTGACAAATCATTTGCAAACTTTAGTAAAAAGATCTAACCATTAGCTGTACACATCATCTGTGCAGGGTTACAAGGGGGTGGAGCCAATCAAGGGCAAGGGGGCGAGGTACATCCTGGCCCTAGGGTCCAATGTGATTATAAAAACAGTCATTTTCCACACGACACCCCCTGCGTTCAATGTCTGGAGGGGAAGAGTCATCTAATTGGGATGAGGTGGAGCGACTGTCTGGATGATGTAGAGACAACAACCTGATCCTCAACACCACCAAGACCAAGGAGCTGATCATAGCTCTCAGGTGTGGAGAGGATCCCAGACTTCTGGTTCCTGGGGGAGGGGGGCACTGAGGAGGACCTGACCTGGAGCGATGAGAGCGGTCTTTAGCTCAGACACGAAAAAGAAAAAGAAGAAAAAACGATCGTGGAGCCGTTCCTGGGTCTAATGAAGAGGACAGTATGACTGTTCATTCTTCACAGAGAACATGAGGTACATTAACGAAGGTGTACACCTCAAAACCATTAACTTGTATACATCAAGCACATGTTCACTGTGTGTAAACAATGCGTCAGAGCGCTCTGTCGTCCTATTGGTCAACATCGAGGTTCACGTCGCAGGAGATGTCAGACTAGGCGAGGAAATGCAAAAAAATTCTAACATGCTAGACTTTCTGTCGGGGCGTCATAAAGCGCCGTACAGCTGTTAGTCAGTTATGTTACACTACAAGTCTCTTTTTTTGTTCCCGACGCTGGAGATGTGTCGACCACGACAACATTGTGTGGAAATCGTCCTGAAATCGTGTAGTCTAATCCTGCCTGAACACCACTCACGTGATGACGGCAGAACAAACTTTACATCTTGAGGTTCCTCAGGAAGAGTCACCTCACTCAACAACTGCTTGTGTCCTTCTACTGCTGCTCCATAGAGCGCACACTAGCTGGGTTTCCATCCAAGTCGTATCGAATTTAAAAGCGGATTTTGTGAAAATGCGCAAAAAGCAAAGCGAATTTATGCCCGTTTCCATTCATTAGTGTTTTGCGATTAGGAGGAGTGCACCGTGAGATTACGTCATAAGAGAGCGTGAATGTATCCAACAGTTGACACTCAGCTGACACTCAACATCATGGACAATTTACGTACTTTCCGGACTATAGACGCACCTGTATAAGCCGCACCAGCTTCATTTTAAAAGAAAATACATATATAGGCCGCACTTGAATATAAGCTGCAGGTTTTCATGTTGTAACATGAGATATTTACACAGAAAGACAGTAGGGAACTGTGACAGTCTGCTCGCTTTTCCGCTGTTTTGGTTATGCTCCTCTCCTCCATGTGCATCTGTTTACATACGAAGCCGGTGAAAAATCAATAAGTTACATAACGATGTTACGGCGTGTGTTTGTGTAGTCTTAACCATAAACAAAAGATTATGGGTTACGGAGCGCGTTTGTGTTGCAATGCAGAGAGGAGAGCTGGGAGACCGGGGCGTCGCTGGGTGAAGTCCAGCAGCTTCACCCACAAACTCTGCCTCAATTCGCATAATCTGTTTCCATCACAAAAACTCGCATTTCCTTTATTCGATACGCTGACAAATCCACCCCCTCCAAGCGTATAAACTTTTATGCGCATTTACTGCCTTTATTCGAATTTCTGGCGTTTCCATTCAAGTATTTATGCGCATTTTCACAAAATGCGCATAAGAAAAGGTGGATGGAAACCCAACTACAGACACACTGCATCTCTGTGTGGTTTTCCAGCTGCACAGCAGCAGAGAGGAAGGCGCTCCACAGAGTCATCACCACCGCCCAGAGAGTCATCGGGTGCCCAATCCCCTACATTTCCCACTGCCTAAACAGAGCCCAGTGTATATTAAAAGACCTGTCCCACCCTGGACACTCTGCCCTCAGGCAGACGTTTCAGGACACTCAAAACACATGTTTATTATGCAAGGGATAGTTGCAGTTGTTATAGAGAAATTAACGGCAACAGGATGCAATTTCATTGTACAATTTGGATGCGCAATGAAGAAGAATTATATTCTACAGTAAATATAATGATCGTATATCTTTTAAAACAAAATGATCTTGTGTTAAGACCAACTTTTTTGTTGTTGCCAGCCGAACTACATCATACAGTACATAAATCTCAGACAAACAAACGTTCACCTTTTGCACCTGTTTGGATCTGTTTACATGAGAAATGCTACTGTCCTCTGTTGTGATTTGGTGCTGAATAAATAAAGTTTCTTCAGATTTTCTCTACAGTATTATTATGAAAAGCACAAGAACTATATTTATCATGAACAAACCACAGACTGTGTATAGATGTGACAGCTCCTGGAAGTACACAAACCTCTTTTTCTAGGATTCGGTTTATCACTACAACAAACACACACCTTCCATCTTCATCCATCTACAACCGTCTTTGTCTCCGCGGCGACACGGCAGCAGCTCCTCACCATCAGGGACTCATCTGTCACAAACGCTCAGAGAAGCTTTCCCTCACACACCTCCTCACGGTCTGTGATTGTTTCTCTCTGTCACGTTCAGAGAAACTCAAGACGGAGAAACACAGCAGCGTAGGTGAAGCCAGGTGAGGAGTTTTTACTGGAACGAGGTAAAGAAACCAGAGCGGGAAACTGTGCAAAGAGGTGAAGATGACACAGCCGGGAACAGAGTCTGAGGTCTGGAGAGACAGTAAAGACCTGACCTCACCTGATCTCAGCAGGTGGGATGAGGAGAGGAGGAAGTCATCCTCAGCCACAGAGATGGCAACAAGTGTGAGAGAGTTGGAGAGTCAGAGTCGACTCACAAGATTCTAGGCATGCAAAGGTACTTTATCTAAAATAGATAAAATACCGAACCGTTCGGTACGCCCTGCAGGGTACAATACGCCCTTGGACCGCATCAGTGCTTACTGCTTTACAGACTGCTGTGTGTGTGTTGATGTCCAATCAATCACTGTTGAGCCTCCACAGCCACAGTGACTCACCTCCTATCACACTGCTGCAAATGAAAGTGCAGCTCACACACAGAAGCGGAAAAAAAGGAAAATAAACAGGCGGTAGCACGAGCGGTCGCTGATTGCGATCGCGGGAAAATTAATTAGTTATTAGCGCGATTTAGCACATTACAGGACTGCGTTGCGTCTGGTACATACTGTCAGTCCTCCAGTGTAACTTTTTGCTGCGAAATATGACTGAAGGCACGTGGAAGTCTGCAGGTGTCGACACGCCCCCATGAGTTGACGACGTAAGGAGCTAACAAATAAAAAATTAATAGATAGCAATCGTTTAAAGTGCTTATTATCGGTTAAACGGTTAATCATATGCACGATACGGAGGCAAACGACAAAATATTGTTTAAGTTGACGCCAACAGACCACATTAGCGCGATTTAGCACATTTAGCTTTTATTAGAGTTTGGGGAAAAAAAACATGTTACCGAATCTATCTATCTATCTATCTATCTATCTATCTATCTATCTATCTATCTATCTATCTATCTATCTATCTATCTATCTATGTCAATGCTGTACCATCCACTGTGCTGGTGGATATACACATTAAGGTCACATCTGAAGCTGATTCTGTTTCTGAGTGTTTGCTGTTTTCAAATAGTAGCGAAAAGCAGGATATTTCTCTCAGTTGGTAACAAAATGAACATGAAACACAAAGCAGAGTAGCTCATTTTCTGTTTGGTAAGTGACTTTAATGTATTTTTTGATTCTCTAGCTACTTAATTTTATTGTGTCTGGTAAACAGCTCCACACACTCACTGAGCACTGAGCTGCGGATATTTCAGTTTAGACAAAGACCTCCGAGCAGAACAGGAGCAGGGACTGAACGTCGACTGTGATCTGCGGTAACAGACAGAATGAAGCACTAATGCAGCAGAGGTTGAAGGTTCAAATCCCACTGGGGCAATCCAAGCTTCAAATGTATGCAGCCCTGATGCTGTGAGGCACTTAAGATAAAAGCATCCGCCAAATGGCAGAGTGTCGCCGCCGGGTGAAAATCGTCCCTCTCAAAAATGTCAAATTTTTCAGGTCCCAAAAATAACATCTGTGTTTTTAGCTGATTACAGAGCTGCCCAAGAGTCTGTCCCCCATGTCTGACAGAGTTTCACAGTCTGAAGGAGAGAAGTGTCTTTGATTGACCATCAGTAATTAACCTCTTCTGATCATCAGTTTCTTGTTCAGTATAATTGCGACTTTACATTGGGTATTGGATAATGTGAAATTTCACACATTTTGTCAAGAAAAAAAAATCGAATTGATTAAAAAAAACGTGTTTGTTGCCATGGTTACTGGACTTAAGGTAAATATAAATGAATGATCTATTGATGAGCTGAATGGAAAGTTGATAGGTAAAAGAACCAGAGCCGTCTTTTTTTTATTTTTTTTAGCAGCGCCGTTGTTACAGGTGATGCACATCTATGGTCAGTGTAGGTTACATTTGTTGTCTCACCTTCCTTCGCGGGACTGCGTTGCATCCATAGACTGTAAAAAATATGGACGTAGCATCCATGACGTCACCCACTGGTTTTGGGGAGTCGTTTTTGTGACTCAAATATGGCGGCCTGAAGAGCGCCATGTTGGATTTACCAGCCGAGAACCCGCCCACTGGCCTCGAAGCAGCTGTCCACGGAGCTGCTCGGACCTGTCACCCAACGTTTCCGTGCCCTTTTGGCAAGAATTCTAAACCTAATAACAGTAAAACGGTAGAGTTAAAAAAAAATCCACCCCCCTCAGAGTGTGTGCGGGTAGATGTGTATATGTCAAATGGTACAAACACACGCATGCACACACTCCTCCATGGGTTATGTAATGTGAAACCCTTTAGAAGAAGAATGCCCAGGTGGGACTGATGGGAGACTGAGCGATGACCTCATGTCTGAGGTATCATATATCAGTCCACACATCTCTCTCTCTCTCTCCTACACACACACACACACACACACACACACACACACCAACAACAACAACAACACCAACAACACACCCCACAGATCTGCAGCCACATTCTGGAAGACACAACGATCAATGAGTGCCAGGATATAGATGATGCAAGGCCACTGGCCGACACACACACACACACAACAATCAATTGTAATGTGTAATAGCCTGTACTGTATTGGAAAGCGGGTTGTCGGGGGAGCACCACAGAAGAATAGAGAGCTCACTGTTTCCTCGTTAGGGTCATTTTCTGATAATCAGAGGCAAAGTAAAACATGTGATTGGGTAATCGTATCCCCGCCCTCGTTTATGATGGCAGCTGAGACGGTTGAGAGTGAAAATCTCACTAAAGAAGTTGAATTTAAGACTCAATAATCTTCTGATTTTTTACAGGACCACATATCTAGTGAAGCTGTTCCACAGCGCTGCTCTCTGTAAACAAATACCCAGGACCGACACTGGCTGAGATAATGTTACAGGCTGCGTTCAAGTGTGTCACAAAATGAGGAGAAAGAAGATATTTTGTAGACCAACATGGACGATAGTGTCATCTTGGTTCCATCCACAAGAGGCCATCTGGATTTAATAAAAAATAAAAAATAAGAAAATGCTTTGTTTCACGGTTTCACATTCAAGGTGCTGTGACATCATCCATCATTATTCAGATATTGATAATGTTATATCTTCCATTGCAAACCAGGTTGAATAAACTACAGTACCCTGCAATAGATATTTCATGTAGACTGTTTATGCTGAATATTTGAAATACTAGAGCCTGCACTGAACAACGGCATGGTTCAATCATTCAGGCTGTAAATCAAAGCAGAGACAACAGCAGGAAGTTGTCACCTTCGGTGTGTCCTCAATAATTCCAAAACCCCTTCAGGTGTTTGTCAGTTCATATACTTCTGTCAAGTCATTAGATTCAGTTCAAATAAAAACCTCATCGGCGTCTGAACATGACGAGTCTCCGCCTCCTACTCAGCACCTGCAGCCTTCTGTCGCCACACTCCCGGGGAGTTGTGATCAGTGCACACATAGGGCTGAGCGATGAATCATATTTTCATTGTTGTTGCGATATAACATGCGCGATAATCACATTGCAAAAGGTTGCCTGAAATGTGATGAGTAGGACCGGAGGCAGGGGAGGGTTAAATTAAAATTCTGTTTAACTGATTGATTATTCATGTTCGGTTTGTTCAATAAAAGTATGCTGAAAATCTTTTTTCTATTATTCTATTCAGTGTTCCAGGGTATCTATTAGCAGGGTACTTACTTATTAAAGCAGAACGACTCAGGAACTGTATGGTTAATATTATGCACACTTAAATATTTGCTTACTTATCACAGGGAACATCATACTGTAATTGCATTATGATCGCATATCTTGGTCATACGTGCAGGACTAGTGCGCACACACCACAGTGGTTAGAACTGTTCTGTGTCAGCTGTATTATCATTATTATGTGTATAGCAGCTTGTTATTTATTATTACTTTATTGTTAAAGTGATTTTCACCCAGTTTCATTCTGGCAAAACCTTTTTCTTGAAAAGCTCTCAGCTCTGATATTCATTTTGTTTTTCATTCACAGATTGACAATGACCTCAAACTACTGTCTGCACTTTTACTTTCACTGCTGAGCACTTGTCAGTCACTCTGTTCGTCTCCGAGCAACTGACAGCTGTTGTTTCTCTCCCTTTGTTGTTGTGTTATTAATTTGCATCTGAATAGTTCCTGGGCTACAACAAATGAACATGAGTGAAACCATGTCCTGAAAGACTGAAGCAGAAAACACTGTCATGAAGTGAAATATAGAATAAAAAAAAACATTTATGTAAATGAGTTCACACCAGATGCTGTCGCAGCACCGACAGCGCCGGATTGACAGGTGTCCTCCGTTGAACACACACAGTCACAGCAGAACAAGGATGGCACTGTGCCCACGACAACTGCTGGATCGTTACAGCGTCGCTTCAAGGTAAAACTTTTCAGTGCAGGCTCTGAGCACAGTGACGGACAGATGCATAAACAAACCATCCAACAGATCGATGGAGGAGTTGACAGATGAATGGAGCAGAGGAGAAGGCCGTAAAAGAAAAAAAATGGGGGTAAGCCAGGCCGTGGCCGTTGAATCAGACTGCTGCTGCCATTGTACGTTTTCATCTGTCTGAAATATTCAGATAGTAACCATCGATACTCCATTTGTGTGTGTTTCCCTCATATCTTCTAAAATAACAAAGATAAGCATATTTACAGTTCAAAGTTTGTCAGTGAACGTATTATCACCAGTACCGGTATGTGTGAAAACACTCATGTGGCTGCACTTGAGCAGTTTTTAAATAAATTGTTGAATGAATGAATGAATGAATGAATGAATTTTTTATTTTCGTGTCATGCCACCACTGTGGCCCATCCCATATGAGATTACAAGACACATTTAATGACAAATACAAAAAAAACAGACTAGACAGTCCTTCCTGTTGGTGTTACCTGCCACACAGGTGTGACATAAATAAACAATTTAAGATTACTTTCAGTATTCAACTATATATCGCTCTTCGTCTCATTGCCCAAGCCTTTTCAAGAAATAAAGAAAATGCAAATATATTTGAATGAAAAAGATGTTTTAGCTTCTCAGCATCATCTAACCACACAAATTGTTATTTATATTTGTTCTGTTTCAGTTGTTTCTGAATTTCAGACTATACAATAAAAGTTAAATGGCCTTCTTTTGCTGTATCTAGTCATGTTTTACAAAGGGTTTAACTTGGACCAGGCCTTACAACAACAAAAATCATGCCACAACTATAGCGTAGCAGTAGCATATATGTTCATGACTTTTTCTAATTAACACACTGGTACTGTACCCACAGGAAAGTTTCGGTATCAGAAGGGAAAAAATAGTATCAGACCATCTCTCTCTTTACAATAAACCTGTTTTGATTCCTTCCATTCATTGCAGGTGTTTGGACAGTAGAAGGAAGCTGGAGCTCCTGCAGGAGGAAACTCCTCACAGAAAAGCTGACGTTGGACCGTCTCCAATATTCTTCATGCTCTTGAAGCCAGAACCTCTGACTTTTGTGTCGTCCTTCAACACAACTTTTAATTATAAAAGTCCTGAGGCAAGATTTCTTATGTGGGTTTAAAAAAAAAATCAATGACAAACAATTTAATTACCATATGATCAGTGATGAACATTGTGGTGCTACACCAGGATGATCTGTTCTAGCTGCAGGCTCATAGTGTAATTAAATTTACATCTTGGTGTGAAATTGTTTCCCCTTCCTGTGCCGCCACAGCGATGAAACCTAATCCAGACTCCGAGTCTCTGTGCTTCAGCTCACAGAGGATGCAGGGCGCTCTTCCTCGCAGCAGACACGGCCCAGCCCCGCGTCCATCTTTAATTAAAGCTGCACTTGAATTTCCGTCCTGCTCAGTGTCTCGTGTCATGAGGCTCCGCTGCTCTGCTGGACTCTCATCTACAACTACGACGACAACCTACTGCTCCACAGGCTGCACTGACCCACGATGCCGTGTGCACGCTGTCGAAAAATCCCATAACCATGATATCTCCTGCACATTGAAGGCCTCACTGTTTGTGAGTATGTCACATGAAATGAAGTGGATGAAATTGACCGACACATGGGAACTGTTTGGTAATCGATCATTAAAATAAGTATTTTCTTGATAAGTTTGGGTTCTGTCAAAACAAGACTTGTACGGACATGTTGACAAACTGAACAGCTCTTTACCTCCCAGCCATGACAAGAGTTTCAGCATCGCTGCTCAGGTATGTAAACTGGTCAGGGGTGAAAAAGGTAAGAAGGATGCACGAGCAGAGAAAAACACAGAGCCCTGGAGACGTCTGCAGATCTGCTGCCCTGTGGATCTTTTGAAACATTTTTTCTGTGCTGCTCATCATATCACAAAATTAAAGACTGAAGAAAAGAAACTACGTATTAGTATGAATTCATTCAGTGCAAACACACTTTCCTACATACTGTATGTACACTTTTTTTCTTTTAGACAAAACTAAAACTAACAAACCTATGTCACCTCGTATCAGGTAGGTGACCCAACACCGAACCTGCAACAACACTGATAAGGGAAACGGGTGGGAAACGAGTTCAGTTGATGGGTCCCAGACTGACACTGATTTATTAGGAAAAATGAAACAAGCGACTGTTTAAGTTCTCCGATCTTTTTAAAGAGAATAAAATGAACGGATTAAATAGTACAAACATCTACAGTTTTACAACAAGTTGTGAATAATGGTTTTATGTGGGCTAAACTTTTATTGTTGCTTTATTTATTAAGCAGTTACAGGTAGGCTAATTAGTTTTTGGGTTGTTTGGCTGGTGTCCATCCTCCACTCACAAGGGACTCTCCTCAAATTGCCCATTTGACCTCTGTCATTGGCAAATAGCAGAACATGTCATTTCTCCAACAGGCTGTTTAGAGGCAACACTAATATAACGTTTATAATACACTATAAGACATGCCGTTTTACTGATGTATCTGTGACCACAACATCTATGTGAAATATTTACAACTGCAAACTCTATAAATAACTAACAACAACTTTTAACTGCAGACGAATTCCCAACAGTTGGACGATCGCTCAGTACAATGCGAAAAACATGTGTAACTGGTTTCCTGTTGTGAAAGACTTATTAGCAGTTATATTATCCGTGTCACAACTTTTTAAGACTTTCACAGCCTGGAAAAGATGCGCTAATTAATAGGTAATGAATCGTTTCATAAAAACAGACATTGAAATGACTAGAAAGGACCAGAGTACATAATCGGCTGCCAAGTCATTTTTTCAGTTTGTGTTAACTTGTGTAAACTGCTGAAGAATTTAACTCACTTTCTATACACAAAATAGAATAAAAATAAAGACGGAACACAGATTATTTACATCTGCACCAGACCTGTACCGTGCATGGACTCAGTGGCCAGAATAAAAGGGACCATCAGGCAGTGATGCATATTATGAATTTATATCATAGTGTTTTTAAAAAGCATGTAAATTATTTAAAAAGCGAGGCCGTGGAGTTCGGCTGAGCTGAACGGTGCACCGCATCTCAGCACTTCAAACCAGTTTCCGGTGTAGTTTGTCCTCAGCTCGCCGTGTGCACACACACACACACACACACACACACACAGCACAACGGCCTCATCAAACACACAGTGACAACTCCTCTTATTTACAGCTGCACCGAGTGTGCGGTAAAGTGCGCGTGGGCGGATGACAAAGACAATGGCTGGAGAAGAGGCAGTGAAATAAACTGGAGACAGAGAGGGAGTGAGAGAGAGAGAAAGAGAGAAAGAAAGAGAGAGAGAAAGAAAGAAAGGACGAGGCTGTTGATCAATAAGCTAAAATGTTCAGAGCGGCTGCTGATGGTGAAAATAGATGTTGAGTATCAAGCACACGCTCCATGTGTGAACGGCAAATCAGGACAAAGCTTAAGACGACTAGTAACAGCCGTGAATTCACACACTCGCCCACACACGCACACACACACACACACACGGCTGTGATTAGTGCAGCACTGCAGCCTCGTTTAGCCCATTTCTCAGGTGTAATGTAGTGTTTACAACACTCCAGGGACCAGTGCCCCCCCCTCCCCCAGCTCTTCTCCTCTTGGGAGAGAGGAAGAAAAGCAGACAAAAAAAGCCCAGAGAGATTTGGAAACACTTTCATCGTATAAAACCCCCTCAGCTTCACGGCCCGTGTCCATCACCATCATGTTCATCACCTACAGGGGGGATGGCCATTTCAAGCAATCATGTTTTTCTTTATTTATGTTCTTTTAGTCCTAGAAAAAGGACATTCACGCTGATACTCTATGACTAATAATTGAAATGGGTGCACATTTATTGCAGAATGTCAATAAAAAAGTAAATTAAAAAAAAGAGGTTTGCAATCACAATAATAGTGTATGTGACATAAGGATTAGAATAATATTATATCGTGGGGCCTCTGGTAATTTACACCCAAAATAAAAATAGATTTGTTTTACCATAAAAACAGAAATATGGGAGGTCTGTGCCTGACTGGGAACTCAAGTGGAGCCGATGTTAAGTTTGTGTTTAGAGTGGGAGAACATTACTGTCTAATACATTCACACTTATGTAAATAAATTAGAAAGCAAGTGCACTTTCAAATGCATTTATTGACTACAATAAAAGGCAGCTCAATTACTTTGTTGTCAAACATTAAATCAGTAGCGAGCGACCGTATGGACTCCGCACAATTAACAGTTTCAGTCATAAATTCAAAGATAAAGTGAATAATTGTGTTGACGGTGAGTACTCATCCGTCTCCCTATGACCCTATTTTTACTGTTGTCAAGTCTGCCACTGTGTGCGTCTTCAGCAGTGTTGTTGTACAGTCATTTCCCTCAGCTTCAACTTCTCTACAATCACTGTGGTTGCTGTTATTTTCCGCAGCTCCACAATCACCACCATCATCATCATCATCCTGCAGGTACATGCAGCCGTTTCCGGGAGGTTTTTTAACGCTCAGAGAGAGTAAAACTGAACAAGCAGAAACAGTCTTTTCAGAAGAACTTGATGATGGTGGGCGCGCACATACGCACACACACACGTACACAGGCCTAGAGTGAAATCCCACTAAATCCATATCTCAGTTTTTCTATTATATCAGATACAGACGTAATACTCAGGAGTGTGTCTTCAACAGCCCTTTGCTCTCTCGGTTTAAAGCCACAGTGACATTATTAAATTGGCTTTTTTCCTTTTTTTTTACTCCGTGCCCCCGGATCACAGTAAATGCCAAACAATTTGTTCTTTTTAAAAAAAAAATTAGTTTGTTTTTTTAAGTGGGGGGAGAGAGGTTCAAGTGAAAGAAAAATCTTACCAGTTTGGTTTGCGATTCGGTGTGTGTGTGTGTGTGTGTGGGGGGGTGTTCGGTTCATTTGAAAATAGACTGTGAGGCATGAGCAGAAGAACTAAACACAGTAACAGGGAAAAGGAAACCTTGTGCCACTAACACAGAAAAACTTCTCAGTTGGCACAGATAAAGTGTCGAGTGCAGCTGTCAGTCAGTCTCAGTACAGTTAGATCTGTCAGTGTTTCCTTTGGCTGTATATGGGAGCGTTACAGAACAAGTGTTGCCTGTTACCTGTGCAACACATGTGGCCTCCAAAGGGATGAAGCCTTTCAGAGGACTGGAGTGTGTTGACAGTGAGGAGCAGAGACTCCTTAAACAGCCTCAGCAAATTCAAAATAAAGTCAGAACTGAGTGTAAGTCTGCTGCATGTGTCTGATTTGAGTGTTTCTCAGACTTACAGTATCATTCATCATAAGCTTTGCCCTAAATCTTTGCAGGTGAACTGCAAACTGTCTGTGTTGAATTTAGAAATCATATCCTTGCATTGGTTGATCCATCAGAGAAAAATAATGTTAGTGCTGTCACTGTGTGGTTCTCTCATTTCCTTAACACAATACTGCAGGACTGAAGGGGACTTGTGAAAAGAAAGTCTGACCTGTGTAATTTTTCTAGTTATTTCCATTTATCTTATCTATATTTTCCAGGAGTTTACTGCAGTGCTGCACTGAGACCTTATTGAATAATAAAAAATATTCATTGTTTAACAGTTAGACATGACATATTTATCACAAGTGTTTGAATCATATATAAAAAACAAAAAAAAGTTAACATAAACATGGGGAATATCAGGTGATCAATCGTTATCAGATTTTTTTACTCTCATATATTGGAATCGGCCCCATAAATCCTTCATTGGCTGGGCTGTGTGTCATCGTCATCACAATATTGACCTGCGTTTTCACACATTGCAATTTCCCTCATGTCGTGCAGGACTAATGAACATGAACGATATGGAGCGTCATTAAGCTCGGTTTGTTTTACAGCCCACTGAAGGACAGTAAAACCTACGTGCCGTCCACGCTGCAGCACTGAAAAGCACCGAAAACCCCAATGAACACCGACTGAAGAAAAACTAAATCCGTTCAAGTTTGAAAAAAAGCTTGAAAAAAAGAAAAATCAGTCATGAGAAGAAAGCAAAGAACGAAACAGAACGCAATGTGAACATTCATAAACCTCAGATTTTTATTACCCTCATTAAGAAAAACCCTTAATGATCCGGGAAACACCATCAACTCAAAACCATCATTCAGTCACTCATGTGTGTGATTGATAAACATGTCATTCTTGGCAAATCAACCGATCAATTTAAGCAACCCATTGATCACTGAACGACATTAGGCCAGTCACTGACATCAGGATAATCTATTGTTAGACTGTCAGCACAAAAGGGCCAAACAACAACAACAACAACAGCAAAAGCTACAGCTACACAACAGGTGTTTGTACCTGTTAGCCAAAAATATTCCCTCCAAAACACACAAACAGTAGTAGCACAGTAATTTGACCTATTGTGTAAACAGGCAGGCAGACAAAGGAGCATGAACCAGTGAGTCAGACAAAGAGCTCAACGCCTCCTTCTCCCTCCACTCTCCCTCTCTCTCCTTCTCTCTCTCTGCCATGACTTTGCTCTGTGATTACAGGAAGCGAAGCTCTGTGCTTCTGTATCACAGCCACGGCCCCCGAAGGCAAGGTGGGTGGTCAGACGTGTTCGCACGGTTCACGGTGTGGGGCTGATGGACAACCAAGGAAGAAGACGGAGTTGACCTCATTCTGTTCCAATGAGAAAATAAACACCAACATGATCTATATGCTACAAACAGGACATCAATGCTGCTCCGTGCAAACAGGGAAGATTCAAAGCTACAGCAGTAAGAAAGTAGATGTGCATGTGTGTAGTGTGATTATGAAGCAGGTCTAGGCTCTATCTTAACAGTGAGAAAGTATGGAGGTCTCAGTCCACAGAGAAACACACACAGCCTGTTTTCAGGAACTGAACCTTAAAACCAGCTGTCTGGACTTTTGTGACTTTGTGATGTCACAACAATGCAGTTACCAAGCCACACCCACCTGGACTCCCCACCATCCAACACTTTTCAGGATTTGGATTCTCTAAGTGTTTTACCTAAAATCTGCTCTATTTTTATTGGAACACTCAACACGGTCACACAACAGCCAATCAGAAGATAGACTCAGGGCCTCCTCTTTTCTGATTGGCTGACACCGAGCTGTTGTTACTACAGCTCCAGAGCGATGTTGAGAGAGGAGAGGTAAAACTACACTTCTCATGAATCAACACTGCAGATAAAAAACAGAAGTAGAGGAGACTATTTAAAAAAGAAAAAAGAAAACTTGTAGCTTTAAAACTAAATGCTAACCTAAAAAATAGAATGTTAACGTAACGTGATTGATTTTCACCAACCATTGACCTGTTTCCACATGAATTAATTGTGTGATTTCGAGCAATATAATATTTTCGTATACTGTAATGTTGAGTAGGATCCAATACATTTACAAAGCTCAGAAAGCTCTGCATTTTATTTACAGTGTTTACAGATTTAATGGAAAAGTCGAGGCCCAATCAGAGACGAGAACCTGTTCACTATCAGTAATCACTGTTTGCTGTGTAGCACTGGTTCAACAGGCGACTGCTGCTTTACTGTGATGCGGAAGAATACTTTAAAACCTGATAATTCTCAGATCTGTGGCTGCTGTGCTTGAACAGCAAGGGCTTTAAATTCTCAGAGCAGAGGAGCTTCTGGTGTTATCACATTAGTACTAGCTTTTAAAATATGTTTCAGGTATATCTGATATGTGTGTAGCCATATATTTATAATGTTAGACATGTTTGGCCACCAACCAACTCTAAATCCCCTTTAAAAACTGACTTTCACTTTAAAAAAAAGCCTTTTTAACCCATTAGGCAAATTGTGAGGCAAATTCGTATGAGCTTTGTCACGTAATTACATTGTTACGTATAGGGCCCGACCGATATGGATTTTTTGGGGCCGATGCCGATGCCGATTATTAGGGGGGAAAAAATCCGATAACCGATTAATCGGCCGATTATTTTTTTTTTTTGTAAAGTTTTACAATTTTATTAATTTAAGTAATATATCTACATATATTATATAATATATAAATTAGGGCTGCCAAATGTTCATTGGTCAATTGGTTGCAGGAAAAAACAACAACATTTGGAGTAGCCTACTGTCTTGTCAAAATTAAGTCAAAATCAATGACTGAACTGTGAAAGGCTATAGGGCTTTTATTTTGAAGGGCCAGATACAGGAAGTCATGACACGTGACACTTTTTTGTTGTTGTTGTTTTTACACGGCACGGCGGTCTCTCTCTCTCTCCCTCTCGCTCTCTTTTTTTTTTTTTTTGAAAAGCGACTTTTTCCAGTGTTGTTCCAGACGTTTCTGGTTTGTTGAACTAGACGTGGAAGCACGTATCACCGCTGTTTTCAACCATTAGGCTAGCGGGTGCTGCCGCGAGCCCCGGTCCCACAGCGCTCAGTGTGTCACGGAGCAGAGACATGATTGTCCCGCTGCAGTCAGAGACCCGCACCGCCGCCCCCGCCCCCCACACAGCCTGAGCTCAGTCACTCACCCTCCTCATCCACTGTGTTTATTGATAAACGGGCGTCTACTGCCGGTAATAACTGTAAAACCCGACCGGCTTGTTGAATCTCGGACCCAACACGGCCGGAGTCACGAGCATTAATTAAAAAAAAAAAAAAAAAAGTTAAAAGAAAGCCAGCAGCAACACTGGTTTTGAGACAGTTAACAGTTAATCAAGTTGTTAATAAGCTGTGTGATGTGTGTGAGTGACAAGGCTATGGCGGAGCGTGTCCTGCTGCAGATCAGTCACTCTGCTGTGCTGTGAGGTGGATAGTGGATGCAGTTGGATGCGCCCTCTACAGGATAAATAACCTAATGTCGGGGGATCTTTTCAAATGGGGGAACATTTTCAAAGTAAAACCAAGTCTTATTCCCTGCATTTTATTTCCGAAAATATCGGCGACAATCGGCGAGTTTTGGCCGATTACCGATTATTCTCAAACGGGCTATAATCGGCTCGCCGATAAATCGGTCGGGCCCTAGTTACGTATCCTTAGGCAAGTGGCTTTCCAGCTCTCAGTGCAGTGTAGTGGAGTACGTGATGTCGCAGCTTGTGAGAAGTGCAGTGTGTTTAAGAATAATTTAAGAATTGTCAGAAGATTACGTCTGATAAATACGGCTCCAGACTGCAGCCCTTAGTGAGGCGTTTTCCATCAGGGTCCATATAAAAAATATACTATTTTTGAACTTTTCTACATGTGAAACTCTGTACAGATCACAGAGACCTTGAGCTGAAGTTTCCTCCCTTTAGAAAAAAACTTTACACCTCATTACATGGCAGCATCACAGCTCTGTTTAAACTTGGTTTTACACAGCTCCAGGTGAGGCTGATAAATAAATAAATGACGGCGGAGGTTTGATGAAAACAGGTTTTGATGCAGCTTCACAGCAGAAAAACATCAAGATGTGACCTCTGCGACCAAAGTTAAAGCCCCACCCACAGAGTTGTCATAAAAAGATTGACTGCTTTTCTACAACATCTCTGAAATCTCAGCCTCCCTGCGGCTCCACCAGGGTCTCTGAGCCTTTTTTCAAACAGCAGCGAGAGGACAGGCAGCCGGTGGACGACCTGCACACCAAACCTTTACCAATTAAGTCCACAAATATCAAGGG
The DNA here is from genome assembly GCF_045865225.1 of Trachurus japonicus. Classification (NCBI taxonomy): domain Eukaryota; kingdom Metazoa; phylum Chordata; class Actinopteri; order Carangiformes; family Carangidae; genus Trachurus; species Trachurus japonicus. The sequence continues at coordinate 21,646,182 of NC_140911.1, forward strand.
GGAAGCATCTAATAATTAGTGTCAATTACAAGCGGCCCCAGGAGGCCTCGTCCCCGCTCAGATAACGATGTGAGCTGCGTTTCCCATCACTGGTGCGTCTTTGTGTTGCACAGAATCTTTGATTCAGGAAAACAGGACCCAATTACGACATCAAGAGCACACATCATCTTTACAAAACACCACCTCCTCCTGGTTTGTGTGTCCACGCCGCCGCGCACACAAAGAAACCCTGAAGCTGTGAAAATCTGAGTCTGAGCGCGTTCTGATTGGCTGGCAGTGACTTCACAGGGGAAGATTTATTGAAGACATCACATGGTATCATTTGGACACGTTCATGAGAAAATATGGAAGAAAAAAACGATTGCTTTGATTTCAGTGATGTTATCTCTGACTGTGACTGACTGAAAGTTGTTTGAGGAGATGTAAGAATGCGAGGAGAAGAGCAATTTCTTCTACCAATTTCAACATAAAAACATTCATTTCATCCATTTCACACCTACAATTAATACAAACATTGATCTGTGTAAGAAATAAATTCTGAGACCGTTTCAATGTTTCCTGCAGAGGGAAATGTAGAGGTTTGCTTGAAAAATGCCTCAACAGCCAGGTAGTTAATTAGTAAACTGACAATATCTATCAGCAATTATATTTGGGTATTGGAGGATTGATTTGAATAAGTTGATATTTTTCAGATTCTATCATTTTAGACTAAACCATTAATCAATAAGCAAAATGATAAGCAGTTGGTAATATTTATACACCATCCTGAGACGTTTTCTCACTATCTGTGACTATTTGTGGTCAATCAGGTGGAGGAGTGATGGACAGGTTTCCAGTAATTGAAACTTAAAAATAAAACAAGCAAACAAATGAACAAAAAAAACACAACTCCTCAGTACATGTGTGCGAGACCACATTAACATGACATGTAACAACAGTAGCACAGGGGGGGATTATGATTTCACCGGGGTAAAAAAAAGAAAAAGAAAAACAGGCTCAGTGAAAACATCTCATCCTTTGTAGAGCCACCATGACATACCCCGGCTGTTAGCAGCCGCGCTCAGCACAGCCACAGGCGCTTCCTTTGTCTGAATGGAAGTGTCACAAGCAACACAAACATCACTAAACACCGACCCATCACATCTCCGGGAGCCGAAAGAGCCCGCTGCGAGCTTCTCATTTCATAACACATGACCCAAATTTTCTCAGCAAGGTATCATACATATTCAGCAAACAATGCATATACGACGTGTGCATGTCGTCTGCTCTGACTTACACCTCCCGGAGCCAAACAGCATGAGTGTGTGAGCGTCTCCCTCATGCAGTTTCACATTTCACTGGCACAACAAAGAACTTTCTCTCAGCATCTGCGACAGGGACAGGAACAAGTGAAGGATCTCTCTCTCTCTCTCTCATTTAAACTGAATGTATCTGTCTGCATACTCTTCCCTCTCTTCTTCTCCTCCAACTCCTGCCATTTCCATAAATTATGGAGGGAGGCTATATTTGGACTCAGTGATGGGAGAGAGGGGAGGAATGGGGAAGAAGAGGAGGAGGAGGAGGAGGAGGAGGGGGGGGTCTGGAGATGCTTTGTTCAGCACTCATGAAAGCAGCACGCTCAAGTCAGGTTCACTGCATTGCTTTCTGCACGCTGATGGGTATTTATGGGCAACATGGCTCTTGACAGTCTCTCCTGCAGCCGCCACGAGGAGCCTACACGCTGCACTGTCTGTCAGACGCATTCATTTTGCACGTTGCACATTAAACCCTCCGCGTTTTCCAATTGCGCACGGGGAGATGTGGCATTAATAACTTGGATCACCCGTGAACGTACGAACGAACGTGGGGGATAATTAGCAGCCCCGTGAATCAGCAGCCACGCAACGTGTGAGCCGAGGCCGCTTCTAATGAGGCTGTTTGACACAGTTCCTGGCACCTCACCATCTTGGACCGAGTCCCCCCTCCTCCTCCTCCTCCTCCTTCTCCTCCTCCGACAGCCCATGCATCCAGCGGAGGAGCGATTTTATTCGCGACCGAGGAGGAGGAAGAAAAAAAAAAAGACAAAGCGCTCAGACTGAAGTGAACCTAATGAGCAATTAAGGCACCTTTGTTTATAAAGATTCACTGGGCTGCAGCTGGAGGCTCCAGCGCGCGTCTGAAAACAAAAGAGCAGAGAGAGAGAGAGAGAGAGAGCAGCGCTGCTCTCCGGCTCCTCTGCTTTAATTTATTCACTCCCCTGAATCTTTTATTTATTTCCCGTGTCCCTGCACACAGGAAGGATTCATGTCACCGTGGTGGCTCTGAGCGGGAAGCCGCGCGAGAAAGGGGATGAAATTATAAACAAAAACATTGAAAACGCGCGTGAAAACATCACAGGAGCGCATGCGAGTCCGCTCCTCTACCTGGAGCGCGCTGACACGGATCGGAACTGAAGTGATGGAGTGAAAGAGGGAGGGGGGTCGATGGTCATGCCTGTACATCCAAGAGGAGGGATGAGGGAAGGGGAGGGGGCGGCAGATAGGTGGAGATATGTGCACACACAAAATGAGCCCCACTTTCTGAATAACCGTGCATGTGTGTGTGTGTGTGCGCAGGGGGGAAGCGCCTGCAGTGTGGTGCTGGTACCTACCTCCACGATGAACGTCTTCTCCTCCCCGCACACGGAAACGACCCAGAACAAGATGGGAAAGTAGCAGGTTTTCCAGCACAATCCCGGGAGCCCCGCTTTCCTCCTCCGCCGCACTCCTCCTCCTCCTCCTCCTCCTCCTCCTCCTCCTCCCGTCGCCATGGCTGCGTCCCCGAAATCCCCCCCTGCGCTTTCCTCCGGTGCTTTCCCAGACTCGTGCTCCTGCTTGTTTACCGGAGGAGACGGCCCGTGTGCTCCTGCTTCATCCCGTCTGCTCGGAAAGTGTCTCTGTCTCTGTCTCTCCTCCGCCTCGCGCTGTGCGTTGACTCTCACTCTCTCTCTCTCTCTGGTTCGTCAGTGGAGACGCGCTATTGGCTTCCTACTCCTGACGGGAGCCCATTGCGCAGGCGCACTGAGGCTCCGCGGAACAGCTGGAGGACGCATGGCCACAATAAAGCGCGGATTCAGGTTGGTCCGCTCGGGTATAATTGAAGAGGAGACTGTGGGGGGAGACAAGGGGAGAGAGAGATGTGTTGAGTGTTGTTGCTGTAGCGCTGAGCAAACAGCAGGGGCGCTGCAGGCGGCTCTCTGGCCATCTGCACCTGACAACTGGCCAGAAACAAAAGCCACTGTAACATCAGACCTCGGTTTATCCCTAAGCACGTATGTGTCTACACATGTACTTACGTTTCTCACTCTTAAAGGAATAGTAGGCCTGTCACATTTTTTTTATTAAACACCTTGATGGACTTCCTGGCTGAAAGTCAAAGGAGTGGTGATGAGATGACATCAAGTATCTGAGCAGCATCATGATCGACTGTACCTTATGCAAGGCAAAGTCCTACATTTTCAACAACTGACAGTGGTAAGTGGCCATAAATAATGACACTTTGTTGGGTATTGTTGTTGCATCGTGGCTGTTTTTGTCAAATTGATCCCATCGTTCAATGCAGATTCCAAGTTTGCTGCTTTGTGTAACCCCCGGTTACTAGACCGTTTAAATAAAAAAATAAAAAACTAGACCGTTTAAATAAAAAAATAAAAAAATTACTAGACGTATTAAATAAATAATATTTTTAATTAGGTGACTACTGGATTTATATTTAGGCTACATTATTTAAATTAATAAATAATAATTAATTTAGGCAGTAACCATAACAACTGTCCCTGTATAAAAAGCCTGTGTGAGCCCGGAATTCTCACTCTAACTGCACTTGAGGGACAACTAGAGACACAGAGACAGAGACGAGATTAACGAAAAAATAATCGATAGAGAGAAAGAAAAAAAAGAGAGGAACAACACCAATCCTGGAGCAGTATACATCCTGCTGCTAAAATTCAAAGAAATAGCCTACTTGGTGAGTGGAAATGTTTATTTTGTCAAAAGTAGACCAACTTTTTAGCTAACTGTAAAAACCCAGTAGCAGCAGTACCTGCCGCCATAGCAACAGAGGTTGAACATTCCAAAGCAACAGTTAGGATGGTGGCAGTTACTGGCCTTTTTGTATGGTGTGTTGTGGTGTTTCAAGAATGTAATAGCCTACTGTATATATATTTTTTCTGTTTGTTTGAAATATTAATAATATAAATAATATTATAATCACAAGGTAACATAATTTAGAGTTAGCGTTTTAATAATTATTTATACTGGCTGTGTATTTTCAAGGCCAGGAGCTTGTGTGTGTGTGTGAGCCTGATCACCCCTCCTCATCATCATCATCATCATCCTCCTCATCATCATCCCATCATCATCATCATCCTCCTTATCATCATCCCCCCTCATCTTCAACCCCCTCATCGTTACCCTCATCCTCCTCATCACCCCCTTCTTTATCGACAACTTCCACTACCTGATTCTTCAGTTCAGATGGTCGGACAATACAGTCTGAACTGAAGTGGCGAGCCAAACCCCACTGAACCTGGACTGTCAGAGAAGTTGATTTATTTTTTTATTTTATTTGTGATATTATTATTTTTTGTGTGCTATTCATTAGCCTACTGTTACTGTTGTAACTATTTTTATTTATCTTTGTTTATTGTTTTGATTGAGAGAGGGATAAGTTAAGGAAACCACCTGTCAGTAAGATCCGCAATAAAATAGGATTTAAAAATACAGAATTAGAAATAAATTAGACAATTAAAATAATAACTAAATTAGCACTAAACTAAGAATTAGACATCAAATTATACTTACCTGACAAGTGGATTTGTAAGGGAAAAGAGGGAATAATTTGTGTATTTCAATTTTGTCTTATGTGTTATTGTTGTTGTTGTATGTGATTCTGAAAGAAAGAGATAAGAGAAAGAAAAAGAAAGAAAAGACGAAGAGAATCGATTCACGTTGGAATAAATTTGATTACTTACTTTTTTAAACATATGACAGTGACCTCTTGTTTTCTTTTCTACTCACACCCATTTCTCCAGAGTGAATCTAATCTTCTGAGTACTGGCCCACATCTAAGTTTTCATTTTATTTACTTTACATTAATAACTGGTTCTTCCTTTTACCAGGTGTTACAACTTGGCGAGCACAGCCAGGAGAAATTGGGTTTTTGTCGAGTAGCTTTAGTGAGGTCACTGTATAACAAAAACAACAACAATGGAGGTTATTAAATCTGCTGAAGTTAAAGTGCAGAATTCTGTTATAATTAGTGGACCCCTTGATGCAGAATCTGACAAAGAATTAATTCAACACCTGAGTCAACATGGCTCTATCTTTAGATTTGTCAGCATAAATGCTCCAAGCAGTAAATTTCATGGACATGTAGTAGTTGAATACACTGACTACACTGCAATACAGTCATTCAAGTCGCTGCTACCAGCCACTTTTCCACGCCAAGGTGAAGAAGACTACTACCATCTGAGACTGCTAGCAGATGTGTACACACATGAAGTGAGTAGCACCACCACCGAGAACTACCTTGAACAGTTGCAGGCAGTTGCACGAACGACCGGCAAGACACTAGAAGAAGTCCTTGCAACAGAACTCTCGAAGCTCAGTCCAGCCACCTCTGCTCTGTCTACCAATCAGTCAGCTGGTGATGCTCCCATGATGACCAGGCAAGTACAGTCGACCGCCAACCATGAAATCTTTCGCTCTGAGCCCCAGCTTACATGTCATAACATGGACCACAATGCAGCTAGCCATGTAACTCCATCCATCTCATCTGGATCAAAGAAACACCCCACCTTCAGAGATGATGACATTAATCCACCTGAAGTGCAGAGAGTAGTGGTTGAGCACGTTGTGAGAAATGCAGACATTTCTTCCCCAGCCTACACCTCCGTCAGGCTGCGATCCTTCTCTGGAAAGTGTCCACACCCCAACAACGAGGCAGACTACGACACCTGGCGAACTAACGTCGAGCTCATGCTTAAAGACCCAGCCATATCTGATCTACACAGAGTGAGAAAGATACTTGAGAGTCTCCTGTCCCCCGCAGCTGACATAGTCAAACAATTAGGCCCTCAAGCTTCCCCCAATGACTATGTGCAGCTACTGGATTCAGCTTTTGGCACTGTTGATGATGGTGAAGAACTCTTTGCTAAGTTCATGAACACGTTGCAAGATGCTGGAGAGAAACCCTCCCAGTACTTGAACAGACTGCAGGTGATTCTCAGCCAGGCTGTGAAAAGAGGGGGTGCAGCTTTCATCGAACAAGATGAACACCTACTGAGACAGTTTTGTAGAGGTTGCTGGGACAACACTATGCTCAGCAGCCTCCAGCTAGAGAAGAGAAAATATAATCCCCCATCCTTCCCAGTACTCCTGTTGCTCCTGCGCACAGAAGAGGACAGACAGGCTGTAAAAGCTGCCCGCATGAGACAACACCTTGGAGCCCCTAAGCAAAGAGCTACATCACATCTTCAGTGTAACTGCACCCATGAAGAATCAAACATGACCTGGCAACAGAATAATTCCACAGTAGATGTTCTATGTGAAAACCAGAACTTGAAGAAACAAGTGGCTGAGCTCCAAAGTCAAACGGCCAGACAAAAGACACAGAACCGCCAGACCTCCAGACCCCAGTCCCAATCCCCAGTTTGATCCCCATGTGCAAGACCTGAAGAGACAAATAGCAGAGCTGCAAAGTCAATTGGCAGCGTTCAGAGCCCAGATTCCCCTTTCCCTACTCCAGCTGAAACAAATGTACGTGGTGGGGCAAGTCGTTCAGCAGTCAGAGCACAGAATGAGAGGCCAAGACCCTGGTACTGCTTCAGGTGTGGTGAAGATGGACACATTGCACCAAACTGCAATGAAGCGTCCAATCCAGCCTTGGTTGCAGTGAAGAGGAGACAGCTACAAGAAAGGCAGCTACTGTGGGAAGCCCAAGGCAGCTCTTCCAGCCCACAGCCTTTAAACTAGAATCAGCTCCGGTCGAGGGACTGATAGGAGCTGGAGAACATTGGAAACGTCCCAAAGGCAAGCAAAGAGCTAACCTGAAGCAAGCCTCTCCTCATGGTCGAGGACACCTACCAAAGGGATTAATAGGGACCAAGTGTACTGGAAAAGTGATCATTGCTGGAGAAGAATGTAGCTGTCTATTAGACACAGGGTCACAAGTAACCACTGTCTCCCAGTCATTCTATGAAGAGAAGCTGACTTCACAGACCATTCACCCCATAGATGACCTGCTAGAGGTAGAAGGAGCTAATGGCCAGATAGTCCCCTACAGTGGTTACATCCAGCTCAATGTAACATTCCCCAAGAGTTTCCTGGGTGTAGACATTGAAGTACCCACCTTAGCCCTTGTAGTTCCAGACTGTCGTGCTATGGCCCTGTCACCTGTGTTAATAGGCACCAACACCTTGGATGTAATGTACACCCTCTACAGTGAGACAGACATCGGCCCTAATCAGTCTACCCCATATGGCTACCGAGCAGTGTTGAAAACCCTCGCACTGAGACACAAACAAACATCCAACAGCTACATTGGATCAGTGAGGCTGCAGGGAAACTCACCTGAAATGATTCCAGCTGGACAGAGAGTGGTGATGGAAGGAGTAGCCAATGTGCATAGTGCATCTACAGAGAAGTGGGCAGTAGTTGAGCCTCCATCGTCCTACTCCCTTCCTGGGGGCATACTGGTCACCTGTGGTCTGCTCACCCTACCAACCAGAGCACCCTACAGAGTGCCAGTAGTGCTGACCAATGAGACACAGCATGACATACTCCTACAACCAAGAAGTGTCTTAGCTGAACTCAACGCCATACAGCGAGTGCTTCCTGGGGCAGGCGAGAACAAGACCAAAGATCCCTCAACTGATCAGCCAGAACCTCCACAAGTTTCCCCACCTGCATTCAACTTTGCAGACTCCCCCATACCTGCTGAATGGAGAGAGAGAATAGAGCAGACTCTAAGAGCAATGTCAGATGTGTTCTCACAGCATGACTTGGACTTTGGAAGAACCGACAAAGTGAAACATCACATCAACCTCCACGATGAGACGCCCTTCAAGCAGCGAGCTCGCCCCATACACCCTCAAGATATCCAAGCTGTCCGAAAACATCTCCAAGAGCTGCTAGATGCAGGTATCATCCGAGAATCCGAGTCTTCCTTCTCCTCTCCCATCGTGGTGGTCAGAAAGAAAAATGGTGATGTACGACTCTGCATCGATTACCGGAAATTAAATGCCCAGACAGTGAAAGATGCCTATGCCCTGCCCAACCTAGAAGAGACCTTCACAGCGCTGCATGGATCCAAGTGGTTCTCTGTCTTGGATCTCAAGTCTGGATACTACCAGATAGAAATGGAGGAAGAGGACAAAGCCAAGACTGCTTTCGTGTGTCCATTGGGATTTTGGGAATTCCAGCGTATGCCCCAAGGGATTACCAACGCCCCAGTACATTCCAGAGGCTCATGGAAAAGTGTATGGGTGACATGAACCTGAAAGAGGCCATCGTCTTCTTAGATGACATCATCATATTCTCAGAGACTCTAGAAGAACATGAAAGAAGATTGGTGCGAGTCCTCAACCGCCTCAGAGAGTACGGACTGAAGCTGTCAGTGGACAAGTGCAAGTTCTTTCAGAAGTCTGTGAAATACCTGGGGCACATCGTATCCGAGAATGGTGTCGAAACAGATCCCGACAAGATCAGCGCTCTAAAGACTTGGCCTAGCCCGAAGAACTTAAAAGAACTGAGATCCTTCCTAGGGTTCTCAGGATACTACCGTCGGTTTATCCAGGGGTACTCTGGGATTGTCAAACCGTTAACTGACCTAACAGTTGGCTACCCACCTCTGAGAAAGACCAAAAGACCCAGAGAGAAGAATGGGCAGTATCACAATCCAAGAGAGCCCTTTAATGACCGTTGGACTCCAGCATGCCAGCATGCTTTCGACACAATCATCGACAAGCTGACCACTGCCCCAGTGCTGGGTTTCGCTAACCCCACACTCCCCTACATCCTGCATACTGATGCAAGCACCACTGGCTTGGGAGCTGCCCTTTACCAAGAGCAAGAAGGACAAATGAGGCCCATCGCATTCGCCAGCAGAGGCCTGTCCCACAGTGAAGCTCGCTATCCTGCACATAAGCTGGAGTTTCTAGCCCTGAAGTGGAGTGTGACGGAAAAGTTCAGTGATTACCTGTATGGGAATCAGTTCACTGTCATCACTGACAGCAACCCACTGACCTATATACTCACCTCAGCAAAGTTGGATGCTACAAGTTACCGATGGCTGTCAGCTCTGTCCACCTTCTCATTCACACTCCAGTACCGTGCAGGGAAACAGAACTTGGATGCTGATGGTCTGTCAAGACGTCCCCATGGAAAGCTAACAAACGATCCTGCGTCACAGAAAGAACGTGAACGGGTCCAGCAGTTCATCACACGTCATTCTCTGGATGAGAACCTCATCGAAATGGAACCTGAAGTGATCCAGGCAGTCTGTGGACGTCACCTATTCCGGCATGACCCAGAGAACGAGTCACCTGAGCCCTGCATCACACTAGTTGAGTCCCTTGCTATTCATGCAGACGCCATCCCTGCCATCTACGAGCAAGAGGAAAGTGCAGAAGGAACATCCACCATCCAGCACCTGTCAAGAGAAGACCTGAAAGAAAAGCAAAGAGCTGACCCCAGCATCAGAGAAGTGATACTGCAATTAGAGACTGGGCAGAATCCTCCATCAGCTGTACGACAAGAGCTCCCTGAACTCCCATTGCTGCTAAGAGAATGGCCTCGGTTGGAGATGAGAGGAGGTGTTCTCTACAGGAAAAGGAAAGAAGGAGATAATACCAACTTCCAACTAGTGCTGCCTAAAGAGCTCAGAGTAACGGCGATGAAGAGTTTGCATGATGACATGGGTCACTTGGGGATAGAGAGAACAACAGACCTCCTGAGATCCAGATTCTACTGGCCCAAGATGGCAACTGAAGTGGAAGCAAAGATCAAGACATGTGACCGCTGCATACGGAGAAAAACACCACCTCAAAAGGCTGCACAACTTGTAAACATTCAAGTTTCCCGTCCATTAGAACTGGTCTGCATGGATTTCCTCTCCATCGAACCCGACAGAAGCAACACGAGCAACGTCCTGGTGATAACAGATCACTACACCAAATATGCAGTCGCCGTTCCCACACCCAACCAGAAAGCTCGTACTGTGGCCAAGTGTCTCTGGGAGAACTTCATCATCCACTACGGGTTCCCAGAGCGCTTACACAGTGATCAAGGGCCCGACTTCGAATCCAAGACCATCAAAGAGCTGTGTGAATTGGCCGGAATCAAGAAAGTAAGAACAACTCCATACCACCCAAGAGGAAACCCCGTTGAGAGATTCAACCGAACACTTCTGAGCATGCTGGGAACCTTGCAAGACCAAGACAAAGTGCATTGGCGTGACTTTGTACGACCATTAGTGCATGCCTACAACTGCACTAAAAATGAAGTCACCGGATTCAGCCCATATGAGTTGATGTTTGGGAGGCAACCAAGGCTGCCTATTGATCTGGCATTTGGAGTCCCACTCAAAGAGCGTCCTCAAACATCCCACTCAGAGTATGTACGCAAGTTGAGATCTCATTTGGAGGAGAGCTACAAAATAGCAACCAGCAATGCTGCCAAAAATGCTGCTAGAAACAAGGCCAGATTTGATCGACACATCACAGAATCTGCACTTGAAGTTGGAGACCGTGTGCTAGTAAGAAGCGTCCGCCTTCGTGGGAAACACAAATTGGCAGATAAGTGGGAACCGACAATTCATGTGGTGACAAAACGTGCCGGTGAGCTTCCAGTGTACACCGTAAAGCCAGAGAACCAGAGCGGACCCCTGAGAACTTTACACAGAGACCTTCTATTGCCCTGTGGATTTCTCCCTGCAACAGAGAACCAGTCAGCCCCACCTGAAACAGCCACATGCCGCAGGACACGTCAGAGAGTTCGCTTGAATCCTGCTGAACAAGATGTAGAAGAGGATGGATATGAGTCAGACGAGGATGTGGCAGTGCACTGGAATGCAGAGTCAACACCTGTGGAAAGTAATTGGCATCCCTGCAGAATAGAACTAATTCCTGAAAGAGAACCTGGAAGAGAAACAGAATTTGAAGAGGAGACCTTACCTGAGAGAGAACCTGGAAGAGGAATCTTACCTGAAAGCGAACCTGGAAGAGGAACCTTACCTGAAGGAAGAGGAGCCTTACCTGAAACAGTGCCTGAAGAGGAAATCTTACCTGAAGGAGAACCTGAAAGAGAAACCTTACCTGGAAGAGGACTTGAAGGAGAAACAGAATCTGAAAGAGGAAACTTACCTGAAGAGGAAACTGGAACTGGACAAGAAAGTGGTGCTGAAGCAGACGAGCCAGAAGTAACTGGAGTGGCAGCAGACGAAGATGTGCAAGATGCTCCTCAGAGACATTCCAGTAGACACAGAGCTCCACCAGACAGACTGCACTACACTCAATTGGGGAATCCCCTTGTATCTATTGTACAGTCACTTTTTCAAGGCTTAAGTACAGCATTCACAGAGACATTACAAAGTACGTATGTCCCTCAGTCAGTTGTGGTTAAGCAGCCAAGTAGGTGTAACGGGACGTACACACCTTTGAGAGGGGAGAGTGTAACCCCCGGTTACTAGACCGTTTAAATAAAAAAATAAAAAACTAGACCGTTTAAATAAAAAAATAAAAAAATTACTAGACGTATTAAATAAATAATATTTTTAATTAGGTGACTACTGGATTTATATTTAGGCTACATTATTTAAATTAATAAATAATAATTAATTTAGGCAGTAACCATAACAACTGTCCCTGTATAAAAAGCCTGTGTGAGCCCGGAATTCTCACTCTAACTGCACTTGAGGGACAACTAGAGACACAGAGACAGAGACGAGATTAACGAAAAAATAATCGATAGAGAGAAAGAAAAAAAAGAGAGGAACAACACCAATCCTGGAGCAGTATACATCCTGCTGCTAAAATTCAAAGAAATAGCCTACTTGGTGAGTGGAAATGTTTATTTTGTCAAAAGTAGACCAACTTTTTAGCTAACTGTAAAAACCCAGTAGCAGCAGTACCTGCCGCCATAGCAACAGAGGTTGAACATTCCAAAGCAACAGTTAGGATGGTGGCAGTTACTGGCCTTTTTGTATGGTGTGTTGTGGTGTTTCAAGAATGTAATAGCCTACTGTATATATATTTTTTCTGTTTGTTTGAAATATTAATAATATAAATAATATTATAATCACAAGGTAACATAATTTAGAGTTAGCGTTTTAATAATTATTTATACTGGCTGTGTATTTTCAAGGCCAGGAGCTTGTGTGTGTGTGTGAGCCTGATCACCCCTCCTCATCATCATCATCATCATCCTCCTCATCATCATCCCATCATCATCATCATCCTCCTTATCATCATCCCCCCTCATCTTCAACCCCCTCATCGTTACCCTCATCCTCCTCATCACCCCCTTCTTTATCGACAACTTCCACTACCTGATTCTTCAGTTCAGATGGTCGGACAATACAGTCTGAACTGAAGTGGCGAGCCAAACCCCACTGAACCTGGACTGTCAGAGAAGTTGATTTATTTTTTTATTTTATTTGTGATATTATTATTTTTTGTGTGCTATTCATTAGCCTACTGTTACTGTTGTAACTATTTTTATTTATCTTTGTTTATTGTTTTGATTGAGAGAGGGATAAGTTAAGGAAACCACCTGTCAGTAAGATCCGCAATAAAATAGGATTTAAAAATACAGAATTAGAAATAAATTAGACAATTAAAATAATAACTAAATTAGCACTAAACTAAGAATTAGACATCAAATTATACTTACCTGACAAGTGGATTTGTAAGGGAAAAGAGGGAATAATTTGTGTATTTCAATTTTGTCTTATGTGTTATTGTTGTTGTTGTATGTGATTCTGAAAGAAAGAGATAAGAGAAAGAAAAAGAAAGAAAAGACGAAGAGAATCGATTCACGTTGGAATAAATTTGATTACTTACTTTTTTAAACATATGACAGTGACCTCTTGTTTTCTTTTCTACTCACACCCATTTCTCCAGAGTGAATCTAATCTTCTGAGTACTGGCCCACATCTAAGTTTTCATTTTATTTACTTTACATTAATAACTGGTTCTTCCTTTTACCAGGTGTTACATTTGCATACTTAAGCTGTTTTACAAATGAGACTTTACAGCATGAAATATTCCCAAATTGCTGATATTCTAGCTATAGCTCTGGCAAACACTACACATCTGGGAATCACTAATTTGCCACTCTGAAAACAACACCTGACAGTAGCAGTATGGCACAACAGCTGTTTCGATTGGGGAAGAATTTCCAGGGGGAAGAAAATTGCTTTTTTATGTGAAATTAATATTCTAAAGATGTGGTATCAGATCGATACTTGCTAGGGGTGAACTGGTTAAAAAAAAATCCATGGTTGGGTAGTATCATGATTTTGTGATCACAGTTTTCAGTTTGGTTCGGCATACATTTTTGTTTTTAACGCAACAGAGAGAGAGCGAGACAAGGTCCACATCTGACCGCCTGCTACACTCCTTCGCCTGAGAAAAGAAGAAAAAGTTGCGCATGAACCAAACGACAAACACGCACTGAACCGAGCGGTTCAGAGTGTTTTCACTAATCCATCCATCCCTAATATTTGCTGATGCTCAATCTGGCATTTTTGGCAGAATTGGGGGCAAACAATGCTGGTATCAACTTCAAATTTAAAGGTTAAGGAAAGTGTCTTTGTCTCTGTGTCTGGGAAAATGTTAGTCCTGCTGCATGTGGTATATAAAGTTGGTCAAATTAAAAGTGTAGTATAAATTCAGTCAGATTAAATAATGCCTACTGGATGTTTTTTGTTTGTTTGAGACTGCTGTGTGAAAATCACGGGAGATCATCATCTTCAGAAACACTCACACCAGCCTGTCTGACACCAACGATCAAGCCACGGTCAAAGTCACCAAGTTCTCATGTCTTCAGTCCCAAACCTGGATGTGCAGGACTTTACATTGAAATGCTGCCACATGATTGGCTAACTGCATAAATAAGCAGATGCACACAATGTTCCTAATAAAGTGCGCTGTGAGTGCATGCAGGAGAAGCTATGAGGAGATGATTTATTACAGAGAGGAGAAATCACAGCACTACACAGCCACTGTAATTGTTTTTTGCTTAAAATGCTGTGTAGCTGCTGAAGCAGGGAATCTAATGACAGCCCTGTGGACCAGCACTCTTTCTGTGAATGACATCGGTTCATTCATTCACGTTCTGATCAGAACAGCGTGCCTCCGAACCTGCACAGCTAAATTACAGTCTGCACCATATAATCAAATCTACAGAGTTTCAGAAATGTGGACTCAGAGGAGTTGGCTGTCGGTGTTGACGTCACTCACAGTCATTTTCTCTCACCTGGTTAGACAGGCACTTAAATCATGAATGAGCGACCGTGGATTCATGAGGCTTTGTCCTCTTAGATTTACATTACATGTCTCTGCATGCGCTGCAGGGGAAGAGATGCCTCTTTGATTTTAACATTTAGAATAATGCATAGAATGATGTCTGGAGCAGTATGTTGGAAAAAGGAAAAGAGGGGATGCAGCAGCAAGGTGAGGTGTGTAAGACGAGGTAGGAGATGAAGAAGGGCAGAGATGATGTTTGAACAAATCACTGCAACATAGAGGCTGCGTTCAGGAGGCACAGTAAGGCTATGACCCATCTAGTCCCTGAGATCTTCTACCACAGACCTATTACTATCACCAGAGTCAAAACTAAACATGAAGAAACATTACATTTTATGCTTTTAGTTTTTTTGCACCATCATCTGAACAAATTCCTACAGAATGCAAAGATTCTGTATATTTTTGGTCATAAACCAAAATTATTACACAAAAAACAATGTTCATTAAAATGACAAGGTAATGGAGCTATGGATAAAAAAAATGTTACTTCAGTTCACCCTGAGGGGAACATGAATGTCTCAGGTAATGTGTGAGAGGGCACACATGACCTGACCAAAGCGCTCAACTCCTCAACAGTAAACAACATAGCCATAACATCATCATTCACATAATGTTTTAGGGACAAATGAGCTATTTTTCTCTGATTCAACCAAGTGATTTAGTTAAAATCAACAAAACACAATTTAGGAAGAATTTCAATGTCAGCTTTCAGTATCAAATTGTCAGATGATGCTGTTCCTCTTGTCATGATGCTAGCAGCTCTATGGCTAAAAACCACAAAGCAAGAGACAAGATCAGAGTTCACAGGTTTGAAGGTTTTCCAATTCCAATTTAAGTCTGTACTAAAATTAAATAGTGGCTGCTATCAGTCAACATGTATGAACCCTGAAGATAAATAACGACAGAGCGGAGGAGGTGCTGATGAAAGATGGTCTTCAACACCTCCTCCTCTCCCTCTCCGTCTTCCCCCCATACTATCACACTGTGGTCTCTCGCTACTCTTTTTGTCCATCTACATCACTCAGCATGCAAAGTGTCTGCCCCCACTTCACTGTTGATCAGTTCTGACAAGTCACATGACCTGGACTCATCCTTACAAATTTGATGACTTCAGACCTGATTTGGCAGCATCAAAAAAAAAGGCAGCTCCATCAGCGAGGCCTTGTACTTCAGAGAGAGAAGAGATTTTCCTCCTGAGAAAAAAAATGACAGAATCAGTCGTGACAAAGACTCTGGCAGGCGAGGGAATTATGACTCATGTCCATCAGGAGAGGAGGAGGAAGTCAGGGTACAACACTGTTACAGAGCGACAGGGAGGAGGATGAGGTAGATGGATGGACACAAAATAGAAAGTGGGATTTTAACATGAGAGACTGCTATTTGTTTCTGTTTATGACTCAAAGTCCAAACTGGTTTCTGATGTATGAAACTCTGGCAGTCTGAATGTAGCAAAAGTTGAAGTGATGGCTACGACACCTGTACACATTCCAATGTGTTGCCGTGGAAATTAAATGGCTACATCACAACCTCAGGAAACCAAAGTCAATCTAAACACTATGTATTTCGAATCTCCATATTATACTGATTTGGCAAACAAAAGCAAAATCTGCAGTATGAAAAAATACCCTGATGCCGTACTGATTTGGAAAAATTCTCCAGTATCTGACAAGTCTATATCGCATACTGTATCCCACAATGCAATGCACCCCGACTACAAGTTTGTACTCCCAAGTTAAACCCATGGATGTATTAGTAGCTCCTCTACATCCATGGTTGGACCTGCCAAATCCACAACAGGAGATCCTCCCTTTAAAATGAGCTTCAATTTACATTCAGACAAACTAATGTGGCTGCCACAGTTGTTAGATTTCATCTGTGAGACCAACATTAATCTTCCAAAAGGAATTATCTCAGCCAGCCGTAAATCTCCAAAGAGCTGCAGGTAAGTAAATTTCTCCCCATAATGACAATTGAGGTTGACCGGCTGCTCACCTCTGAGATGCTGGTCCTGGCCAGCTGGTCCCATAGCGGCTCTTCACATCTCAGAAAGTTTTCAGAGCAAATTTCCAGAAAGGCTTTATTTGGATAAACTGACCACATATTGGGTTTTCTAACTGGTTACTTTCTCGCATGAAAAAATAATAAAACTTAAGTGACATATTAACAGCACTACAGTGGGATTATAACAAGATTTTAGCCTGCTTTTCCCACTATCTCTGTTGTTTGGAGTGAAATGCATTCTGGGATACTTGTATAGACCGAACTTCGCTATGCGAACAGAATTCAAATTATTTTAAAAATGAGAACATTCGAAGGTGGAAACTAACGTTCGAACGTGTGCCTTCCGCAACGATTAAAATTAAAAATGAACATGTGTCATGACATTTGGATTTGGGGTAGTAAACATGTTGGTAAAATAAACAATTTTGTTGTTTTTGTGCGCGATGTAGAGCTGCAGCAAGGTTTTTTTTAATAGTCCATTTATTCAGCGGAGGCTGTTTTTTTCTTGCCGTTATAAAACACACACGCTGCTACAGCTGTGAACCTCCACATCCATTGAGCTCTGTCTCAGCTGACGGTGCTCAGATGGAGGTTAGATCTTGAACTCTTTTTGTACAAAGTGCAGCCAAAAACCAGGCTAAAGAGACAGGAACAGCAGATCTCCTCCGGCAGCTTGGTCAGCTGCCAGCTGTAAATTAATAATTGTCAACCAAAAAATAATCGCTAGATTAGCTGAAAAATTAATCGTTTGACTCATCGCCACGAAACTAGGGCCCAAGGAGTTCAATCTGTGACTTCAGCACCATGGACAGTGTCACAATAGACAGCGTCTTGGTCTCAACACAACTCAGTGAAGATGGAGTCTGCAAACTCCTTAGTTTGAGGCTGCAGAAAAAAACTTCTATTCCATTTCAATTAATTAATCATCACTGATTAACCAAATTAGAACCAAATTCTTAAAAATGTATCCATTTTTTCACCTTTGTTTGTCAGCTTTCGGTCAACATACAGTACACAAACTCCCCTCAGACTACAAATACAACCACAGTCTTTACCCACAGTTCTTGCTGCTCACTGACAGTGTGTGAATAAACACCATCTGAGACACGCAGAGAGCCAACAGACCTACATCCATGTTAATTATTACTATTTTGAATATCCTGCTCTCTGAACCGCTCTGGCTGATTCATCACTCCTCTCCCCTCTCCACTCCTCTCCTCGACCAATCAGCTGTCCACCCTCAAAACACTTAATTCCTACTCCGTCAACAGCTGTCAACATGTGTCAGCTCAAGGAAGTAGCCTGTTGGCCGGCTAACCACACCGCTCTCTTGCCTCTCACCCCACCACCACCCTTCAGATTTTACCCCATCTTTAAACCCCTGTCCTCTCCTGTCCTCACGATTGTCCTTCAGCGATCATTAGGACTCCTCCTCACTCATACCGCTGATTTCTCTCCTCTCGTATCCTGTTTTCCTCCCGTCAGTCAGGCAGCTAGTTCACACCTCCCCTCTCCCTCCTGTTCTGTTATAAAGGCCTGTAATTTCTGGGTTGTGACCCACTTTCTATCAGATGACATGTTCTGTTCTGGTCCAGGACTGGGTCTCCGTCTGTTCAGAAGCCTTTGGTGTCGACAGACATTTGCCAACATTCGGGATATGATATAACTCTGGAGTGAGCATATCTAGTAAACATGTAAACCACAATGAGCGACACAGACGGTTAAAAGGATTACACAGCATGAAAAAGCACTAATAATAATAATGATGATGATGATGATGATGTCTGGCTAAAGAGACTTCAGCTGAACAGATCTGTCTCTACAGCAGATATCCCTCAGTAGTCTAACGCATAATGTCTGTCCACTTAAATACTTATGTATCACACACGTATTTTCTCATCTCTCTTTTCATTAAGTTACTTTAACATGTTTTGCCGGTATAAACACAATATACTTCTCCATAAAGTGTGGATACCTTCATTAATTATTTAAACATGTCATGCATGTGTGCAACTGTTAAATCCTTTCAATTTGAGATTCAACTGTCATTGGAAATATAAATTCAATGGACACAGTGTATTTCCATGAAAACAACTTTATTTGATAATGAGACTTTTAAAACATGATCTAGTACACGTAGGTCATTGGTTATTAAAAATACTTTGAAGATTGTATTATAATTATAACTAAACATTTGTAACATTTTATAACTTCCTGTGTTTTGACAGCTTTACAACAGACACTTCTCAGCTGCATGAATGTGATCTCTCAATACCTATGATATAAGTGAAAAGAATTTTACATTTAGAAAATGTTCAAAAAAGAAAAGTGAAATATCACATTAATATTTACCGGTAGATAATTTGCAACGCCTTTGCCGACTGGACATGACTCAGTAAGGCCTCACGACTGGCAACAGCATAAATAGAGCAAAAACCCAACCAGGAGGAGGAAGGAGCTGCCTGCACAGCTCAGATGGGATTGCATAGATCTCAGGAAGGCTACGAAAAAATGTAGTTCCATTGAAGATTGCCAAGATCACAGTGGTTTCAATCACTCTTGGAAGTGGAAGATGTCATGTGTGGCTCCCCAGCCAAACTGAGCATTGAGAAGAGAAAGGCCTTGGTAGGAGAGGTGATAAGGAGTGTGATGGTCTCCCTGTCTGAGCTCCAGAGCCCCCGTGTGGAGATGTATGACATTTCCAGCGTTAAGCGTTGTTATGTCTAATTTCCACAAAACATGATGGCTGTAAGTCCCCCATCGCCACACAGGGTCTGTGAAGCTCAGTCAAAGTGAGCATCAGGCTCTTATAAGGAGACTATTGTGGCTTTCAACCAGATCTGCATCTCGAAAGGCTCTTTACCTCTGTAATGACTCAGTTTTTGCTCTGATATGCATTGTCAGCTGTGAGACCTTGTGTAATTGTGGCAATTAATCTCGGCCAATCACATGACAGCCTGAATCCTCCCCCATTCGGCTGTCTCATCCAATCAGGTGAGGATGTGCAGGTCATTAACACGCAAGCAGTTTAGCTAATGAGAATAAAGAGCTGCTGTTGTCTGTCCTGCTTCATCCTGACTGTTGGGTGAGAAAGGCTGGAGTATGTGTTTTCAAATATTCCTGGGGGTCTGAGGAGTAGGAAGCCACTATAGTTGTTTAAGTTAAGTTTTAGTTTAATTTACCAGTTGAACATTATCCCACTCATCACCTACAGTCATGATCTCTAGGTAGTGACACAGAATGAGATCATGGATACAAATTGCTGAAATTAGTTTGTGCAAGGTGTCTAAGCTGAGCCTAAAAGATGGGAAAAGGGGCTCAAGAGTAGAGTTGCTGAACATTCTTGTTGAAAGTTAGTCAGTTGGGGTGGTTCAAGTGCCCTGGGCACCTTCTTTTGAGATTCTCAGGGGAAATCCAAGTTGGAGGACATCTGGAGACCCTGAACTTCATGAAGGGTTTTCATATCCCACCTGAACCAGAACACCTCACAGTCCCTAAAGAGAAGGTGCAGAGTGTTGCTGCAGGAAGTGATATCAACGAGACCCAGCCTAGTTACCCATGGGAGTCAAGAGCTTAAGTCTGGAGCCTGGAGACGATGCTGTTTTTACTTTCATTTAGACACTGTCACTTCTATCAAACTTGGCTTTTCAAAGCACATCCAAGAAAATAATGTGAAGTGTGAAAGAGTGTAGTAAATACACCTCACAGCAAGATGGAAAATTCAGTCCTCTTCCCCTTTATGAAATGCACTGTAGTCTAAAGTTAGCAGACAACTGACAGACAGGCAGGCTCCAGCTGTTAGCTGGCCTACTGAACTAAATCTCCTGTGTGACGGAAATGGGAGAAAAGAGAAAGATATCTTTGGATCTCTGGAGGCTCTGAGTGTGTGTCTTGTTGTACCATCCATCTTTTACAGGGGTTCAATCAAGATAGAAAAATAGTAATACAGACAAGGATCCTGCACACTGAACTTGTTACACTCAACTGCAGGGAAACATTTGGACCTGGCAGAGTTGACTCAAAAGAATCAAAACCAACTGCATGAACTCAATTGAAATGTTGTTTTCGACATCAGGGGACCACAAAGGTGTGCCTAACACTACAGTAACACCATAGTTACTTTTACCATAGTACCATAGTAAGTATACAGTTTGAAATTGCCAGTGTTGGTGAGGCAAAGACACTCTGCTGTGTTTGAATATTTAAACCACAAGATGGCAGCACATTTAAATGTAATTAATTGGAGGTAAATCTATAACTATCCACCTGTCCAACTATCTAGTTACCACTGGAAGCACAATGAGCAAAGCTTCTCTAAGTCATCAGGGCCTCAAATTCATTTTTCGAAATGGTGGGGGGGGCATCAATTTGATGATTCAGATAGCAACAGATGTCTGGGTATGACACTTTGGGCCATTGAGTCGAATCATTCCAATGTAACAATCTACCTTGATTGTGGTGTTTTACTATAGCTCTTTGTCAGCAGATATGAGTAAAACATGACAGCCGACAAGCGTTAAATAAAAGTTTAAATGCCGCGCTTTCACAGTATAGTGGGCTGGGGGATTGGTTCGTTTCCTCGTTTTTCTTCACCGATTCACTGGATGTGGTGTTTTGTGGGCGTTCCCTTTGTTGCCGACTGGATCTATGAGAAACGCCATCTGAGTACACAAAGTTGACGTTTTGTTTTTGGTCTTTTTTAAAGTAAATTTTTTGGCTTTTTTGGCCTTTATTTGATAGCACAGTGAGATAGACAGGAAAGGGGGAGGCAGAGAGAGGGGGAATGACATGCAGGAAAGGTCTGCCCAACGCGGGATTCGAACCGGGGACACCTGCGTTGAGGACTTTAGCCTCTACATGGGGCGGCCGCTTTAACAACTGTGCCACGCACCACCCCGAAGTTGACGTTTTGTAACATCAGCTGTAGGCACAGCACTGTACATTTTACAAATTGGGTAGCTCATAACCATTGCTATGTTCAAGCCATGGATATATGCCGAGCCAGTTAGCCTGAAATTAGTCTTTCGGTTGCTTGGTAATGTTAGCAGCATCGGCACTACGTATTTGAGCATCCGGAGGATTTCGGTCATTACCGGCATCACCAGCACTGCCGCTAGTGCTGGTCCTTTCTTCTGGTGTTTTTTTCGGAGCAGGCTCCCTTCAGATGATGTAAGGTTGGAGTTACATTTTAACCAGCCGTCCATGTTTGCATTGCCAAAGGTAACAACATTGAATACCTCATTGAATCTGGCAAAGTTTTTGTTTGATCGTGAGAGCGGTGCTGTGACAGCAGAGGGGGCTCGTCGCTTAGAGAGAGAAGGAGAGAGTGCACCAAGTCTGTAGTGGAAGTCGTCTTCTTTGTTTTAGTTTTATGGCGGGCGGCAACAGGTGCATTACCCCCTGTGATGATGGAAGTCTGATCTAATGTCCTGCATTCAGCTCTGATGCAAACATTCACTGAACGTTATTACACATCGCTGTAATTGTATGCAGGAATCGCCCACATTATAAGAGCTAAATTTGTGGGAATCCATAATATTAATCCCGCTGTGAATTTCAGGCCCTGGTAAACAACGGTTTCTTCTTTTTATTTCACTACGAAATTCAAAATACCTGCTCAGTAAGGATTAGACGATCAGAGGGGCAGATTACACAAAAGCCAACAAACCTACATAAACTCTAAAAGAAAGCAGTGTTGAGGGGTACTCTGCTGCAGACCCTTCTGTGTCATGTGAGTTGAGTTTTTAAAACCACTAGATGGCAGCACTCTGATGGAGTTACAGTAAAGCTTGTAGCATTCATTTCTCATTTACATGCACATGTTGTTTGCCCAGGTTCTGGACTTAAAGCTATAGCTAGCAAATCTTACTTTCATTCACACACTAAAGCAGTGCAGTTCTACTCAGGAAGTGCAAAGTCATCAGGTAAAGAAGTACACCAAAAGTGCCTTGTAAGTGCTGGTGTTGCAAGTCAGGGTGTTAGAAGGTGGAAGAGATCGGTTCAAGCTTTAATAGCACTCCACCTTTCTTTCTCTTTTAGATAGCGTGTTGTGTTGTTGTTGTTGTTGTTGCCCATTTCTATGGTATTTAGAGATACCTATGTTCAATAAAATGAAAGAACTAAATCTGTAGTATAAAGACAATCAGCATCTCATAACGACACAAATGCTTTGTCAGACAAAACTGGATGAGGGGCAACATGTTTGTTTTCTTCTAGCCCAGAATACAACCAGTTCTATGGCCCAAACCTGGCCCATGATTGCTACATGCTCCTTCGACAAACTTCAGCGACAGCCTTAGCTCACCTCTGACTCATTTAGTTAACACTTTCTCCATTGTTTCCTATTTTGCATGTACATCTAAAGAGACCAGAGGTTAGGTCCAGACAGACCTCTGCTGTGTAATTTGAATATTTAAGCCACTAGATGGAAGATGTAGTTCACTGAAGTCTCATTCACATTTTACTCATTCAGCACATGATTTCATCAATGTGGCCAAAGAAGGGGAACGCCACTAATGACTTAATTATTACACCAACATAATTTTTTTGTTTATGAACTTAATGTCAGACAATACATTTCACTGTAATTCAACTGTATGCATCGATGGAAGAAAGTTCTGCTTTTAATTTTATACAAAAACAATTACTTTCAATGTCAAAAAGTCAAAAAACAAAAAGGACAGTGATCTTAGGTTGTGTGCAGCAGAGTGAATGTGAGATGTTGATTGATTTTTTGAAAATGAGGTTGTTCCTCATATTAATAACGAAAAAAAAAGGCCTCTTAAAGCTTCAGTTGGTAACAATTATTCAGTCATATTCGCTGGAACTGTCACTATATTCTGATGGTCAGACATTAAATGAATAATTTAGGACAAAATCCAACTCCTCTGGCTCCACCTACAGCCTGTAATCGTATTTGCCAAAATCCACCGCGCCCGACGATTCTCCACCAGTCAGGTAGAGGGAGCAGGAGGAGCAGCCAATCGCCGCTCCTACACGTCGTGCTATGGATACGGTACATCTTCTGTGGGTGCGTTTATGGCTACTTTGTGTGTGTCTGTGTGTGTGTGGGGCGCTTGGCAGAGGCAAAGACGGTTTATAAACTCTTTGGCAGAGGTTCATGAAGGGACCTGACGGAGTATTGTCTTGAAATTTCCGACCAAGTCGCGGAGTTTACTTTCACTTTCGTCAACTTACCAACTGGAGCTTTAAAGGCCAGGAGGATTGGATCATATTTTGAGAAAATATGACAGATGATGGCTTTAATCATTTTATGTCTGCAACTGTCAAGAGGTGACTGGTAAAGTAAAGTCAAAGGAAGAAGCACCATGTTCTTGTGTTTCAGATACATGGGCCAGACGTGTCCATCAAACAGACCGGGGGGGTCTGGCACCGAGTAGTTCCTCGAGCACCTCCTCTTCTTGCATTCTTCGTACGGGATAGAAATAAAGTAACGTTCGTTCAGCACGTCGATCAGTGGTCCGTAGCTGTAGAGCAGGAAGCCCTCCACGATGAGGATGTGAGTCTCCTCCTCCTCCTGGTGGTCGGACTTTGGAACGATCTCCGTATCCAGGGTGTTGTTAACGACGTGGGACTTCTCAAACTTGACCGGGTTTTCCCGCCAGGCATAGATGGTGCTCATCATGGCGTCCACGTCCAGCGCCGTGATGACTTGAAGTCGTCCTGGTGAACCACACAACAGTTGGGCAGGGTCTTGATCAGCCGGTTGGTCAGGGTGGTTTTACCCCCGTTGGTCACACCGTCGATGCCAATGATGTACTTAATGTTGTCGGTTTGGTTTGGTTCGGTCAGTCAGTGAAGAGGAGTCTCAAGAATGGTGTTCATAGGCTTCAGTAGTAAAGATCTTGTAACCCTTTTATTCACTCAACAAATAGTCCAGGTCCAGGTCAGGAAACAAGTCAAATGCAGCATTGATTAAATGAAAACCCGTATGACACAGATTGGCCATGTCCAATCAGTCATGCCTGATGGATCAACATCTGAATGTGACAGGAAGCTCCATTAACCCAGATTTTGAACCAATGTGTGCTCATCCGTCCATAGTGCAACAGGGAGTTTTTGAGAGTAGTGAAATGGTTGCTCAGCTGAACTCCTAATCTCTGTAGTTCCCCTTGCAACTGCTGCTCATTGCGTAGGGACATGGTGTGGCTTTAGAAACTCTGCCATTGTGTCCCAGACAGCTGAAGCCTTCTCTTAACCATAGATGCTGTATGAAGTTTTGTTTGTCTGACTTTTCATGCCGAGGTCGACAACAAACCAACAAACTTAAGAACAGGCAGTCAAGCAAGCAAGCATACACAGTCCAGAGTCAGCTGGCTCATATAGCCAAGATGACAGTAAGCAGCCACAATGTTGGACGTTTTCCAATTGTGTCAGTGCAGAGATTTCTATAACCTCAAAAAGAGACAGAGAATCAGCATCATACAAAACCAGATCTGCCTGTATATCTTCTGCCAAGGCAGTTATGGAGTCTAACTGCACAAAATGTCCCATTATTCTTGCTGTTAAAAAAACATGTTTGCCATATAGCCTAGGTAAAGCAGTATGACTGGAATATCTGAACAACTACTGGATGGACTGTCATGAACTTAGACCACATTTGTGGATTCAGCAGGACTCAGTTCAGCAATAAACCAAAAACTACCTCTGGCTCAGGTCAAGAGAGGGGAGTAAAGAGCAGAGTAAGTAAACAACAGACAGGAGTTGTTGTTTTGTTTTGTTTTTTACAGCTGTGGAGAATTAAATATTGTGACATGCTGTGTTATGTGAGTCATGTGTCTTCAATACACGATACCAACAGCAAGACCCATAAAGAAACAAATATGTACACAAACTGCATGTTTGTGAGAATATCTTTGCTCATGCATGCAGGTGGTAAACAGTTTCTGTCTGACACATGCTTCAGTCATGTTATGGATTAAGACTCACACGGCAGGAGACAATAGGAAAAATATTTCTCTGACCAAAGTTTTGTATGTATGCTGTCAGCTGGCAGAGACAAACTGAGCGTCTGGAGTGTCCAAATCCACCCTCCAAGACTGCATAAAGGAAAACACACACACAGCAGAAAATAGCTGTGTCCAGCCGGAAGAACGCTGCATCCTGAAGATAACATCAGATGCTGCTGTGGCTGCAGGAAATTCTGCTAGACTAGTGCATCGAGGGAGGACACTAGGACATTCTACAGTGAGCCAGTGCACCAACATCCCATCATGGATTTAGTACAACTATATTTGATTTTCGGTCCGCACACCAGATGATGTCTGATGAAGGGCAGGTGCCCGAAATGTCACGTTTATTACATTTTCAAGGGGCAGCTTCTGGTGTGCAGACTCTCTTCTTCACCTCATATTTACCCTTTGGTCCAGCACCCAGTATTACATTTTTTTGGTGTGTGTGTGCTATTTGCACCTGTTTTTGTCAGAAAGTACTCTGCCTTTTTTACTGAGTGCTACTGCCACACTTGAGTTAATAAGACACAAAAAGCATAAATTACACTCAGCATCCACAGGTGGTTTGTATGGCAGACAAGGTAACACAACCCCCTCCACTCATGTTTCAGACTTAAACATTGTCATTGACATCTGTGTCCCACTGCTGAAGAGAAGACCAGCTTATTTCTCAAGAAAATACCTAAAACAAAAATTCCACTACAGATTGTGTAGGATATTTCTAAATTATCCTCAGATGAGGTGTAACAGGGGATTATATGACTACACAAAATGTATTTTACCTGATGATTGTGAGCTACTCCTCCTCAGGCGAACCTTAATTAGCCTATGTTCCCTGCGTTCCTTTTTCAGGGAACCCCACGTTTGTACAAAGGCCCTTGTCCCACCAAAACTCTCTCTTTTGCCTTTGGTGCTCTGTGGGAGATGAGCAGCCAGTGATCCTTGTTCCAATCTCTTTTGTGTTTTATATCTCTGTGTTAATGTCCACATTTTAGGGGCCTGCCACTCCTAAATGAATGTACGGTAGAGGAAACACTGCGTATATTTCAACTTCTCCCTCCGTGGTTGTCGCACTCGCAGCCTTTTGCTCCGCCATTGTTTTTCAGTGAAGAAGTGTGAACAGGCGTCAGGCGCTAACAACGTGATAACGTCATAAGTACAGGAGCCCCAGGTGATCAATGCTAATGAGCTCAGTGTTTCACAACTTCAACAGGCTGAAAAAAGCCTCGAATCTGGATTGAAAACTACGTTTTCAGGCAAATTACAAAAATAATGCTTATTACAGGTTCGATAAACTGCCCCATATTCGTTTGAATATCTTTTTTTTTTAATATTCTAATTATATTCGAAAAACGAAGTTCGATGTCAAAGCCCTAGTATCGCTATCGGATTGGATCAGAAAAAATGGGATTGTGCATCTTTAGTTACAGAGGCAATGGGACCAAAGTGTTGCAGCTTGACGTTTAATGACATAAAAACAATAGCAATATTGGCAATTACAAAAGATACCATTCTATAATATGGAATCACAAAGGGTTATGGCAATTGTCAGATTCCTTCAGTGTCAGGTTTAAAAAGTAAATCTCAAAAATGTAACTTAAAATTTAACAAAAGTTCATTTTGAGCTCCTAGCAGGCAACCTAGCAACTGACAGGTGTCATCACAGATTTCTTTTGCACATCTCAAACAACATGATGTAGGTGTTAATCCTTTTTCTGCCACCTGAACCTAACCACAACCCCGGTTTTACAGACCAAAATGTGCTGCCAAATGTAATCCTATAGGCCAGAGGTCATGTCTATTTATAAATAAGTGTTCACAAATAAGAGTATTCAAAGATTCACGGGTTATCAAATAAAACCTCAAACTGCATTTAAAGAACTAAATTAGCTGGAGGAGAACAAAGAGGATTGTTTTAGATAGACAGATCAGTGAATGCCTGTGAGAGCCAGACTACATGCAGAAAGAAAACCTTGTCTGCTTTGACCTTATTAACAACCAGCAGCAACAACTTGTAAACCTGTTGCCATGGCCACCCAACAAAAACAACCAGGCATCCTGTAACCAGGCCCACACGTCAAACAACAACTTTCCTGGCAAACTAGTAACTAGCTATTCACGTGAACCACCTCAGTCTAGGGTGAATTGTTTGGGAGATTCCTAGCCATTTCTGAGCTGGGTGATGTTCTCCAGAGAACATGAGGGAGCATGACACCTTCATCACACTGACCATGGCCACCACAGTTGCGCTGTTTAGAAAAACAGAGCTGCAGCTTTTAAGGTATTTTGTGGACATGTTTGCCCTTTAAGGTTAGGGTTAACTTATTGGACAGGGCAGTGGAAGTATGACAGGAAATGATCAACCAGGTCAGGAGTCGAACCGGCAATCAGAGCCCATATGGAATGTGCTCTCTCTGTAGCAACATAAACCGACTGTGAGGTTTGTATTTGATTTCACATTAAATAAAAGTCTGGCTTCACACACGGCTGTCACAATGGTGGCCTATTGACCTCAACCAACTGCAACCGAACAAAACACAAAGAAACAAAATCCACACAACTCACTGCAAATACACAACCCAACAGAAAGTGTCTCCGCAGGACACAAAAAAAGTGATGAACCTCTGTTGGACAAAATTTTGACTTTTCAAATTCAAACCATTTCACTGTACAACAAGCACATGTGTGTACTACGATTCACACTTACACTGTTTTGTGTGTAATTGCAGCATGTGTTGCCAAATCAGTTCAGATGTTTTTCTGTGTTTTGTCTATTTGTATGTGTCTCCTAAAGAGGTTTAATAATGTATTCGATGCCTCCCGTTTCTTATTCTGGTAAAGGTTAATGGGACAGTGAGAAAGACAAGGGTCACAGCCAGAGAAGTCAGTTCAGACAGACAAACGAATCCAGTCAGGAGCAGGCAGGAGTCCAAAAGTCAAACCACAGAAACAAGATAGGAAGCACACAGCAGCATAACATACAAGCAAGGAACAAAGGAAGTGAACTGGTTTATTTGGTGCAAAGTCAATCAGATAATGAGGCGCAGGTGGGAGCAGGTGTGTGGCTGAGCGCAGGAGTGAGGTATGACAAGAAAAGGAAAAGTCTAAGAACACCTGGTGGACTGGTAGAGGAGGAAAATGAGGGGAGACGAATGTGGGACGGGAGAAGTGAGCAGCAGCTGGAAAACAAGGGCCGACAGAGAACTGAGGAGCAGATTGTGATAGCTGCTTTAACTACAGTAAAAGATTTGTGTACTTCCTCCACCAAAACAAGACACATACACACAACAACTGACACCCGTAGAGCTGAGCATGACAGCTGTTTAACATACGTATATAGTAACATAATATTTACAAAGACCCTGCCAGATTGATCTCAGCCGCAGCTTTTTCAAGGCTGCCGCCTGGAGAGGGAACTTTGAACTCATGTTGATATTTCAGCAACATGTCTACAAAACAGGTTTCCCAATGATGACGTTTAACCTACAGCAGCAGTTCCCAAACTTTTCAGGCCATGCAGTCCGCTTTTACTTTATAACCTAGCAGACGCAGCCTGTGCCATGCCAAAAAAGTCATATAGTCTATTTATCAACTGGGTTTGGTTGTACTTTTTAAAATTATTTTTATTATTAAAATAGTTTTAATTCAGGTTTATAAATTATTTTCTTGAATTGTACTATTTGCACTACCCCATTTGAAATAATGTAGTGAAAAAGGTGACAAGTTACAAAACTAAAACCCTCTTCATTCACTTCTACTACCCTGGTTGACATAAAAAAGGTGACTGTAGCCAAAAGGTGACACGTTTGCAGGTGTGATAATGTATATTATTTATTTAGTTGGTAAAATATAACACCATGGTATTGCTATTACCCTTATTTCCCTAGCAGCAGCAGCAGCAACACCGCAGTTCAGGAATCCTTGGCCTACAGTATCTAACATTGCAGTAGGTGCGCTAATGGCTCAAACATGTCAAATTAATCACTCCGAAAAACACAACATAGGCTACTCAAGTAACGTTACAAACATTTCCCTGGTGCACAAACCTAACTGACACACTAATAAACATACTTGAGTCGCATGTCCCACTGTGCAGCCAGTCAACAAGCACACCAAATAAATCATCTGAAAAATTCACCAGCGCAGCTTATAACCATAACCACAGTTATAGTCTTGCAACATTTAATTTGGGTCCATGCCTATGTTCCCACAGCCTTATGTTCCCACAGCCCTAAGATTTTTCTCAAAATTAGGCCCTATGTTCCCACTGGACTCTCTCTACCTATCTGGACTCTCTCTATCTGGCCTGTCTAGCCTCTACTGGGTCTTTTTTACTAAACTTAACCAACTCTTTTCTTCATTGCCTAAACCCAACCAATGGTGGGACCAAAGGGCTGTGGGAACATAGGGCCTAATTCAGTGACAACAAAAGTTAGAAATGTGGGAACATAAGGCTGTGGGAACATAGGGCTGTGGGAACATAGGAATGACCCCCATTTTTCAGCAACATGTCTACACTACAGCAATTGCTCTGCACTACACCACAACAGGACATGTTTGTTTCCATGGATACCACCTCCCTGGGCTGGGCCATAGCCATAGCTCATAGATATATATACGTATATATATCTATGGCCATAGCTCAGTTAGCATTGCAATGTGGTAGCTAGCTTAATCGTCATTACTCGCAAAACTGCAAACACACTCGAGTGCAAACATCTTCCCCTGCATGTGCACATGTTTGTCCGATCTCACAAAAATTAACGATTATCATGAGCATTCACTCACCCAAAAGAAGTATATTTTCAACAGACGACGGACACAAACTTTGTTCAGCTCCTCAGTTCTGCGCGCCCTCTTCTGGAGACTTCCGGGTTTGTGCGTCTGCTCTTCCTGTTCTTCTTCTGTTGGGATTTGAATGGCGGCTGGCATCCAGCTTAATGGTGCATTAGTAAAGTATATAATAAAGCATGACATAAAATATTAATATTGTAAAAACACGAAAATGTTTTATTACCAGGATATGAAAATGTGGAAATACCATAGGAAAATACCAATACATAGGCTATTATTCCATCCTTCACACTAACAACTGCACCGCAACATTCCTTAGATGTGTGACAAATGTGGTAGGTAAATTTCCTTCCTCATAACACATTTACAAAGCTGCAAAGCTTTTTTTTTTTTAATTCTAAATCCAGTGTTGTTTACATTCATTCAAGCTTGTAGGCCTCTTCCTTCCTGTCTTTGTTAGCATACTGTTTATCTCACTTTTTTATTTTCGGGCTGAAATTTATCTGAGCTACCTCTGGGATATCTAGAGAGGGTTTTAGGGAGTTATCTTAGCTGGAGTTTTATTTATTTATTTATTGCTGGACCTAGAAAACCCCAGACACATGTTATGTGGAGCTTTTGACTCTAGGCAAGTAAAGCAGGGAGTGTGATGTCATAATTTTGATACAAATTAATGCAAAATTAGGCTCACAAACAGAATCCAGCATTCACATCAACACACAGTAACTGTTGGTGGCCCAGTTAGTAGTCTTCCATAGTCTTTGTTTCCTTGTCCACAAACAGAGATATTTTTGTCTCAGGCTCTGGGACATAGCCTAGGCTAAATGATGGATTTCTGGAGGGTGGTGATATCTTTGTCCAGTTTTGGGACTTTGGGGGCACAGAGTATCTTTGATACTCCATTGTTCATGTTTCTGTCTGTTAAGAGTTTTTATTCTGTCACATTGTTCATACTGTGGCCTGTGACCCAGCCCTTGAGTTGGACTTCCTGGCAGGAAAACGTACAACATAGAAGCTCAGCAGGGAAAGTTGATTCCCAATGTTTAAGTACCTGACACACACACAAATCTAAATATGACCCACAAACATCCTCGCTCAACTGACATACTAGAAAGCACACAATGGCCTTAGCGCTGTTCATAGTTTGCTAAACAAATAGTGCAGCGGTGAGAATTTTGAATTCAGAAAGCTACTTTTTTTTGGGGGGCTTTTTCCCAACACGGGATTCAAACCGGGGACGCCTGCGTTGAGGACTGTAGCCTCTACATGGGGCGGCACCGCCCCCAGAAAGCTACTTTAAATCAGAACTCGAGCTATAAGTTATAATTGAATTAAATTAAATTGGAGAAGATGAGATCCGAGGAGATTGTAAAATCCAGTGCATGAAAATAATTCAACAAAATTCGAGGACTGACCTAAAGAATAAAAGAAATATATTGATGACATTTTTAACCTTGAATGTTTCACACAACCGTTCACAAAATGAGTCACTAACTTTGATCAAGTCTCTAAGTTCTGATGGCAGAGAAAAAAAGACATGTAATGGCTCCTGCCGTCAACTTTTGTATTTAATTAAATCCTTAAACATTTATCTTACAAATTAAGACCAACGTAAACACACAAAGTTCACATTCTCCAGTATATAACATATTGTAAAAATAAAATTACATTAACAAAATCAGTTTAAAAGAACTGTTTTACTTTTTTTTTTTAAACAATAACCCACATTCCTGACAGTCAGCTCATGTGCTACAGTATATACAACATCATAATGTACATTACTATGAACGTGAGCCGATAATAAATCAACGTCTGCAAACTGTCTGGCTGATTCAGCTTCGTAGTAATGACAATGAAAACAATGACAAGAACAACACTGGAATGAGCAGTAAACAAAAACATACACTGAATGAGAATGCATTTATCAAAACAATTGACCACTGTCAATCAGTATTGCCCAAGTCACAACAGCAAGAGTCATTTTTCGTATTTAAGGAGCCCCTGTACAGTACAAACAACTACAAGAAAACACATACAGATCATATAATTCTATTGTTTCTCATTAACAGCTTATATACAAATCTAAAAATGCTGTTAGTTGTAAAAAATGTGCAGCATGACGCAGGAAGCCTTGTAATGAACAACTTTTTGCATTAAAGAAACTATTTCGTTAAACAGTACTGTAGGATGCACATGCAGATTCTTTAAAAAGACGACATATTCGCCTGCATGGCCTCAAACGCACCAGAGCCCTTCAGTTTCTACATTTACATCTAATGTCAGGAAAGTTGTCGTGCTTCTTCTGCTTCTATTTACAACAAGGTTCTTTCCCTCCGACGAACAAAGGCGTGTGTACCTTAATCAGTTAATTAACTGTAACCATTAAGGCAGAATAATCAAGGCACAAGTTGTTGGATGTTATAATGCAGGAGTGTTACAGAATTATGTAAGGAAAAAAACATGGAAGGAAGAAGAATCAGGAAGCTTTTATGATTTTCAGGGCTTCGTTAAATCAGTGTCTATACACAAATGAACAGATTCCTATGGGTTAGTGTACAAAAATAGAGGCCGAATTCCCAGCTTGAATTATTGTCCCAGTCTGACACTACGCACTGATGTCCCTCACTTTAAAGTCACTTTGCATGAAAGCATCTGCAAAACTGGTATTGTGTGACCATACTGTGGGTGTCATGGTAACCAGAGGTGTTGCAAATTCAGCCAGGACTGGAAATCTTATGGATTCCACCTTTTGGATGATGATGTGTTCAGAGGCTTCCACTGATTTTGTTATTTTCAAATATGATCAATCAGGTCAGATTTGGTTTATGAAAAAACCTTTGACGCCGACTTGTTGTAGTGACGACCCAGTGGGGTCTCGGTGGCTCACCTGGTGGAGCGTGTCCAACCTGTGCTGCACACCATCCCGTCCCACATTCTCCTGCTTCTCTCTATGATTATCACAAGGCCATAAAAGACCCAACAAAGTAACTCTGACATTATGATTTAGAGAGAAACAGTATAGATAAACTGATGGTTTTCACATATTGACATGTGTTGTATTATTTTTTGTAAAGTGAAGCAAAACCTCACTATGAGTCTCCACCCTCTGTACAGACAGTGCAGGATCCTGGGAGCCAACACGGCTGTAATGGCTTCATCTGAACTGTGGAAGAAGACAGAGGGCCGACATATCAGCTGTGGCTCAGGAGGTAGAGCGGCTCGTCCCCTTATTAGAACCTCGGCGGTTCGATCCCCATCACCTGGGGTCCACGTGCTGATGTGGTAAGAAACACCATGGGATTGTGGAAAGTCGTAGGTTAATTGGAGCTCTTGAGCTCGAAGCGGCTGTAAACCTGCTTGGATTTCATCTTGTTGTATTGATTCACCAGGTCCAGTTTGCTGTGGCCCAGTGTCATCCGCTTCTGGTCATGCCGGCTCATCACCGCGCCTGGGGAGGGCGGGGGAGGTGGGCTCTGCTGGCTCTCTGGCTCGTTTTGAGACAAGTCTTGCCCCCCCCAGAACGAGGTGTGAGGGGACTGGGACCTTAGTCCTGCTGCTCCTCCCCCTCCTCCTCCTCCTCCTCCTCCTCCTCCTCCTCCTCCTCTGTAGATGTCTTTGTCTTTGGGCAGGAAGCGGTCAGACAGCTTGTTGAGGAACTGGTTGGAGGAAGTCCGCTGCTTGGGGGTGAGTTTGCTGTCATTGACCGGGGAGGGGGTCTGGGTCTTGGGGTTCAGATTTGAGTTGGGGGTGCTATGGAACAGGTTCACTTTGTGGTCATACAAGCCCAACGCCTGGAACTTAGAAGGAACGCCACCGATGTTGGACCTCATGATGTCCCCTGGGTTGGTCTTGGTCCACTCGATGCCCGCTGACTGACCATATGGTGGCGGCGGTCGGTCGGGAATCACAATGTGATTGGCCACTCCATTAGCAGAAACCCGCGACCCTGGTGTCGGGGTGTCTCCGCCTCCACCTCTCCGCTCAGGGCTGAGATGAGAGCTGTTGCTGGACTCCTTCTTGTCGTGGCTTTGCGTGACCTTGTAGACGTTGTTGGTAGTCATCCCGGGGGCGGCCTTCACGCTGGAGACGCTGTTACTTGATTGGCTGCTGGAGTTTTCGGAGCAGCCTCTGTCCCTCTGCCTGCAAATATTCACAAAGTGAAATAATATTTTAGCTGAAAATTAGGGGAAAAAAGTATTTTAGTAACTCATGTGTGACTCGTACCTATCAGAGATTAGATCTAGCCCCAGCCCTGGGCCGAGCCCCATGCCCATGCCCATGCCAATGCCGGGGGCCATCATGGCCTGGTAGGAGGGGAGGTAGGGCATCCCCTCCTCCTCGGGGTTGTAGAAGCCGTCAATGATTTGCGAGTCGGCGTACAGACATCGAAACTCCCGGTCAAAGCTGTCGGTGATGCGTCCAGAGAAATGCATCACCATGTTGCTGTGCACCTGAGACGACAGCCAGGTGAAAC
Organism: Trachurus japonicus; assembly: GCF_045865225.1. Classification (NCBI taxonomy): domain Eukaryota; kingdom Metazoa; phylum Chordata; class Actinopteri; order Carangiformes; family Carangidae; genus Trachurus; species Trachurus japonicus. The sequence continues at coordinate 21,680,968 of NC_140911.1, forward strand.
TGGAGAGGAGGGGAGGAAGAGGAGGGGGGAGAGAGAGGGCAGAAACAATGTTAGCAGGAGATGTCAGGTCCTCAACATGGAGTTTGAATATATTACAATAAACAATATTAAATGCACTCAACTACAAAATCTATTATTCGTATTTATTGAAGTGTATCTTATTCTTTACAGGAAAACTCTCTGTTGAAGACTACTTTTTTTATGCTGGTATGTGCTGTTTCTTCTTTTACTGACTCTCCGTCTATCTATATTTATGGTGCTTAGGGACCAGAAAATGAGGCTCAGACTTCACACATGAGTTGTGTTTGTGCAAATGAACTCTTCCAGCTCCAGCTGATAAAACTGCAGATCCGCCTCAGCTACTTCCTGGATACTGGGTGAGTCACTGTGACTGTGAGTCATGAGCTTATCACGAGTGGCAGAAAAAAAGACTGTGATGGCTGAACAGAGGACACAAAGGGTCAGAGGTCCAGGTCCAGTGACTGAGAGGTGTCACCCAGCAGGTCTGAGAACAGGCAACCATATGTTCTCCATTGAAATGAAGGAGGAGGAAATCACCAGGAATCATCGATTGATCAATCAATCCAACTTAGTTTGTATAGCACATTTCACACAAGCTCTAAAAATAATAAAACCCCCTTATAAAAAACTCCACCCCTGTCAACTTCACACCCACAGAACAACTACAACAATAGACATAAGACAATAATAGTGAAGAAACACTGAAGAGTAGGTAGGGAAGGTAAGGAAGGGTTAAAACTCAAAACAGAGGAGTTGTAATTCAAAGAGTAAAACCAAAAATAAATGGTAGATATTGAAAATGAGATGAAAAATTAAGATAGTAAAGATAAAATAAATTATCTCACTGATTAAAACACATTTTAAGTCCGATTTGGTTTCCATGGTTATCAGAATCAGAATCTGATATACTGATCTGATACCAATACTGTATATGCGATGCAGAAATTAGTTTTCATAAATATTTGGTTTGCAAAGAACAACCGGTAAGTAGAGAAACTTGTTTTGACTTGACAGTGTAACAGATGAAGCTACACTCATGCCAGAGCGCGAGAGCCTCCACTTAGCAGCTGTTTTCTACTTCTCTGCCTTGTGTCACAAACACACCTATTGTTGCCTGTTTCTGTTAGTCTGTTATTTATTGAGTGGACACTTCTCTCCTCCTCTTCATGAAAGCTGTGTGTGTGTGTAAAAGTGGTTGTTGTGTAGACGCTACGTGTGGATTAGAGCCACACTCCTTCCTCTGAATGTGTAGGCTGAGTGTCTGGGAGTCCCTGAACAACAGCAGCAGCAGCAGCAGAAGAGATGCCGAGGAACCTGCCGGGCGGCTCGGCTCCGTCATAAATCAGTCAGAGCTCAGATGTGTTGGCTAAGTTTACCTAGTAAGACATCTCTGGTATGTTCTGAAGAGGAGGAACCAAACACAACACACCTCCATACAAGTCAGTACCTTGTTTTGTTTAGGAACGCTCCATTAACTTTACCACGGAACTGTGGGTCATATTTTCCGTGAAAGGGCAATAATGCTGAGATAAGATCAGTGAGACTCTAATCTCTCTCTGTTTCCTGGAAAATATAATATATCTATAGGGTAATACATATACTGTAACAACGCTTAGTTTTTGGTTCTTTTTATAGACAAACATCTGACATCTGGTGACAGTTCTGAGGAAGGCAGAAGACACACGCCAAAACTAGACAGCAAGGTAAAGAAACCTTCTTTGTAAAAAAGAACCAAAAACTAAGTATTCAGTAGACATAATGAACTTTTACAATAACAACACATTTAACAATTTATTTTTGTAGTTGGAGATTTGTTGAGAAAACAACTAGAAAGATATAATATAATATTTATTTTAATTGCAATGGATGGAAGTGAGATAAAGATAAGAAAACTAAATACAAGGTTGAAAAAATAACACATTTTTCTTATTCTTTAAAAAGTTCCTGTTGTTATCATACATATGTTTTAAAAAGAATACACACTTTCATACATCACGGAAACTCAAATATAAAATGTCTTAATCTAACGTAGTTCTTCCACTAAAATTTTGGGGAAAATAAAATCTAATTCAAAACATGATTTGTTTTTAAAAATGAACAGTTCAACTGATGTTAATTTTTTAGAAAGGTTATTTTGGAGGAAGAAATTAGTTTTTTTTTCTGCCGTCTCCATCCATGTCCGTATTTGTTTTGATTTTTCCCTTTTTTACTCTTTTTTTAAAGTAGTTCTTGGGCTTTTGTGCCTTTGATTGATAGTATAGCCACAGAGAGACAGGATAGGGAGGCAACGAGGGGAAATGACATGCAGCAAAGGGCCGCCGGGGGATTCGAACCGGGGCCCGGCTGCAGCGAGGACTGTAGCCTCTGTATATGGGGCGCCTGCTCTGCACCCACTAAACAATGGTGGTAGTTCTACTACTCTTTAACCAGTTATTTATCCACTAATTATACACGGTTGACCATAAAGTTGGAATGATTTTGTTTTCAGACATTCCTCTTTTTTACAAACTTTAATTGTGGTTTAATTTTCACAGTGATATGTTTGGAAGAGATTCATCAATAACGTTTTAAGAAAATATACACTTTATCTATCAAGAATAAATCACATTGTCACAATCTTTTTATGAGAAGAGGTAAAAAAATATATATTTTAGTCCAACTTTATGGGCAACAGTGTATAAACTACATTACAGCTCTGTTCTCTGTGGTCTCTGTAATAAACTCAGGTCTTGACCTCACCCTGTAAAGAAACTTGTATTATGAACTGGTACTGTACAAATAAAATTAATTTAATCTCTCTTTTCCTGTGCCGGATCACCTGTCTGTATCTCGACAGTAACGCTGACTCAGGTAACACACTGACTACAGATAAGACTCCACATCAAATAACTTAAACTATCACTTCAACAGGTTAGAGCAGTTGTTATCTCCATATCACTGAATCAGCATTTATCATTTGCTTCTGGCTCTAAGGAACGGATTCGGGCGCTGCCCCGGTATCAAAGGGCGACCAGGTGTTTTACAGGTGTGATATCGGTGGATGTGGAAGGGGAAGGAGAGAGCGGTGAGGGAAGGTGGAGGGAGGGTGGAGCGCAATGAAGCGATAAAACAACATTTCCCTCGCCTTAGCTGTTGACAGCTCGTCAGACCTCGCCCTTCATTCCACAGTCAGAGCTCGGCCCCGCCCACATTCCCGACCTGACTTCACCTGTCCAGTTAACCACCGCACACGCACCTGCCACCACACTTTAATCCAGGGATCAAAACTGCACCGATCCTCTGTCAACTCTGAAAACCATCCCAATGTTCAGCACCTGAATGCAACACGATGAGGAAGGAGAGCAGGAAACGACAGGAAGTGATGAACAACAACAAACAGGGCAGGTGAATGAAGCTGGTGACACACCTGAATCAGGCAATACCGCACACGGATGAATGAACGGGCGATTACAAAAATCTGTCCTGACAAACAAACACCTGACTCATGAATCATGAATGTGATCAGAAATGTGGAAAGCCAGTCGGTGCAGACATCAGTCAGGAAATGAGACTGACTTTAATTTCTTGAGCTGTGGAGCTCCAGCAAACCACTGGATCTGCACAGGCTTAGCTAAAGTTGACCCCTGACCTCCCTGGAGAGGACGAGAGGAGCGGAACGTCTCTGATGGTTTGAGCTGCTTCCTGTGTCCAACTTTCATCCTGCCTCCACCAGTGCTTCCTATGCTGGGTTTGTACAGACTATGATCAAGACGAAATGAGTTAAACAGATGAAACTGAAAAAAAAAGGATGAAGAAGTGGTCCAAATGTAACTGAGTAAAAAGCTGTGGCACTTTATTGTGCCTTACATTCATACTGTTTCATCTGTTTGCCTATGATAAAAGGACGTTTGTCAATTGTGTGTGTGCTACCTCCTCGAACAAAAACAAAAAGGTGGAGCAAATGGAAAATATGATGCTTTAATAAAGCTCTCTGGTTTTACTGAGAGAGTTACAACAGGAAACACACGGTATTTTTATCAACATGCTCTGACAGTAAGTCGTTCAAATCCCCTGAGTTTTACAACACTGTAACAACCCAAGAGCAAAACAAAGTGGAGCTAAGCCCAGGATGAATGACAACAGTTGTTTTGCAGTTCAATTGAAGTTGTAACAGTTTTAGTCGACTGACAAACTCTTCTGATGATCGATCATAAGTTTTTGTCCATCTATAAGAAACAATTCCACAAACCTTTAGCTAGAACCTTTGATGCTTTTATTTGTCATAAGTATATGACAGCAACATGAAGGGGGAGCATTTTGGTGCAGTAGTTAACACTGTCGCCTTACAGCAAGTAAGCAACAGTTAGGTTTGGTTCTAGCAGATAATTATGTTATATATGGCTGTGTGTGGATGTTGTGTGTATATTGTGTGTGTGTGTGTGTAATGACTCCTCGGCCTCAAGTTCACATCAATGTGGTTGTAATTACATAATTATAGGTCTTACTCTGGCATTTTCTCAAATGCAGCTCGTTGCTAGTGTCTTTACTGCACAACACAAGCTTTTTCACATAACTTCTGCATGCATGCACACACACACTGACATTTGCAAACTCATCCTGGCTGCTGAGCTCAGGCAGTTGGTCGACTTATCAGGACGATGCAAAGTAAATGTCAAACACCGAGCGCTGCCGTGTGTCAGTCGACGCCTATTAATGTGTGTGTGATCACTGTTTGCTCACTTCAGCAGCTTGAATGTGTCTTTGTCTGTATGTGTGCTTTCATATACACACAGTAAAGTTGTGTGGAACTTCTGCTGCATCATGACAACAGACAGACACCTGCAGGTACAGGTCATGTCACAAGCCTTGAAAAAACTGCATCTCTTAAAGGGATAGTTCAACATTTTGGCAAATTGGCCCATTGCCATAATTGCTATAGTCATAGCAGTAGGTTCATTACCTTTAATTGTAGGTGTAAGCTATTTTCAGTACGGCGGAGCGCAGCAGCAGGCTGCTCAGAGCTACGCTATGGAGGCTAACGGAATTTCTTGGTTTCCCTCATTAAACTCATCAAATACAAAATCCCAAAACTCCACAGCGCTTTTGTAGACAAGTTGTGACCTGCACAACCACCACGCTATGAGATAATGACGGAACGATACGAAACGGAGCCGTTTTCGAGGTAAATACATACAAAACCGCTGATGCGCGTTGCGTTCAGGGACAGTTTTTCAGCAAGCAGTCTCCGTATTTACCCTGTATTTACCTCGAAAACGGCTCCGTTTTGTATCGTTCCGTCATTATCTCATAGCGTGGTGGTTGTGCAGGTCACAACTTGTCTACAAAAGCGCTGTGGAGTTTTGGGATGTTGAATTTGATGAGTTTAATGAGGGAAACCAAGAAATTCCGTTAGCCTCCATAGCGTAGCTCTGAGCAGCCAGCTGCTGCGCTCCGCCGTACTGAAAATAGCTTACACCTACAATTAAAGGTAACGAACCTACTGCTATGACTATAGCGATTATGGCAATGGGCCAATTTGCCAAAATGTTGAACTATCCCTTTAATAAATGTATATTATTTACACTTGCCCCAGGTAGCTAGCTAAATAACAAGTTTGATTCTCTATTATAAACTCACTTTTGTAAAAAGGCCTTTTTAACCCGTTAGGCAACTAGTTGGTGCAACTATTTCACATTTTATTTTGGCTTTATTCATGCTTTTTGTCTATATTCATTTTATTTTATCTGCACACAAATCCTGTAACTAGTAACTACTTATGAAATATTTATAATGGAAAGAATCAGCCTGTGCATATTCTCATTTGTCCAGGTCATAGGTTCTCAAAGGAATTTTAAATCGAAAGCAACTGGACTTGGTTATTTGTCTAGGAAGATGTTTCATCTCTCATCCAAGAGGCTTCAACAAATAACCAAGTCCAGTTGCTTTCGATTTAAAATTCCTTTGAGAATGGAAAGAATCGCTTTCTCCATGAGGCTTTAGGGATCCAGATTTGAGGATGCCTGGAAGTAACATTTAAGTTCATTTATTAATTGTTTTTTGTCTCTACAGGACACACAGAGGAGTTAGTGAGGGGTTAGGTTCATGCTTAATGATGAAAATGTGTGTATCTGTGTGTCTGTTTTCTGTCCTCACCTGTACGACCCTGCTATGACCTCTTCACAGTCGATGATCATGAACTTCTCCAGCACCTGACCGGTGAATTTCTTCCCGCTCTTGGTGCAGTAGGTGTCCCCACACACGCTGCGAATACGCATGTTCTGCATGGAAACACACAGACACTGTTAGAGACCTGTGAGCTCATGGAAGAAAGGGGGAATGGAGGGAAATTAGAAAATCAGGGAGTGGTTCTGTGATGTGATTATGTTCTTTACTGTTCTTTAGTGTGGTTATAAATCAGCTCTACGTTCTATATAAATTCTCTGAAAGTATCAAATTGTCTGTCCACAGATAAAAAGCACACAGTCTGTATTCAGAACCTGAGCCTTAAAAGCAGCCGTCAAGCATCCTGTAACTCTGTGATGTCACAAGAAAGCAACACTTTGCAGGGTTTGGTTTCAGAGAGAGGCTCAGAACCTCCTCTCTTCTGATTGGCTGACACTGACCTGTTGTTACCAGAGAGAGAAGTCATAAAACTACACTGAGGTGGTTTCCATATTTTCTCATGGCCCAAGCCTCCAAAATGTACCTTTTACTATGGTAAATTTACGAGGTGTATGTATGTGCTATGCTGTGGGATATGTGCAATATGTGTTATGTTATGGGATATGTGCAATGCTGTTAATGTCTTGTGTTTGCTGGGTTGGCATGGCTGAGGTGTATTGTTTTTTGTCATTGTGGCCATCAAGGCATTTATGGCGCAGCTACAGAGTCCAAGACAAATTTCCCTGAACGGGACAATAAAATGTATCATATCGTAAAATCTGGAGCTTTAAAATCTACGAATGACAAATCAGACTCTATAGCTATAAGACGCTCATTTCCTTCTACCTATTTTGCTGTGTCTATTGTGAGATGATGGAACAAACAGGAAGCGGTGATGTAACTGCTGCATTTTCAGGTTGAAACACTCTGCAGGGCCAAGGGAGAAAAACACCAGACAGAGTGAGAGCAGCTTAATGAGGACGAACTGAGTGTGTCCTCATTAACATGGACTGAGTCTCATTAGCAGATGCAAACCAGAGTTTTACTCTGAGTTAAGACAGCAGCTGCTGCAGAGCTGCACAGGGATTAAAAATAAAAATGTCTTCTTTTTCACATTCCCTCGTCGACGGAGCTGTGTCTATGTGTGTCCTTTTAAGCTGTAGGGGAAGTGTGAAAACTGGAGTGAGTCTGGGATTGTGCTTACACTCAGGTGTGAGTTCTGGATGTCGAGGACGGAGCACATCTCAGTGAAGTAGCTCAGGTGCTTCTCGTCCAGCAGGATGTAGACGGGGATCCGGCGCTTGTTGGACGCCTCCATCAGGTCACAGAGCAGGTCCACGTCCGTGAACATGTCCATCACCACAGCAATCACCTGCAGCAAATATTGTTATTATTATTATTATTATCATTACTACTGTGTGAGAAATCTCAGGGATATTTTCTTCAAATGATCCAAACTCACTAGTGAATGCGCAAATTTACAAATCACCAAAGAGCAACTGACACAGATAAAACGATAGAGAATGAGTCAGAATAAAAAACAGGTAAGATTTAAAATGTGTTAAAAACAGTTACCGGTATGTGATTAATTAGTTTATTGACAGAAAACTCATCTGCAAAAACTCTGATGACTGAATTATTGTTTTTATTTAGACTCTCATTAGGCAGAACTGTTGAATTATCTGCTCCCACCGCCTTGAAGAGGATGACGAGTTTGTTCTTCATTGTGGTCGACTGAACATTTTAGTTTTGAACTGATATTTAGAAAAACAACGTTTTTGAAGGGATCAGCTCTGATTGTATGTTTTTTGTTTTTTTTAATTACACTAAATAACATGTCTGCTTTGGAACCTCCCATACAAACATAAATTTATTTTTGAAATAGAAAGTTAGCCCCACTGGTCTGCTTTTGTTGTTGACAACAGAAGAAGATTCATTACATGGAATTTCAACTCTGAATCTTCAAAACAAAAGATAATCATAGCTTCAAAAACTGCAAGTGCTTTGTAGCATGCATGTTCACTGAGTCCTCTGAGTTTGACAGTTTGACATTACAGCTAGATTTACCTGCTCCAGGGGCCTGGGGCAAAACAAACAAAAACAATAAATTCATTGAAATGCCTCTTGGTTAGTTCACACAAACAACAAACAGCAGCTTTATTTGACCCAGAAACCCAGAAACCAACTTCTGCTTTATGTGAGTCAGTTTACATGTAAATAATTAGTCAATACAGAAAAACATCAACCTAATAAAAACTACATGCAGATGGAATAAGAGCCAAACACGAAGCTTCTCCAAGGTCAGACATCCAGAAATAACTAATTAAATTACTTAGATTTTCATTTAGGTTATATTTAATTAATTGTTTTTATCATATGTTATTACATTACTGAATTTTATGAGGCAGGTATGTGTGGTTATATGAACTTAGTCCGTGTTTCAGCTAGAGGTGTTTCTGCCACCAAACAGCCTTTCAAACTTTTATTCATCAACAAAAAGTGCACAATTAGGCAAAGCAGAGAAATGAGAAATGTTTTATTGTCACTGTGTATTTTTACTGCCTGATTGTTGATTAATATTGTTTTTAATTGTTTGATTTGTTTAAAGCACCTTGAGATGCATTTCATGTATGAAAGGTGCTATATAAATAAAATTATTATTATTATTATTATTAGGGTCATACTCTGCACCAAAGACTGTACACAACTGCAAAGAAGCGCTAAAATGTATTATGGGTTCTTTTTTTCTTTCCCCTCACATTTTTTTTCCTCTAAATTTGTGGCTAAACTTGGTGGTTCAGATTTTTTTTTAAATTTTAACTCTTGTTTTTTGTCAACCAAAGACAATATCATGCATGTTTCCAAAACTGTGGCTTTTTTGGCCCCTGAACATCTCACTTTACAATCACACTCTATATACATTAAAAAGAGCATTCCATATGGTGGGTGTCATTCAACATTATTCACACACACATGAGGAATGTGTGTGTATGCTGAGAACAAACCCCGCAAACCTGTACGCAGATACCATTTTGGCAATGCAAATGAATAACATAGCGTAGTTCAAATGACCGAGGACACTTCACGCACTCATTTATCACCCGTCAGTGATGAATGTCAATGTCAACGCACCAGGGAAAACACGCACAACCACACTATTTTATATAATCATGGCGACAGTGCAGAAAATAGACACGAGTTATGTAATAGAAAAGTGACTACAGCTCTTCATTAAAACAAGTTGAACTTGTGAGTGAGAATGGCAGTGAGTGGAGTGAGCCCAGCTCGGCGGCGACTGACACCTGATGACCTCACTTAGAGACGAGTCATTTGATCTGAAACCTGCTGACTCTGCACAAACCTGTGAGAAAGAGGTCAGTGTCACCGCCATGTCTCAGAGAACTCGTTGTGTTTCTACATCTGATGCAGGTTCAGGTTCCTGTTTTTATGTCTACGAGCAACAGACCCAGTGATCGTGTATATAAAGTGAGTCTAACAATAAACACACGGAGAAGGAGGAAGAGCCTGTGGAGACGTGTGACTCATCTGCAACATGTGTCCATAAACCAGCTGTTCTCTGTTCTTTGACTGTTGGATGATGACCTGAGCTATTAAAGACCATATAAATTTTAAACGTTACAACCTCATGTTTTACATAAAAGTGATAACTAGTACCAATGAGAGATCAGCTGAAGTTAACGATTATATATTACGGTAGTTTAGTGGGTGTCAGTGAAGGCATCAAGACAACTAGGCACAAAGCAAAGAGAAAAAGCACAAAACAATAAAACAACTGACTTAGAGACACAAAACAACCACAAGGAGACTAAATGTGATGATGAGACATAATGTGATTAAAATGAGAGAAAACAACCATCAAGAGACAAAAAGTAAACAGAACAGCAAAAGAGGCGCAGAACAACTAAAACAAAATTCATACAACCACGTAAAAGACACAAAACAGCAACGAAGAGACAATATGCAAGTAAAAAATTTAAAATAATACACAAAACAACAACACAGAGACAAAACACAACTAAACTGAGACAAAAACAACCATAAAGAAACAAAAACTGACACAAAAACCCTCAGAACTCGAAGCCACGTAAAACAACTCAACGTAAAAGTGACTGACACAAGATAAAGCAACCACAAAGAGACAGAAGATGACTGAAACGAGACACAACACAACAACGAGGAGACAGAAAGGGACCAGAGGGCCCTGTGGTTCACGACGACCATGAGTCGAACTCCTCTGGCCTGTGGGGCGGAGATCGGCAGCTGAGTGAGTGACAGAGTGGGCAGTCGGCCTCGGTGCTCAGACACAGATAAGAGCTGATCAAACATGTGAGGCTGAGGGGGGAGGGAGGACGGTGTGTGTGTGTGTGTGTGTGTGTGGCTCAAACCTGCTGCATTTGCTTGTAAGCAAACCAAGCAGAAACCTCTGGAGGCAGAAATGATGCATTCAGGTGAGAGGGACAAAAACAAAAGCAACCAACTGACAGGAAGAAGGAGCAGCGAGTTCTTTGACATGTTTATCAGGAAATATTCTCCACCTTCATATTTGTATTCATGAATAATGACTCAGCTCCTGCAAGCAATTTTAAGAATCACAGTGTGTGTCTTGTATGGTGTGTTTATACATAAAAGGTATTGGACTTAAAAAACTACTGGACTTTTAGCAAAACTTTAACTATTGGGTTCAAAATCTTACTTTTATAAATAACCTACTATTACAGTATTGATCATTATCATGACATAGCTGATTTCAAAATATTTATTTTGAACAAAATTGAACTTGTTATCTTTGCATCACCTGTGACAAGTTAAACTAAAGACTAAATGTGCACCTTTATGCACAGTGCATCTGGTGTGTGTGTGTGTGTGTGTGTGTGTGTGTGTGTGTGTGTGTGTGTGTGTGTGTGTGTGTGTGTGTGGACCCCCCTGCTGCCCCCATGACAACCGGGTTAACAACAGACTGACCTCTGATTAATTTATGGATTAGCGTTTATTTAAGTGCCCTGCACTATAAACAGTAATGAGGTCAACCAGAGTTGGCTTTAAGGAGATTAAATGGGAAATGTTAGATAATTATTACATTAGGTAATCGCTTTAGAAATTAAATTTGAATTAGTAAACCCTATTTTCACTGACAGGCCTATTTGTAGCCTATAATGTGAAATGTAATTTTCTATTCCTCAGGCAAAACTTTTAAACAACTTTTCTTGGTTGTTGAGTTAAACTGTGGTGTCTCTTACCTTCTTGGCCTTATTGATCAGGGATCTGATCAGGTCTTTGACATTGTGGGACTTGTCTCTCTGGAAGTAGATCTGCGTCTCCGACGGTCCGTATCTAACTGGAGAGTCGGGCCAGCCGAGCTCCAGCAGCGGCGGCTCCTCGTCGGACATCATGGGGAAGTAAGTCCCGGAGGTGAGCTCGGACACGGCGTCTCCGTCCCCGAAGTCCCGGTCGTTGGGGCCGGAGCCGTTGCTCTCGGAGCCGCCGCTCTTGGCCGCGTTCTGGGTGATGTAGCGGATCTCCAGCGGGGACAGAAAGTTGAGCTCCCGCTCCTCGGACAGCACCCTGCGGTACTCCTTCTCCCCGTGCTCCAGCAGGGCGTCCGTGGCCAGCCGGGCCGCCTCGTTGTGGCTCAGCTCCAGCGCGGAGCCGTGGCGCCAGGGGGACTTCACCTCCTCCAGCCGGGCGGCGAGCTTGCCCAGCGGCTTCCTGCCGTTGGAGCTCGGCCGCAGGCCCTCGGAGCTGATCATGGTGCGTGTTGTGTATGCGCGCGCGCGCGTGTGTGTGTGTGTGTGTGTGTGTGTTTGTGCAGTCAGCAAGTCTGGGATTAATTTAACCGATTCTTAATTAAAAGAATACCCTCACACAGACAGACCCAACAGCCCCCTAAGAGGCCGTGAGTGGATGAACAAACTACTGCTGCGCTGCTGTGGAGACATGGTGAGGAGGAGCCATCAACAGACTCTGGGTCAGACAGCCTGCTGAGGCCGGGGATCGACAGCAGATCAATAATCCACCCTCAGGTCACAGCTGCGCGGGAGGCTGCTCACATCTACTTAAAACTATATGAGAAGACCTGTAGTCGCACAAAGTCACCACACACACCCTCACGCGCGGATATTTACGGTGTTTTGTCTCGGTAATGATCCAGACGGGGAGCAGGTTCCTCTCTGTCCGCCGCGGTTTAATGGTCCTCGCTTCTCTGGTTCCCGTCCGGTCCGACAGGAGCTGCTCTGTCCCTGGAGCCTCCTCCCCCTCCCTGGGTGTATGTGCGACTGAGCGTCTGTGTGTGCGTGTGTGTGTGTGTCTCCTGCTCACCTGTTACTACCTGACCTGTCATTGGTTTCTACTGTGGCTCCTCCTCCAACAAAACCCCTCCCTTCCTCCGCCTGTCTCTCCGTTGTCAGGCCAACCGGCTCAGGTAGATCAGACATTTCAAAATAAAGCTCCATGAAAGACACGATCAGAGAAGTTTAGTGTTTCACCGCAACTTTAGTTCAAGGTGCTCTATGATGATTTTCACAAAATAGTTGTTTGTGTGTTTAACATTTTTTGTACCGTCGGTAACAATAGGCTACCGAGAAATCATTGTTAATAAACAAAAAAGTAATTCCCATAAAATGAATGCTATACCTTGATAATTTTCACTAGCAATAACTCTTTCTATTTGTTTTTGTTATATTTGGTCCAATAGAGAAAAGAAAGCCAGTCATAAAATTGTCTCCACTTGTTGCATGTTGCTGCATTTAGATGTTTGGCTGATTTATGCTTCAGATGCAGGTAATGAGTGTGATCTCTATTTACCCCCATACCACTTAATGTGCCTGGGCTCATACTCTTTGTTATCAATGAACCCATCAGGTCTTTACACATAATGAAATCTCATGTTTATGACAGTAATTCAGATCTGAATCTTGTTCGTTGCTTTGCAAGATGTTGTGTCCAAGTGTAATACATCAGATGTCTTATTTTGAAAGGAGCCTAGCTTCCTGTCTTACTCATGCTATCTGAGGTTGTCTTGTCTCCTTATGGAAACATAAAATCATAATTTTTATTCTCTCTGCTCTCTCTGACTGGGCTTTAGATCAATTTATTGAAAATAATTTGTTTGTACATTTTGAAAACAAACAGTGATGGGAAATAGGCCTATAGTAGGCTACTGCAGAAGAAAAAGGGATTGTCCCTTCTTGTCTTTTCTTTTTACTTCTGTCCTCTTATCAATAGGCTACAGACACAAATCAAATATCAATAAGAATCATAATTATCAAGAATAAACTATAAAGATAACGTGTTACACATTTACGCACAGTTTAAACACTGCACAAATTACAGGGAAGTGGTTTCATGCAGTCACTTCTCACATGGTGTGTGACATGGCAATGCCCCCCCCCCCCCCACACACACACACCCACGAGACTCCCTGTCTCTGTCCCTGTGGTAATGTGTCGCATGTGGTCAAGAACCATTTCCTTCTACCTCATCCATGATTAAGATCACATAATAATGCAAAGGATGGTCTCTCTCTCTCTCTCACTCTCTCTCACACACACACAAACACCTCGCTCCATCTGCCACATAGGGATCAAGTAATTACCCGGCACAGAGATTACTGCCTCTACTCCCATAGTTGCTTTGTTGCTCAATAACAACATTAGCTTCTATCAGTCTGAAACTCATTATCAAATATCATTATCATTCCCACAGATAGAGATATTACCAAACCTTTCTATATGTTGTTTACATATCTATTTACTGTGTGTATTATTATTATGATTTCTGAGATAATGTGATTCTCAAAATCGAAAGATTTGGTGCAGCCACTCACTATGATTCCTTTTTACAAAACAATGATTTATGGCATTCTCACTGGCATGTAAATGGCTTATGCACATACTAAACAAGCAGGCGGAAAATTCTTTGAAAATTTCAAGTAGCCTAACCACACAGCTATTATTGCTTCTGACACATTTATCATTTACCGTCACTCAGTGGACACTTTGCCAGATGTACTCCAGGAAAAATGAATGGAATTCATCAGTAGTGATCATAGACTGTGGTAGTGACAAAGCCACAAAAACATTATTAAAACTGCATTAAAGTCAGTATTTCTGGAGTGCAGGGAGCAGCAGGCCTGAAGTGAGCAGATCTATCAAAGGCCTTTTGAGCTTTTGTTCAACATCCTGACTTCAGTGTGCAGCACGTCGATTCCCCTGCGAGTTCAACCAACACAATACTAGACAACAGAGTCGAGGAAGTCACAGCAAAAGGAAAGATTCGCAGCCAAGGTCACTGACTGTTTCAAACTTAAGTTTCGGACAGGCAGAGCAGCTCAGAGCCAACAGGATGCACTGCAGACAGGTTGTTCCCTTGTGTGTTTGTTTTTTCTTTGTCACCTTGATTGTTAAATCACATTGATATTTGAACCTAGGTAAGGATTCAGTGTCACTGCCACGTGGATGTGTCAAATGCAGAATACCAACAATCGGGCTGATTATGAGTGAGCAGTTAAATTAACTGACTGTCAAAGTTAATAATTTTCAGCAACGTAAACAGCAATTATGTAGAGCCACAACTTGAGCCCGAGTTGGGACACTTCTGCAGTTTACATTTTAGAAAATTCAGCCAAACTACAAACAGACAAAGAAGAGCTTTTCATCTTAACTTATAAGTGAAACATACAGTAGCCTAGGCTAAACAGATAGCTAAGCAGCCAAGCAATGTTGCGTGAGAATAAAACAACAACCTCATTTTACTTTTATGCATCATAGCCTACTACATCATAATGCTCTACATGCAATTAAAGCAGAAGTAAGTGATATATTTGTGTTAATATAAGTCTTAAATAGTTATATCTTCCGACAGCAATCACTTACATAGAGTGTTTGGTCTGAAACACGGGTCTCTCAGTCCCTCTGCTCTGCTCTGAGCCGAGGAGAAAACATTTATCGTATCCTACAGTTTTTAACTCCGTGAATGTGGCGACGTAGCGACGAGTTCAAGATAGACTCGTGTTTTTCCGTCCTGTGAAGTTGTATCAGTTTGATCTGGTACGAGTTCACCGGTCGGAAGTTACGAGTGGCCGTTATAGTGACTTTCACCGGTAAAACAGGTCGGAAAAACACGAGTGGGTTGCCTGGAACGCTACAAAGTCGTAAGTTGTGACTTGAAGCTGTAATTTACGATTTCAAAAGCCTGCCTGGAACGCAGCATTAGCGAAAACGACCGGACCACTTACTTCTGCTTTAAAGAACATGTTTTTTATTTTGAAGACCTATTCATAGACATTTTTCTAGATGGATGCTCAACTGCTGAGGACCTGTTAGCTTTAGCTTCATCCTTTTAGCTTCAGTGTTAAGGCCCTTACACATGGGATGTGACGAATAAAAGGCACGGAATTTGCGAAATATTCAGTAGCAAATACTTTGGATCAAAACCATTCATACCAGTGGTGATGCAAATATGTGGGAGATGCAACAGTTATTATTAACAATTATGAACACAACAATTATTATGTATGAATGTGGGTGTGTTTGTATGGTTCTTGGCGGGCTGCTGAACATAATTGCCCTCTGGGATTAATAAAGTTGATCAAATCAAATCAAATATTCTTTGCTTCATTGTTGTGGCTAAAACCCACATACACACATCTCCGTTAATGATCCGTCACATATTCAGCACCGGTTTGTTTGTGTTAGCCAAATCTGTTATGCCACTGTCATCTTGTTACCAACTCTAATACATTAATACATCCAAAACAGCAACTCGCTATAAGAGACACAGGTTGTTGATATTGTTGTGATGTCTCCTTTCTATGCAACAAGATTGGTTGATGCGTTTATTCGCTGGGCGAAAACTAAGAAAAATTGACCTGACTCCGGAAAAAAATTATGTTACGTTTTCGCTGCGTAATGTTTGAAAAAAAAAAAAGATGTGTGAAGTACTGCTGAAAAATACATCCCTGGTGTGGCATTTAGTCTTGTGTCAGTTAGCCAGGAGCATACATTTTAAGAATTTTTTTTACAGGGTTTTTACTTTCTCTTTGTTTTACAGATTAACTGAAACATTCAACCTAACAAAATCACCACAGTCTAACTCAACAAGCATTTATTATTATTTTAAAATCCAACTCATGGAGCCAACGTCATACAGTTATTATTACACCTGATGAGAATCTATCACTGGCAATAGGACAACAAATAAGAAGCTGCATTATTCTACTACTTCTGTCTGAAATCAAGCACCCATTGCGTCAGAAATGACTTTGAATTTCGATGTGAAGTTTCTTGAATTACAAATGTGTTGTGCTATACTTTGACATGCAAAACAACAGCAGAGTGTCGGGCTAATTCAAAGCTACAGTATACTCTGTTTCACAGCAATTTGTCATTCCAGATTCTTCCCGGGAATCTTCTTGAGCATTATCAAATCAAATTTCTTTTCAGACATTTACTAGGAAAGGATGTGCCCCATTGAAAATGAAGTGCTACCAAAGTGTGTGCTCTGAATTTCCTGTAAGGATGTCAGGGAATTAGACAAGGAGACATTTGAAAGAGACAGAGGAGGATTTATCATCTCTGCCTCTGCTCCCAAGGGGAACATGACAAAATTAATAGATGAATGGAGAACGTATCTGCTCTTGTCTGTCCTACATGGTTTTCTGTGTTAATTGGGAGTTAATGCCAAACAGTCATAGTATTTGCATGATATACTGACTTTTACGAAAAGCTCATTAGAAACTGAGAACTCAAGGTCCTTTTAAGAATGATTAGTCATAAAATCATTTATAACTGTGCCCTGCTGAGTTATTAGACAGAGTGAAAGCCTTCATGTTTTATCAACATTTAAACCTGAGGTTAGATTTAAACAGGACATAATGAAATAATCAAATCAAATAACATTTGTGTGTTGTTCCATTCAAAATTTTGCATGCTTATCAAGAACTGGTCAAACTCTCTATATAAGCAAATCTATTGTAATACCATAATGAGTCTGCAGTTGTAAGGCAATCAGCTGCATTAAAGTTACAACATGATTACAAACATTGCGAATAACAACTGAGTGATGAAACAAAGTATAACAAAGTACTTATATTAGAACGTCTCTGGATGAAATACAATGTCAAGGATAAAAACAATTATGATGCAAATACATTTTCAGAATTATTTGAAAAACAAATTGTACCAGTCACATTGACCAAAGTTAACTAAATTATTTTCTCAGTCCAATAAACAACTTGAATGCCCCCAAAGTGATGAACTGTGGCAGTTTCGGGTCATTGTATGTAAATTAATCCAGGATCAAGTGGTGTTGTAATCAAAAGCTTTTGTGCCCAGTTCTGGTCTTGGGACCAGCATCTGTGGAAGACGATGGGATCAAAGTCCATGTAGGATAAGATAAAATATTCCTTTAATTGTCCCATGGTGGCGAAATCACCAGTACTGCAGCAGCAAACAGGAATAAAGAGCACAAATAATAAACAGGCAATATTATCAAAATATTAATATATTAACAAGTATCTTTTTAATTAAAAAAATGTTAGTATTGATAATCAGTTCATAAATAATGGCCTGCTATAAATATTAAAGAGTAAAAAGGATTAGAAAAGTGCAATGGTCTTCCACAATTCCCATTACTTGGTGCATTTCACTGCAATTACAGCTGACCTGTAAAGCATTTCGAAAGACGTATTAACGATTGATTAAGCCATTAGTTACATAAACCTATAAACCCTTTTAAATGGCTGCTGCAATAAAAAGTGGTACCACGAGTTCTCTGCAGGCATGATCTCCCCTTCTAAGTGGAGCAGAGCAATGTCCGTAAATGCTCATAAACATCCGTGTGCGGTTCATGTTAACGTGTGACTTTGTATTTACCCAGCAGGGTGAGGTGTGTGGCGCTGAGGCCAAACACCTCCGCGTCGCTAGTACTCCCAGTACTGTTTGACACTCTGTGGTATTTAAATAAGTAAACAGGCTGCACTGCTAAGCCTTAGACACTTGTGATTCGTTTACACACAGACTGCCCAGGTCATGAGGTGGACAGAAAAAGAAGGAGTCAGCCTTGACTGGCAGGTTATAGGGCATTAGTGTGATAAGACGTGCTATTAATGTGCAGGCAAACCTTTGTCTGGCATTGTGCCCACAAATGGAGGCCACAGGCAGGTTGAAGTGCCACGGAGGATGGCCATATTAACACAAGATGGACTTTCTATTACGCACTCCTATAGTTCCTTCAACTCACTCACATGTTGTACTTCAAAGTTAGTCAAACTGGTGGTTCTAGTTTTCAATATTTTCTTGACGTCCTAAGTGCAAACAAAAGCTTCCAGTCATGTGTCGTCAGTGCATGCTAAACTGCAGACAAGGTGTCAGTCATATTATGTTAATGGCTTCTTCTTCAGCTTATCTGTCAATGAAGTTGTGCTCTGTTGTCAATCTTTATCTGATTGTGTGAACTCGCCGACCCACTTAGTGGGAGACAGAGGAGTGTGGACAGCTGCCTGCCACACAGCCTCTCAAAAACAGAAATCTAATGGTGCTTTTGTAGTCTCAACAGCCACTCAAAGTGCTTTACACTACCAGTCACATTCATCACATTCATACAGTACCTTTACCTACATATTAAACTTTTTACTATTTTCAGGGGCATTTTAGAGGTTCAGTGTCTTGCCCAAGGAAACTGCAATATGTGAATCAAGCCACCAACTTCTGATTAGTAGACAATCTGCTCTACCTCCTGGGCCACAGCTGCCCAAATCTACAAAATCACAATGTCCTCTGCTCCTCCTACAGAGCCAGATAGAGGACATCATCGTTCAAACTCAGTAGTTACTCTGAAACTAATGGCAATAAGGTACCTTATTAGGCCTGGTTTCCTGTTTGCATAACAGGTGCATATTAACCTTCATATACATAATCACATGTTGGAGGTGAGTCAGCAGCTGTGCAGCGGGAGGTCACCTCAATGAGTCACAGACACGGCCTCCTGACTTATATAATATATACAGTATATACATAAATGATAATGTTGGCAGAGACATGTAAACCACGATCGAACAGACTTCACCTTGGGAGAAAAGTAGAAATGGGAGAGAAAACAAACTGAAAAAACAACAACAAGCAAGAGCACGTTAAAGTTGAAGCTGGTGAAGGCTGCGGCAGCAACAGGAGGAGAAGTGGAT
The DNA here is from genome assembly GCF_045865225.1 of Trachurus japonicus. Lineage (NCBI taxonomy): Eukaryota > Metazoa > Chordata > Actinopteri > Carangiformes > Carangidae > Trachurus > Trachurus japonicus. The sequence continues at coordinate 21,700,328 of NC_140911.1, forward strand.
GGACTGGTTTGAATTTCATATTCAGCAGAGAAGCTAGGCTTCAGCCTCCATACATGCTACAATGAAAACACCTTCTGTGGGCTGTAAAATATTTTTTTAACAATGTCATGGTTTTTAGCATCTGGCTGTCACAGAATAACACCGATTAGGGTTAATTGACCAACTAGCGTCTTAATGTATCTGTTCTGACTTCCTTTGCACTGCTTTCATTTGCAACACGTTTCTTTCTGAATTTGTGCCTGCTTTGCATTGTTTGCATTAGCTGCATTTCAAAAAAACTGACTGTATGTTAGAGGGTGTCATTGTGCTGCATCCCCCATGCCACAATGTCACCCTCTGCGTCCTCCAAAGGATGGCACCCCTGAAATTGATAGTTGTCCAGAACGGCCACACTTGAAAGCATGATGAAGAGCAAACCTTCACATATGGGAACATGAGCAAAATTGTGAAAATACTGCCATAATAGGGCATGTCATCTGTTCTGCACACATTCACATAAGATAAGTGATGGAAACACAGATTTTAACTTCTAGACAACTGGCCAATAACAGCTTGAGGAAGATGAACGTCAGATTGTTCAAGTTACCCCCAAAGGCACTGGGTGGGGTGGAGGTCACGATTCTGTACAGGCTGGACGAGTTCTTCCAAACCAAACTGGGGAAGCCATTTCTCTATGGAGCTGGTTTTGTTGTTTTACCATGTTGAAACAGGAACCGGCTTCTGCAAACTCCTGCCACAAAGAACACCATTGTCTGAAATTTGACTAAGTGCTGGAGCAATAACATTCATCTTCATTGGAACCAAGAGGACTATAACCTAAACCAGGAGAAAACAGCCCCAGAGCAAAACACCAAGTGAACAGCTGAGATCATTTAGAGAACAATGTTGTAAAAGTATTATATTGGCCACTGTTGCAGAGACTCTGAGGTGAGGTAAAACATTGTTATGTCCAACCTGAAGGTGTATTGCAAACATTACATTTTTATATTTCCTATATTCAAACGAAGAAGCATCTTTTATAATGATTTCAGACACCCCTAAAATGGACCAAACCATTGCTAGCTTTGATTTAGCTGAAAATCTGCCTTCCTCAGCATCTCTGCTACTGTTCCCCAAAGAGTGACATAGTAGCTAAATGTCAAGCAGTAGCCAACTATCTTGCTCATGGGTATCGCACCAATCACCGTGGGGGATACAGCAAGATGATTTCATCCGCCCCACATTTTCCAACAGTTTGCCCACCCTCGCAGTGCACCAGCATACAAAAATGAAGTGCAATTCAGCTCCCCTTACGCTGCATGAAAAAGCATTGGTCAAATTGAATGGACATCCACCCATCCACCCAGCCTAAACATCTTGGAGGCGTTGTCTTTCCATATGGCTCCATGGGAAACAGTAGGGGAGACACAGCCCGAGGGGGAACCAGGATCTGACACAATGCTGGCAGGAGAAGCAGGTCCATGGAGCTGTGCGCCGTCGCCGCGGATTTGCATGACAAATTCATAACTTTGAACTTTGAAAATATGGACAGGAACATGGAGTAGTCATATTACTCATGCATGGTTTTCTCTATTTTTGGAAGTTGCCAAGTTGTTGGTCTCCAGATCAAAGAAAACTGCAGAGTGAACTATCAATTCATCAGGTTTCTACAAGTTAGCATGCATACCGTAATAAACATGTGGATAAGGATCTGGCGTCAAAACAAATTACATTTTTACATGCCCTATCTGCTTAACCATGGAAAAAAAAATCCTGCCAAATTCCTGCTCAAGGTGTGACTAAATCTGATCTTTGTCGGTCTGCACCATCAGCTCTTCGTAGTAACTCTACTTTCGTCACTGAGCGCGTTTGTTTTAATTACACCTATAAAAAGGTCCAATTGTTGAGTGACTGAACAGTTTGTAAGGGGACAAGCATTACTGCATTGTACTCTGAGCAGTGACAGTGACGAGAGGATTTTCAACCTCATTCATTCCAGCCTCTGACCTACCAACAGGAATGTTGCAAAATTACAGTATTATGCAAGTGTGGATCGGCTTGGATTAGCTTGATGATAGATTTTTTACTGAAGTCACCACAGGTTTTTGTTGTTCCTCCTTGTTCTGTGACACCTGCTGCCAACAACAAACCAAGCATTTGCGCTGAGTGAATACAGTCGGCTACATAGTGGGGTAACCATAAACCATATATCATACACACGTATCATGTAGTGGTGTCTCGGTTATACAAAACACAATAAGTCCACCATGACAGACCCGGCAACACCCACCCTCTGGAAATCAAACAAATATTTGAAATGCCGGCTGCCGATGTCCATGCCAAGCCATAAAACCACAGTCTGCGCACTATCATCACAAAGGTCTCCTCTCTTCCCCTGTCTCACTCATGCAACATTAAGAATGTCAATGTGGTGGGCGTCAATTATAGTGATTGCTCTGATGTGCTGAGTTTACATATATGAGATTTATGTGTATTTTATAGTTACTACTGCTTATTATCATTAACATTCAGCTGTGCACCATCACACGTTTACTGTATGTAACTGTAATTCCAACATTATTGAGAGTTTGAATTATGCTATATATTGTTATTTGATATGAATCATCATTAAATAATGTTTCTACCCAAGATGAGATTTTCCGTTGTTTCTGGTGTAGCTCAACTCCTTTCACTGCCTGTTCATGTCACTTTGTATTGAACTCAGTTCAGAAGCTGCAGCATCAGCACAAATTTTTTTCCCACAATTTTTTTGGGCTCAACAGCACAAGCAGCTTCAGGCAAACCAACCAGAGATCACTATTCATTGGTGTCTGAGCTTCATTGTGTGAGTGACAGACTGAAGAGTACAGAAGAGTACAAACGGTTTGCTTTTGACGTAATCAAAGAATATGTAAGAAACAGAAAGATACAGGTTGTTTACATGCACAGATATGGTTACAGCTTGACCAGTCTTTCAATTGGACAGGAGGGAAATCGATTTATCGACCAAAGTCTGTCTGACCATACTGTGCCGCCTCTGAATTTGTTGGCCTTGGACATTTTTCTGGTTGACCTATTATGTCTAATGGATAAACAAGTTAGCTAGTGGCTTACTGGTAGCATGTGGTGTGGTGAAAACATGGACGGCTTTACAGCTCTGTTAAATAACCTATGTGCTGTAGCTTGTTGCAAGCTTCTTCTTCCACTGTTACACATTTTGCTCCACTTCTGAGTCAAAGCCTGGGGGCGAGAACTGTGGAGCATGGTCGGAGTGCCTTAGCCAATTTGTTACTGACTGCAGTAAACATGGAATTCAACTCCAAGCCACGTCTATGTTAAAGTGCGTTCACACCGGACCTTTCATTTTTGTCGCTAGCGACAAATTTACATATTAAGTCAATGAAAAATCGCTGGGGCTCTGAGTAACAGAGCGATTTTTTCGAGATGAGAAATCCCAACTCTCTGGCCGTCAGTCGCTTGTCACTCAGCGCTGATTGGCTGCCGTAATCTATGCGTAACTATGACAACTACTGAAATCATAGAAACATAATACAACTCCACCGGTCCAGAAGAGCAAAGCCGGCGCTTGTGGGACTTCCACAACAGGTAAACAGCTTTACAAATATTAGATTGGAACCTAAACATCTTTGTGTCATTTACTTTAAAGTAGAAAACATATTTTCCTAAATGCCGAACTATTCCTTTAAGTTGTTGTGGGTTGATTAAAGCAGATAACAGCGGCACGGCCGTTTCGGCTAATGCTGTGTTCAAGGCAGGCTTTTGAAACCGTAAGTTACAGCTTCAAGTCACAACTACGACTTGGTAGCGTTCCAGGTAACCCGTAGCTCGTGTTTTTACCGTCCTGTTGTCTGTGAAAGTTCCCTATAACGGCCACTCGTAACTTCCGACCCGTGAACTCGTACCAGATCGAACTGGTATGACTTCACAGGAAGGAAAAACACAAAGTACGAGTTTCCTTGAACGCACCATGAGTTAGCAGCCCCCGCCCTTGTCAGGCATCAATTGGTCCTCGTGCTACGTCACCACATTCACGCGCATCCCTTGGCTGCACACACAGCCCTTCATGCCGTTCTCTCCCCTCATTGGATAACACTTGTATCCCACAAGGAAAATTTTCTCCTCGGGTTACAGCAGAGCAGAGTGACGGAGAGACTCGTGTTTAGGCTGAAATACTTCATGTAAGTGATTGCTGACGGAAAATAGGACTATTTAGGACTTATATTAACAAAAACATTCCACTGATATCTGCTTTAAGGTTGTGTTTGTGTCATTAGATGAACTGCAGTCAAATGTTTCCTTCTCTGTCTTTTAGCTCTGTGTTTGGTCTCCTCCAGTGGCTCAGGGGAACATCTGGGTCTGTAGCTGCTCTCTGACTGAGTCTTTCTGCCGTAGAGGACTGAGTCTTTTTTTACAGCTGTATCTCTGGAAACATTTGCCAGCACAGATTAAGGCAGTTGAAGATTCAATTGAAAACTCTCTGTAGGTTGTTTATTGTTTCTGTGTGTTCTCAGTCTATTAATTTGTGTAAGAATATGTATTACAGCTGCGTAGCATTTTCATAGCATTTACATGTAACATATTTTCATATAAGGGAGCAAACACTTCAACTCCACCTCTGGCTGTTCGAATATGAGTGTGAGATACTTCAGAGGGTGTGAACACAGAAAAGTGACTGTGGGAAAGGGGAAAATTTGACTTCAATTTTGTGTGTGTGTGTGTGTGTGTGTGTGTGTGTGTGTGTGGTGGGGGATGTCTTTGTGTATCATGCTCCAGAGAGGCATCCTCCTTTGCTACCTACCAGATCAGGTTAAACCTGCCACCACTGACCTCCCCCATGCTCTCTCTCTCTCTCTCTCTCTCTCTCTCTCTCACACACACACACACACACACACACACACCACACACACAGTTCTTACACTCTCTCTCTGCCTCTGTGTAACTCTATTCTTCAGCCATGTTGTGTGTGTTATTTGTCCTTGAAAAGGAAACAGTGAGTCTAAAAGAGTGTGTTGTTGTTGCTGGAGTGGAGGTAAGAGGGATCTACACACACCTTAGCACAACAACAAACACACACAGACGTCACAGTGAAGTGAATGGAGTGTGTTACATAATGAAGCAAGGCCTGGACCTGAAACAGTGTGAATGTGAGACAGCCGGCTGAGCTGTGAATGGCTGCTTTTCATAAAGGAAACACTGATCGGTGTCCTCTGCCAGATGGAAACAATTGAGGGACTGTGAGAGTAGCAGAGAGGTTTTAAAATCTCTTTGTTGGAAACAAACGGAGGAAGTGTTTCAGATAATAGATCTTATAAAAAACTGGTCAGTGAGACACGTTTGTTTGATGGTGAATTAAGTAACTTTTTACTTTTAGGCCTTTATGTAAAATAACCTCTACTTTCCTAAAGCTGCATACAGTATAAAGTAGATTATGTGTTATGTGTGTAAAAATCAGGACTAGGTTTTATATTAACACCGTGAAAGTACCAAAGCCTCAGTACACAGAGAAATGCACTGTATGTTGTTTACGGAGGCAACGGCCAAGTTGCCTCTGTCCTAATGTCCTAATGTTAAACACTTGAAAGTGGCGGCTTTTTTACACTTCTCATGGATAATCAGTTCCATATCTCGGGCTATGCTGCCAGCTGAGCCCTGCTGAGCGGGCGACCACCTCTCCAAGCCGGCTGCAGAACGGGGCGACCATGGCTACAGTGCGGAGCCGCCTCAACATTCGATAGCTAGCGTGTTAGGTGGCTAATAATAACAATGCACAAACAATCTTGGGATATGGGAGGTCACAAAGGATAGGTGCAGTGTGTCTCCCTAGAAGGCCGCATTTGGAGGAGCCTTCGAATTGGGGCAGGTTTTGTCACGATACTGTGATGTGATCTGCCTTCAAATGCTGCCTGCAAAGGCTGCAGCCACTAGGGTTGTCACGATACCAGAATTTTAGTAGTCAATACCAATACCTGTGAATTTCCACGATATTGACAATATTTGGGTTACGGTCAATATTCCGGTTTCTGAAACATTCGGAATAACCTGTTTACATGCGTGAGCAAACAGGGTTATTTCTATACATGTTGTAATCAATTGGGATATCCCGATCAAAACAGCAATGCACGGACAACGTCTTGACGCATGTATAGAACGTCATGACTCAATGCGCATCATTTCTGCTTCTTCTTCCTGTATCCACAAACACAAATTAATGTTCCTTTTGGTGGGGATATCCGGGTTAGCAAAGGAGTAACCCAGGGTTCATTTTCAGGTTTTTAAAAAATAGAATAGGAGCATATTCCAGTTTTCAAAAGGGTTATTGGTATGGTATGGCTATGGTAATACTCTGGTAATGAAAGGGTTATTGACTTGACATTGACATGTAAACGTAGTCAGTGATTTCGTGCATGCGAACCTAATGAGGAAAAGACGCAAATAAATTCATGAATCAATGAGGGAAAAAACAACATGATTCGACAATTAGTCGACTACAGGGAAAATCTGACGAATCCGATTCGATTATGAAAATCCTTAGTCGAGGACACCCCTAGTTTTACCTGAAATCTACTCTACTTTTATTGGATCCAATCAACCAATCAGAAGAGAGGCTCAGAGCCCCCTCTCTCTCTTGGTTTGATCAGTCTTGAGACTTCCTGTTGTTGACCACCAAAAAAATATCAGTGGGCAGTAATGAGCATTATTTATGTCTTATGAGTTATATGTGACCTTAAATGCCAGGCAGGGTTGCGGAGGGAGGTTTACACACACACACGCACGCACGCACACATGCCCGCACGCACGCACGCACGCCCGCACACACGCACGCACGCACGCACACACTGACAGAAAAAGGGTCCAAACACATGCACAGTTTGTGCACAGTGTGACTGTTACATGATAAATGAGGGTGTGAAATTCATAAGAAGAGAAGGAATGCGAACACACCTGCAATCTTTGCTAATAAAAGTGTTTGTTGGAAGCAGATGATAAAACCAGTGGCAGTAAACTTTTCACCTCCACACTGAAGTAATGAAGGGAGATAAGTTCCTCAGAGGACTAACGTGCAGGACTGCGACTGTTGTGAAGAGGAGGTCATTTACATGCCACACTACACCTGGACAGTTGTTTTCTGATGCAACAGACACAACACTGTTTGACTTGTTTTGACTAGGGTTGTAACATGATACGTAACATGACAACATGATCCAATGCAAGTTTCTATTAACGCCACCTTTTTTTGATGCACGATTACAGTAACACACATTTACAGTAGTTATACTGACCTTTGACCCGACGCTGCTGGAAATGAATCTGTTCATAAACATATGGTGAGGCCTCATTTTATCATTACGACCCACGCCTATGGAACCGACTGCCTGAGGACTTGAGGAGAGCAGAGAATCTGGACATTTTTAAAAGCAAACTGAAGACCTACCTTTTTAGCCTTGCTTTTAACTGACTCATACTATTTCTATTATTCTGAAACATGCATTTAATTTAATCTATCTTATTTTCTTATTTATTTGTTTACTATTATTATCTTTTTTATTCTATTTTAATTCATCCATTCTTTTCTCTATTTTATCCCACTACACCTGCCTATTTTACTTCATTTTACCTAGTGTCTTTCTGGTCTTCTCTTTTTATCTATTTTACCTCATTTGATCTAGTATCTCTCTTATCTTCTCATTCTATCTATTTTACTTCATTTTACCTAGTGTCTTTCTCATCTTCTCAATTTTATTTATTTTACTTCATTTTATTTAGTGTTTTCCCCACTGCAAATGAGTGAGTATTAGATACCGTTTCCCCGATAAAATCCAATGTTCTAAAATTATTGTGTGAATGTGTATGTGTTTGCGAACCTATGTATGTCTCCCTAACATGTGTTCCCTATGTCTCCCAATATGTGTCCCCTATATTGTTTTTAACATGTAAAGCACTTTGAGCTGCCATGGGCATGAAAAGTGCTATACAAATAAAGCCTGATTGATTGATTGTTGCAGTCTCAAGCTAAACTGTCTGTCATCTGTAGCTCAGAGTTTAAGTTTTCTGTTTGAGCACAGGCAGACTCATGACCACCCACAACTCTGAAGCTCTGACAGAAGTTCATTGATGCAGTGGAGCTGGTTTGCTGTTAAAGGTTACGGCTCGACCGCAGAATATGAGACTGGACTATTGTCAACAGACAAATTGTTCACTGACAAAGAAAAAGGGCTGAAAGAAAAGGTTGAAATTAAAATAAACCCCACAGAGGATCCTTTATTGGGACCCCACACTCTCAGTTCTGATTCTCCAGTAAAATCTACTCACTGCTCCTTATTGAACCGAAGGGCATCGAACATTTCACCAAAGTGAGTGTAGCTTCCACTCAGTGTCAAACAGTAACTGTGATGTCAGCCCAGTGAATTGTTCAAACCCACATATCCGTCTGTTTCTGCCCTTTAATGTGAGTTCATCAGTGTCATCACACACAATCATGTGAGTTGCAACACTCCATGTGTCGTTGATGTTGTGATGTAGCTCCTTAAAGGGCCCATATTATGCAAAATCCACTTTCTACTGGTTTTGTAGCGGTTCTATGTGTTCCTGTGGCCTTTCTATGACGCCTGGAGGTGAAAAAGTCTGTTCACTCCCTTAAAGGGACATTGTGTAACTTCTCCTGCTATCTATTCACGAAAATCGATTATTTCGTTCAAAAGTATGTTTTTCATTAATCAGTAATCACCCCCATCAACAAACTGAAGTGTTCCGGTAAGCTCTGAATTTGCCGTTCATATCATTCATATACATTGAGCGGGCAAGCTCAGTGCTGGCTGCCATGTCCGACCCCATCCCTAATCCCCATGTCAACATTGGCAAATGTACCTGTAGTGAAAACCACACCCTCTCCCCATGACAGGTGTGGAGTGGACGTGGTTTACACATCTTATTTGCATTTCAAGGTGCAGACACAGAAATGGCTCGTTCTCAGGAGAGCTCTGGAGAGCCACTTTCAGATTGCCGAGATTTAGAGCTGCAGATTGATTTGGGGACAATACACTAGTACGAATACAATATGGTTGGACAACTTCTTAGACCCATGTGAAATGGTTGAAAAACAGCATAATATGGGACCTTTAAGTATGATCAAACTTATCTCATTTAGCTTTAGCTTTATGTTTAATGATTTAATTCACTGAAGCCTATAGATTTTGTTTGTTACACTGGTTAGGTGAAGGTCATGCTTTTATTTTGAAGTACACAGCAAAGAGGAAAACTATACTAAAGAAACTGTACTGCTTTTTTTTAAATGAAATCTTTTGTGCGTTCAGCTCCTGTTTGGTGTAGGCAGAAGCTTGTACAGTGTGTTCACAGTTCATTAAGTAACAGAAACAGTTAACCATCAGTTTGAGAGTAAGACCAGTATTCAAACTGAGGACGCTGCAGTGGATGCTGAGAATTAGGGCATAAAATGGACTGTCACCAAGCCCCGCCAACCTGGACCCACCATCCAAACAGCAGGGCTACTAGTCAGGGCTACACATATCCACTGATGCAGTACAAGCAATAACTGATCTTATAATTTTAAAAGCTGATCATCACTGAACTTCAAACTTCCCCATGACGTCTTCAATAAGTTACTGGGACAAAATAAAGAAGAAATGTTGACACTTGGGCTGTCGATCAATCAAGATATTTCATCAAGTCACATGGGCAAATTGAAATTGTGGTGGATGATGATGACAGATTAAAAGTGAAGGTTGTTACAGTCACATAAAGACAAACTTGACTAATATTGACAAACCTAGAGCCCCACTGCTAGCAAAAGAAGCTAACATTAATCACTGGTCTGGCTTAAATGCTTCAGTTTCCTGCAACTGCACCAGAAGTGAGGACAAAGACAGAAAGGAGGGGGTTAAGTGCAGTTTCAGTTGTTTCTGTGGAAATCCTCAGAGTCTCTGACTTGTGTGTGTGACCACACTGAGGTCCTGACTGAGGCTCTGAACAGACGTACATCTCTTCACTATGAATATGATCAGAATATTTAAGCCACTTTACAATGAGAGAGAACACTGCTGCTCACAGCTGCCATGTAACATTCATAATGTCGTTTGGCAGACGCAGTGTTTCAGTGCAGCTACTTAAACTGTTTCTTACATGCAGACGTCACTGCAGGAGAAAAATCCAGTGTTTGAGAGAGAGACTGGATTGTTGGACTGACTGTAGCTGGGTGGAAAACTGTCGTAATATTCATTTGAAAGGAAACTTTGTTTTATTTGTCCACATTTAAGGGCTGAGTATAAAGCACATGATGTTTACTATGATATTTACCCTGTTCACCGGCTCAGTTTATCGTGCCAGCCTGGTAACATTTAGCAAATTAGCACAAGGACAGCAGGGGCTGATGGGAGTGTCATTAATTTTGCAAGTATTTCATTACAAACTAAAGAACAAATCAGGACATAAATTGGGATAAAATTTATAAATGATGCAAGAGGGTGAAATAATGTTTCCAAGGCAGATGCCACAGTGACTCGGTATACAATGAAGTGACCTGATGGGCTGGGGCTAGCTCATGCTTATCGGTAACATTAGCATTTCTGTAGCCAGATATGAGTTTTCTTTGTGAGTAAAGGAAAAACTTGCATACAGCTAATTTTACTTAAAACAAAATGTAGTGATGTAGTGTTACGAGAAAAACAAAAAAATCTTATTTCAAGTTGTAATATGATACAACTTGTAGTATTTTAAGAACAAGTCATAAAATTACGAGAAGAAAGGAAATATTTCAAGAAAAAAGGTTTAAGATTACGACAAATCTCATGAAAAGGAGTGACCACAATGTCCCGTTGTAGATTGTCACAATAAAAAGAAGAAAGGGATTTGATGTTCTGACGTCTCTATAATTCTCCACTGAGAAACTCTTAATCTAAAACCTGTCAACCTCTAATGAGAACTTACAGACAGCAGCACTCAGGTCAAACTGACATCAGGTCAGTGCTTCACTTTGCTGCCTGTGTCCTAACTGAAGCTCCGCCCTCGTCACAGGTGTTGAGCCTTTTATCACTTCTAATAATCATGCAAGTCTGTCTGTCATACCACAAGACAGTCGTTCAAAACTCTCACAGGTTGAACCTGACTGGAAGTGGGCAGGATCAGGTCTGTGTGATGGATCAGTCTCTGTCTCAAACAGACATGAGGACAGTTTGTCATGTGCATTGAGCAGTGATGTGGAAAACGGAGGTTGTGTAACAGTACACCTGTACAGAGCTGCACAACTTTAAAATGCAATGTTTATGGGTTTCATAACCTTTCAACACACTGCAGGTGTGATGGAGTTGACAGGTGAGCAGCTGTGGAAATGAAGCCCTGCAGGGAGGGAGGACACACACACACACACACACACACACACACACACACACACACACACACACTGAAGGACGACACAACTGCTGTGAAGAGGGTGCATGTTCTTTAACAAATGTCCAGAACAAGAACAGTGTGAAAGCCAGAGTGATAGATATTATGAAAGAAGCTAAAAAGAATAAATTAGACAGAGATGAATAGATTTCATGAGCTGCAGGATTCTTGTCTTAGCAGGTTTGGTGAAAATTTTCTGGCATGATCCAACAGGACCAACGGTTTGTGGTCTCTGTGTGTGTTGTGGGTGTGGCATCATGTACTAACAGTTTGTCACCTGGAGCAGAAACAAATCATTTTACATAATAAATGAAAAAAGTCTTCTGATAAAAACATGGCTGCAGCATCTGATCGTTCAGACTCTTTCATCTACATTTGATCTATTTAGAATCAGTTTGAATTTCATTTTTGGATCAAATTAAAGTAATTTTGGAGCCTGAACTTTTAAATTTGCAGCTGAATTTTGATAAATTGATTAAATTAAAACGCAAACATCAGACGGGAATCATTTGGATTTCATAATTATTGATTGATATTGATTGACAAAAAAATGAAACAAAAAATAAAATAAAACACAGAAAGCTGCCTTTTAAAGGGATAGTTAAACATTTTGGCAAATTGGCCCATTGTCATAATCCCTATAGTTTTAGGAGTAGGTTCGTTACCTTTAATTGTCGGTGCAAGCTATTTTTAGAACGGCGGAGCAGAGTCACAAGCTGCTCAGAGCTACGCTACGGAGGCTAATGGGATTTCCCTCATCAAACTCAATAACAAACCTACTGCTATTACTGTATGTGAATGTGATTGTGAGTTGTTTGGTCGTGGTTCTGGTGACTGACAGCAGTGAAAAGCTGCCTGATCCACTGCAGCACCAGGTCACCACTTGTGTGTGACCCAGATGTGAGCAGCTGACTCTGTCACCGGGGATCCTCCATAATGAACCTGGTGACTGACCCAGTTCTCTCCTACTGGGACACACGCTTTTAGTTCTCAACACAAACTGACTGAGTTTTTCCACCGAGCCGAGCGGCGGTGCCTTCACTGACTCAAATATCCCGACGAACGCTGGCTGGACTGACATGAAGGTTTTCATTTATTCAGCTCAGGATAAAATGCTCTGACTCTTATTTTTCCTCTCAACACCACAAGGTCCAGTGAGATGCTAAAGATTCAACAGATCGAGTTGTGTCCAAGACCCTGAGAGAAAAGAGAAAAAGGATTTTAGTCCCGCCAACAACCACCTGCTGACTCCAGGTTGTTTGGTGAAAGAGGAGGAACCTCAAACAGTTAGCACAGTTAGCGTCTTTACATGCAATTTGTTTATTTTGTGGCTGACACAGTTTTTAGCAGTTGTAAGATGTAAGGTAGCTATACTTAGCCCCGCCGCCTGATCACACAAGTTCACGGGATTGGTTCCTTAGGTTTAATGCATGTCTGAATCTGATTTTTTCCCCCATCATGTCTCATTGTATTTTATAGAAAACATCATAATTGAGTTAAAACTGTTGATTTTAATCAGGGGGTTGCTAAAGTGTTTTGAGGTTTGCTAGGCCCAGACATTTAATGTGAAAAGTAAAACAGAGGTTATCCTACAACAGCACCTTGTCTTGTTCACAAACATCTTCCGGCATGTCATTAACTGTAGGCTACAAACGTGTGATGCATGCACAATGTAAATTTCATGCAAAGCGACAATGTGTGTCACTGTGGTAAAACTTTAATCTCCTGATCTCATTCTTCAAACACGGAGCTGCTCCTTCTGCTTCAGGTCGTTCAAACAAAATTAATATTCAGCTGTTTGACCCAGTTTTGACAAAGAAAATATTAATATTAAATTGTTTAGACAGAAGACTAAAATAAATATCCTGCTTAATGTCTGTTATCATTCTATTGATCGTCCCGGCTGCCAAGTTTCTTACCATGACATGATCATGTGTCTCTGTTGAGATCGATTCAAAGATTTTGTAATTTTAAGGCTCTCTGTGGCCTTCGTATTGTTCTCTGACAGCAGTGCACACCTGGAGGTCCTCAGGTGAAGGTCCCCAGGGATCTGGGTGAAAACTAAAGGAAGAAGACCTAGCGTAACTCAGAGGCCCGAGGCTCTGGGACGATCTGCCTGAGGAAACCAGGTCGGCTGAGTCTGTGACCTCCTTTAAATCCCTCTTCTTTTACTTTCCCCTAAAGTGTTTTTATTTGTAATAAACTGGAAGAACGGCAAAAAATATCATCCAGAAGCCCCCAAAGGCTTCACTGCATTTGGAATAAAAAAAAAGAAAAAAGTAATCCTCCAATAATAACATGATGGCTCCATCTGAGAGGGAACTGTTAGCAATATACAATATAATATAGAATTTGCGGGTAACACTTTATTTTAAGGGGTCCTTGTTCCTGTGTATCTACCTAATTAATTACAGAGTAATTACCTATGTAACCGTATGTAATAACATGTACTTACATTGTAAATACATAGTGTATTTTGGTGTACTTACAGGTCCTTGTTACACTTGTAATAAGAAATGCTTGTGCAAAGAGAGAGGCCACTTTGGCATTTCTTATTACAAGTGTAACAAGGACCTGTAAGTACACCAAAATACACTATGTATTTACAATGTAAGTACATGTTATTACATACGGTTACATAGGTAATTACACTGTAATTAATTAGGTAGATACACAGGAACAAGGACCCCTTAAAATAAAGTGTTACCGAATTTGCGTTAATATGATTTATGGAATTCATGATTAATTAATGGAATGAATCACATTAACTTTGAGAGTTCTAATTTTTGTGCAGCAAATTTATTGTATAATCTGTTTTGAAACATTTTGATTAGATATATTGTATTTTTTTTATTTTTCTGTCTTTGTCAAGGACTTTTTATGTAGAGTGCCTGAGTGGCGCTGTGGGGTAATTATGGGAGGACATTTAAGGTGGTCAGTTCAAGGTGTGGCGCACCGGAAGCATATTATTTTTTGACCGCAGGCTGGCGGGATGTTTGAGTTCTTTGTTAGATACGTTTATGTTTTGTTATATTATGCAATTTCATATCCAAAAGAAGTTTGCTCGCAAGACATATTATTTTTGTCACAACTTAATGGACCAAGTTGCTTGAGCAGGAGCAAAGAAACATCAGCCGAGGCCACGAGTGCATAAATCATGGTGCGTCTCCACCCTCTAAATATCATTCATATATTGTCACTTAGCTATAGGTTAATGTAGTACATGCATCCATGAAAAACCCACTTAACTTGACATACAAGACTTTTCTCTGTCTGTGCATCAATACATCAATACAGGCGTATGTGTCAAGCATCTATCTTCACTACATGTTTTATTAATGAAATGCAGTGTTTACAGGACTTGATTTACAGTCCCTGCTCAGGCTTTTAGGAAATGATGCACACAGTACAACAGATTGATGGTAATTACTAAGAATTAAGAACATCAACTAAAGTAAAATATGCCCTGCTAAATAAAACATGTGCTGCTGCTTCTTCACATGCAAAGGAGCTAGTTGAGTGTTGTTGTGGAGAGGGTCAAGAGGAGCGCAGACGATAATGGACAGCGATTTTAGATGATCTACTGTAACTATCAACAAGGGATTATTTGACAGTCTGCTGCAGAGCCCTGAGAATAAAATAAAAATGTACCTAATTATGTTTAATAATGTGTGTGTGTTCTCTGCTCACACGCAGTCACAGGAGCACTGGTGTTGTGATGGGATGAAACCTGATCTGTTCTGAGGCAGGAAGAAGTGGGAAGGTTATCAGAGAACAAGGCTGGGAACAACAGTGTCACTTCGGAAAAACCAGTTTCCAAATGAATGAACACAATAGTTTTATAAACCTACTGAACAGCCTCTATTCAGAGCAAACAACAGAGACAATCAGAGAAACCCGAAATCTATGTGCGCGCGCGTGTGATTGAGATCAACCACCTGACCTGTATCTGAATTGCATCCTCACCAACAAAATACTTTTCCCTCTGATTCAAATCTGAAAACACTGAACTGTTATTTTGTGGCTTTGTGTCACGGAGACTCTAAAAACGTTACACTACGGCTCCCTGTGTGGGGGTGTGACCATAGAAACAGTCTCCAGCCCATAGACTGTAAAAAGAATGGACGTAGCGTCCGTGACGTCACCCATTGGTTTGGGGGAGTCTGTTTTGTGCCGCTACTACGGGGGTTTGAGCCGCGCCATGTTGGATTCTACTTGCCATATTTGGAGCGGCGCGGCCGTTGGCCGGCCGAGAGCCCGCCCACTGGCCTCGAAGCAGCGGTCGCCGGACCTGTCACTCAACGGTTCTGCGCCCTAATTGGCCAGAACTTTAAACCTAATAACAGTAAAACGGTAGAGTTTAAAAAAAATTCACCCCCCTCAGAGTGTGTGCGGGGGTAGAAACTATCGGTTGAGACCAAAAAAATGAAATGTACCAGGCTGTAAATATGTTTTTTAAAGCTGTAAAATCGTCTATTTTAACATGGGGCTCAATTGGAGTTGCTCCCTTCTGGAGCCAGCCCCCAGCGACAGCCGAGGGGATTGCAGCTTTTTGAACGCGGAAGTGCGCTTCACTTCTCAGACCGACAACTGCCCCCTTGCTCCAGCCTGAACCACCACTCAGGTCCTTCACTCCAACCTTCTGAGGATGCAACCAATGGCAGTGTCTCCTGAAACAGCGCCCCCTGGTGTACCAGACACACTTAGTTGGTCTTTTCCAGTGTCCAGTGACGGACTGGCCATAGGGCAATGTGGGCAAGATGGGCAAATGCCACAAAGACTGCGTGAAGATGCGTGATGTGGCCACGAAAAAACAAAAAACAAAAAAACAAAAAAGGCTGGCTGGTTTACGGCCGGCTAACTCTGAAAGACGAAAGACACAAAATTGTGTTGCTGCAGCAGAGTTTAGCTCAGCTGGTAGAACAGTCCCCACCAACAGAAATTTTGCTGCAACTTGAGTCCGAATCCTGCCAGTGTAGAATAATTTTGTTGAACAATGCATTTTCTTTTCTCATCATAGTGTCTATGTAGGTGTGGCCTCTGTCAAAAATGTCAGGGCCTGTTTTTGGTGCCAGTCCGTCACTGCCGGTGTTCAAGTCAAGTCAAGTCAAGTCACAGTTTATTTATAAAGCACATTTAAAACAACCTCAGTTGACCAAAGTGCTGTACAATTGCAAAAGCACAACAACAAACAATTAAAAACAACACAAGGGATAGTAGTCACTTTAAAACAAATCTAGATTAAAAAGAAAGAATAAAAGAGAGAGAGAGGGAAAGAAAGAGAGAGAGCCAAGATTACTCGCTTAGCTGGGAGTGAACGCCAAGGAGAAAAGATACGTTTTTAGGAGTGTTTTAAAATGTTCAACAGACTGTGCAGCTCTAACATGGAGAGGTAGGCTGTTCCACAGCTTAGGAGCCGCGACTGAGAAGGCTCTGTCTCCACGAGTGGAGAGTCTGGACCTGGGTACTGCCAGGAGCAGCTGGTTAGATGACCTAAGTGCCCTAGCAGTGGTGTGCAACTGTAAAAGCTCTGATAAATAAGATGGTGCTAGACCATTCATACATTTAAAAGCAATTAATAAAGTTCAAATCAATCAATCAATCAATCAATCAATCAATCAATCAATCAATCAATCAATCAATCAATCAATCAATCAATCAAGTGTCTTTAAATGTGTGATGCCCATGTTTTTAGCTTGTTTTTTTTATAGATTAGCTTGTCCTACAATCTTTACCCATTTTTTACTTTCCATTTTCTACTTTTTGTTTTATTCATGCACTGACGGGAACTGGCGAGAAACAGTATTTTCATTTCACTTTGTATGTAAATACTCAGGGAAATGAGTGCAAAGCCAATCTTATCTTACAGTACCAACAGCAGTACATGTACTGTACCTGTGTCACCATGGCTACTATGATAACCATCATGGCTTGGTTAGGTTAAGGAAAAGATGATGGTTTTGGTTTGAATAAGTGTCTGCTCCATCCACCATGACCACTGGTTGTCACCTAGCAACAAAACCTGACTATACGTCACAGTAACCTGCTGCACAGATGACCTGTGTGTGACTGGAGCTCTACAAGTCACTGCATCACTAGAGCAACCTCATTGAAATGAAGAAGGAGGCTAAATGTAACCTTCATCTTCTCATGTGATTATACTGTTACAAACACTTTGTGAGGATCATTAGACAAATGTCCAGCAAAGAAAAGTCAAAGTCAAAATGCCAAGTAAATAAATCACAGTAAAAGTAAACACACAAAACTCGTCACTGTAGATTTTGTGCAAGATTATGTTCATCAGTCAAATCTAAATTAAGCCCCCTATATGACAATCACCCTCAGGGTAAAAACTATGAACATGAACCAATTGTTCAAGACAGAAAACAAAGAAGAGGGTGTGTAGAGGAAAGAACCAGCGCAATGGCAGATGAAGTGAAACAGAAAACACTGACGCTGCTCTGACAACATGACTCAGACTGAACGTTTCCATTCTCGGTCTAAGTAACAGAGGACGGAGACGAGTCCATCACACCCTGAGACACAGTTAAAGGCCAGATGATTTTTCCAGGGAGCAAAGTTTCACTTCCTCTCCTCACATAATCTTCACAAATTCAGCTCCTGAGTTTGGGGAAACGTGCCTGTACCTGGATTTACTGGCAGACATTATTATTATAACGAGTTTTACGTAGGTTCTGACAATGTTGCTGATAATTAACAACTCTTCCTTATTCACATGAATGTGCATGCGAATGAGAGTTAACTGAGACAGATGATAACCAAATATAGTAGTACAGTTCATAAAGACAACCAGAGTTAGGCTCAGTTAATTCAGATAAGAGTTATCCTTGGTGTGTTAAACTTCTGGTTGTAGTTGAAGCCTCTGACACTGGTTAATACTGTTTCTGGCTTTTACACTTTTTTAGATTGTGTGTATAGTTGATAAAATGATAAAAGCCTTTCAGGAGCTGTACCAGGATCAGCCAACAACTCTATTCTGAATAAACAAGTGGAGTGTAGCACCATCTGCAGGCCGCATGTAGAGCTAGAGGGCAAAAAGACACAAACACTGCAGGTTATTAATGACTGCTAAACACAGAGTGAGTCCATGAATGGATTTTTGTTTCTCGCTCTCACACTTGGGACTCAGAAAAGGCATCGCCAAATGGGAGTGAAAAGTGACTTGTTGACGTTCGTGTGAAAAAAATATTTACTGCTGATGTGACAGATGTGTTGTGTTGTGTTGATTGTTATGTTGTAACTAACTTAGTATATGGTATATAATATATGGTATATATTTATTTATGGGGATAGTTTATATATATATATTTATAAGGATATGTATGTAGTATATTTTTAGTTTTGTAATTATATATTTATATTTGTATAGATATTTATGAAGTGTATATATGGTATATATTTATATAGGTGTATTATGTAGTTATAAGGATATCTGTGTAGTTACAAACTGAAGAATAGTTAAAAAGGGGTGGGAAATTAAAAAAGTTTTGTACTTCTTCCCACTCCTTTTTCGAACAATGTGCGGTGTTTTGTTATGTCTTGGCTCTATTTTTATTTTTTTCTTTCTTTTGTATGTACAAATAGTTACATACTTTTTTTAAAATACATGTTCGAAAATAAAATTCATTCATTCATTCAGATGTGAATGTGAGCAGAGTGTGGTCATCACCATGATGTGTTTTAAGTTTGTATTGGACCTGGACGGGGGAAGTCGGGTCACAAACAGAAATGAAACGAGGCTCAGCAGTTTTATACATCCAGAGAACATTTTTATTTACTTTTTAAAAACAAAAATAAACCTTATTGTTTTCATTACAGTGAAGACGTCCGAGTCTTTGAGGTGCTCAGCTTGCTGTTGCGGGCAGAGAGCATCATGGGAGCCAGACAGACAGAGGAACACAGACTGTGGATGTTCAGGAGGAGAGATGTTTTAAACTAACGACCTCTGACACAGAGAGAAGGTCCAGTCACCCGTCAAATTTCAACCGTGACCTTTCGCGTCGCCTAAACTCCGCCTGTTAAGAGTGAAACTTTATTTAAAACGCACAGTGAGTTGCAGTGACAGCTCGTGCCTCTGCAGGAGGAGAGAAGTGTAAACACAGAGGTACAAAATACTTTATAAATACAGCGTGGCCTTCGTGTAAAACAAGGTGAGAAAAATATAAATACAGAGCATCTTGATCTCTCAGTTTGCAGAGAGGAGGCGGCGAAGGTTCTCAAAACCGATGACGACGGGTTGTGAACCGGTTGGGTTTGCTGATTGACGGGCGTTTGAGCACGGTTAGTGTAAAGATGAGGGTGGAAAATAATCCCTGACTGTCTATGCTGTTTATAGTGGCTCCTCTTCCTCCTCCACCTCCCTGTTCGGACACATCATCAGGCAGAGGAGGAGGGAGGAGAGAAAAGTAAAGGAGCGTTTCAGAAAGCTACAGACCTGACGTCAAATTTAAAATCCCACCTTCTACGACAGGAGAGAGGGAAGGAGGAGAGAGAGAGAGAAAGAGAGAGGGAGAGGGAGGGGGAGAGAGAGAGAGAGAGAGTAAGGGGGGAAAATGTTACATGATTATAGGGAGGGGAGAGAAACAGGAAATGAAGACGTGAGCACAGGTGCGAGAGGAGGACACGAGGGGAGGACTTTGGATGCGAGGACACAGCAGTCCGTCCCTTCGTCTCACAGCCCGGTGTCGTTGTACGTGGGTGTGACCACCTTCAGGATGCTCTGTGCATTCTCCTCCACCAGAGGGCGCCACTTCACCTCGCCGGTCAGCAATAGGTCCTCGCCATCCAGAGCGTCGATGTACTGCATCTGCAACACAGCAGCAGAGGAAGAGGAGAAGGAGGAGTGAGTGTAGGAAGGTAAAAACACAGTGCGACGGGTACAAGTACTGCACTGAACCAAGTACTGTACATGGTACTGGTAAATGACGTGTTTTTACCACTGCAGCTGCCCGAGGTGGAGGTGGTTTAAAATACTTTACAGTGATTGAACATGTATGAAGTCACTAGCAGTGGCAGCTTCATGCGTGATGACAGTGACATTAAAGGAGAACTATGCAAGTCACGTCACTTTTCCTCCGTTTTGCTAACCCTCCTCCTGACCATGTGCATTTGTTTACAACGAAGCCGGTGAGAAATTAATCTATCAATAGAGCGGTGGATAACGTTATATATACAGTGTTACGGCATGTTTATTTGTGCAGTGTCGCGGTGCACAGAGACAAGAGCTGGGACACCAGGGCGGGGGCGCTGATCTTGCAAAGTAGTTTTTTAGCCAAGAGACGCGAGGTGGAAAGGAAAGAGGGCAGAGAAACAGAAAGAAGAAGAGTGTTGTGAACACAGAGTCGTTAAACAAAAGCTGCAGAGTCGATGATGAAAGAGAGGTGGAGTGGAGTGGGGGGGGGGGTTCAGCTCCTGCACCATGTGGCCCGGCAGCAGATGGAGGCTGCAGGTGTGTGAGAGACCAGGAGTGTTTTCGATCTCACAGAGGGAAAGAAAATATACAGAGTGGAGAGAGGGAGGAAGAGGTGAGCAGGCGAACGGGTGAGGAGAAGTGCAAAACAGACAGGGGTGGATTTTAGCCTTTAACATTCTTATTCAAAATGTAATAATTAGGGGTGTAACGAAAACCGATTTGAATCGGAAAATCGATTTTGATTTAAACGATGGGAGTGCATCGGTAGACAGACTAATGAATCGGTCTCAAAAGTAGCTTAAACCGGCCGATGGCCCGATTACAAAGTTATAAATTGGTTTAATGTTGCTGCTAGTAATAATCCAAACACATGAGCTCTGACTCTGATTCACACTGTGAGAGCAGCAAGTCACTGCTGGCTGATTGAAAAGAGCTAAGAATAAGGCACAACGTCGTGACACATCATTTTACGTTAGTTATTTGGATTAATAATTTCAAAAGTGATACGAATCATGACTTCAATGTAAGTGGAATTTTTTTGCATTTTATCTGGAGAAGATGACTTGTGGGCCGAGGCGTCTCTGTATCATCACTGCTGTTGTTTGTTGTTTTGTGGTTTGGATGTTGCTCTCCATCATATTGTGATTTTGATGAAATTTTAATTCATTACTCAGCTTCACTTTTCTCTAAACTTTGATTACTAAACTTTATTCTGAATAAAAACATTGGACCATTTTCCTTCCTTCCTCTCTCTTTGGACCTTGGCCAGTGATTTAAATGACGTGCTTGATCCAGTTCACTTTCACCAGGAGTCCAAGCTAAAAGGCCCAACACACCCGTGAAAAAACTTCACTCTGGAACTAGGACTGTCAAAATAAATGTTGTGAGGTGAAAATATAAAGGAGCAGAAAATGGAAAAGCAAAATACATTTACCTGAAAACAGAGTTACCGTATGTACTTAGTTATTTCCACCACTGCGTAAAAGAGAGATGAGGAGTTGTGGTGCAAAGAAATAGTTGCAGTTCTGTGATTTATATGTTTTTCTCCTCTTTTCTCTTTGCACTGTTGAATCACTGATTTCGTCATTTGAAAGTACAAATGAACCAGAACTGAGCTTGTGTTGCTTCCCGAGACTTGTTTTTTGGGGGGGAATCCTGGGAAATGGTCAGTCAATTAAATACTGAGAAGGAAAAAAGGTCCCTGGGATTTTCTAATTATGCTGCCTTGATAGTAACCTAAACTAATAACACAGGCTCAATGTGTGAAAAGTATAATCTTCTTGTTTAGATCGCCAGCATTTGGTCAGCCATGTGCAAAGACTTCAGTCTTATGCTGGGTAAAAGCAGATTGAGCTTGCTTTTGTATTTGAAGTGATGGTGAAAACAGGCACCCGCTTCTCTCTGACCATGGATGAGTACTCGTCTGTGCAAAACACAAGATTCATGAACGTAAATATCCACTCCGAAAGTGAACACTGGAATCTGGGAGTATTTTGGATTGAACCATGAAGCACTATAATTTGTTTTTGCTCAAAAATCATGAGGCCGATTTGTTTTTGTTAGGCAAGCAGTCTAAAGTTATTTGTATGCTACTTTACTGAAGTGGATTTGGAGTAATGTTAGGCTGTTAATGTGTGACGGCTGTCAAGACGCTCCAATGAGCCGAGGTCTACGGCTCCAGTTCAATTTTATTACTGTTATGTTACTTTTTTTTTTTCCAAGTGTCAGTGTGATTAATGCGGAGGGGAGTGTGTGACACACTTGTTTTCTTCCTCCTCCAAAGAAATAAAACATTTCATGTGTTAAAATATAGACGTTCTGTTTTTATGGGATTTCCCGGGATATCAGGGAGAGGGGCTCTTTTGGCCCGGGAATTGAAAAGAAGCAAATTTGGGAAACTTCAGCGACACTGAACAAAACATCATGAGTCTATCAGTGAGAAGAGGAAGGCGTGAAGCAGCTGAAGTCCCGAGTTTTATGTCCGTCTGTGTTTTAAATGAAGTTGCAAAGACAGAGGACGCAGCGTCACGCACATGCACCAGGACGTGAGTGTAAACACACCTGTTTGCGAACGTACTCCACCATCAGCTCCAGCTGTCTGGGGTCTTCACACTGGCGGTTGAACAGGTTTCTCCACAGAGCTGCAGCCAGCACCGAGTCATCAGACAGGATTCCCTGCACACACGTACACACACACGGTCATTACGTTATTGATCCTGAATCACACATGTTCAGATCAAACATCTTTCCTGTGAAACCAAAGACTCTGACTTGTTCATGTGTCAAAAACATTTCAAAATAAGAGACAATGAATGTCCACCTCATCTGACTATACTGATTCTGACTGTGACCTCTGACGCCTGCTCAATCATGGCTGCCAGTACATACACACGGGGAGAAACCCAGTGTTGCTGCGTTTGATTTGTTTAACTGTCGCAAAATGATGAGAAGTTGTGAGTGAGTGTCTGGAGTCCTTTGTTGCCTCATGTGGTCACTTATGTTAAAAAACACAAGCTGGTATGCAACTTTATAGTGTAGTCTAAATTCCTCTCCTTCCTCCATCTAAATCAAATGAAATCTAAAATCATATTAGTTTCAAATCAAATGCCAAATAAAAACATTTCTATATGTGAATTTCATCCCTCAGCGACACAAACAGCTGTCACAATAAAGAGTGGACAAGAGCCAGACACAATTCAAGTCTTTGATATTTGAAAGAAATGATTCAAAATGCCTTGTTGCCTAAACTTCAGGCCTGTCAGTAACCGATTCCTCTTTGTGTGTGTGTGAGAAACAAAGCGTCTCACCTCATCATATCCAAATATTGCAGCGTAGAAAGTTTCCGTCATCGCCTTGAGTGCTTCCTTTCTGTGGATGGCATCAATCTGCAGCAGACGAGAGACGAGAAGCAGAAACGCTGTGATCAAATACAGGTGAGGAGAGGCAGCTTCATTTCTACGTACAATGTATTCCATACACTGAGTAATACAATAGAACATGATAAAGGCAACAGATGGATAATAACGGGGTGTAGAGAAAAGATGTTAAAGGTAAATTTGAGCGCAGATTTTCAGCTCTGTCAAGTCAAACTGAAACGGCACAAACTTGAACATGAATTCGTCTTAAAATTCACATTTATCTATTCCAAACATAATCTTCAAAACCCCAGATCAGCCCCAATTCATCAGCTGGAGGCTGTGAATATCCGTGTAAAATGACATCCCAATTAAATCTCCAGCTCGTTTTTACCTGTTGCAGAATAAATCTGCATTTGCAGCAGCAGTTAAAATGCTGCCTGTTGCTGCCTACAGCTACAGCTGAACGTAATGACATGACATCCTTCAGCCCGGAGGATGAAGCTGAGCTGCGGCGGTGAAACGAGGGTTGACTCGGTCGTTGTGGGTTTTAGTTGGTTTCAGGTGGTCGCGGCGCTTAATTATGAACCTGGAGAAAATGACCAGTGTTTTTACTGCTGCACAATCAACATGAAACCTGAGAGCGGCTCCAATCACTGCTGCTGCTGTAAAAATACATGAGCTGCTGATGTGGAGCTCGATTAGGAAGCTGTGCCTGGTTTCTCAGTTTGACGCACACGCACAAAGTTCCTTTTCATTATTGTAGTGTCGTTTTTTTTATTTTCCTCATTTTCTGTTCTTTCCGTAACATTATTTTTCATTTATTTTCTTTCTTCTTTACTTTTTCATTCATGTTCAGGTCACTCACCTGTTGCTGATTGCGATTGTTTTCAGATATGATGTAACATCACTTTTGTTCCATTTCTAACTCAGATCTGATTCAACAAAATGCTGCAAAGACGGTGGTCTTCTTGTTCTCTCCTCGCCTGGTGAAGGGCAGAGGTGAGCCAGATGTTCGCCCGTCTATTATACATTGTGCACCACTTGTCTCAGTGCCGTCTTTATCTACCTGACTGAACCAGATAACCTGTTCTCTGAAAGGAAGAGTTACTATGCTCCAGGGAAAGATGCTGTTCTTCCTTCTACAGTATTTTTAAGACCAGTCACTTCCATGTGGCTCTGTTTCCGTGTTGAGGAAGAACACACTGAGCTGAGCACCGCTGTGAAGGTCACAGCAGGACCACAGAGTAAAGTGACATGTGAGAGTGAGAGGAGGAAGTGTTGTCGACGTTTTGCATCCTTCACACTCATAGAATATTATAATATACTACTACATTATATTAAATACATAGTTTAGTTTAAGTGTGTAGATTAAATCATTTAGATTGAGGGTTAAAGTTTGTGTTGAGGTCAAACATATAAATTCTCAGGCACGTGTGTTTGCGTGTGTCGAGACATACGTAAGTAAGCAAGTGAACGCAACGTACAGATGCTGACAGAGGTTCACATATGCAGCTGTGAAAATACGCAACGCCCCCCTCCCTACACACACACCCACACACACACGTACGTACCCCCCTCTGCGCTGCCCAATGCATGCGTGCGCACACGGTGAGTGACCTCACAAACCGCACTGTAATCCCTCATCTCTGACCTCGTTCTGTCACACGACGGCTAAACGAGCTCAATGAGCTCAAACTAACGACCTCAAGGTTTGAAGACTCTGATATGAGCTTCAGCCAGCTGCTGCTTCCACGTCAGACACTTCACCTGCCGTCCAGCTGAGCTCACAGGTGAATGTCAGTGGCCTGGATCTGATGAGGTGTGAACTCTGAACATTGTTTTACACGAATCTGACGAGGATAAAGCGATTCATAACTGGAGTCTGACTTGAACACCAGTGACTCGTGACCTCACTTGAACCGTCTGACTGGAAACTACTAGCTCTTCACCGTTTCTGACGAACGACAAACTTCCAACCAATCCGACTGCAGCGAACTGAGAGGGGAAGAAGAAATGTTGTGGAGGCAAAATGTGTTTTTTTGTGTTAATTATTTTTATTTATTTGATCATTCCAAAATATTTTCACCTCTGAGATTAGAGCGATTGCAATTATTTCCTTTCTTTTTGTTTTGTTGTTATATTTCTTTTGCCTTTAATTGATAGGACAGTTGATACAGACAGGAAAAGGGGAGAGCAACATGCAACAAAGTGTCCTTAAACTTCTGAAACTGTTCCAGAAATAAAAACGTGTGTGGGAGCCTGGGAGGAGATTAAATAAACTAAGAAGTACAGGAGAGAAGGATCTGAAGCTCTTATATCAGAATAAAAACCTGATGTGACGTTCTGCAGCGATAGAAAAAGTCCTCACCTGTTGTGTGCCCCCCTCTCATGCAATGACAATATTACAAATTGCAAAAATAAATGTCATGGCAGAACACGACAACAACTACCTCCCCTGTCCTGTAAATTTTACTAACTGTGATGTTTACCATGCGATTAAATACTGCATGCCCTCGAGTTGGGACGTGCCTTTATACAGTAGAGTACAGACTGAGTGGTTGTGTTTATAACGTACTGTAGGAGGGAATGAGCAGCTGTTGTTGTCCGTCTTGTCACTAAGAGCTGAGGAGTAGCAAAGACTTGCAGGAGCCTCCTGAGAAACAGGTCAGTAAAAATGACCATGGACATACGACTCACTGGCCACTTTATTAGGTACACCTGCTCACTGCTCAGCAACACAAACACAATCACAGCTACACACACTGCATTCAGGGATGTAGACATGGTGACAATGATCCGCTGAAGTTCAAACTGAGCATCAGAGCGGAGAAGAAAGGTGATGGCATGGCTGTTCGGTCTGAGTGTTTGAGAAACTGCTGACCAGCCACAACCATCCCAAAAACAGAAAAACATCCAGTGAGCATCAGTTCTCCGGTCAGAGACCTTACACCCACGGTCTGCACAAGAGCATCTCTGTTGAACCATGAAGCAGACAGGCCGCCGTTACAGCAACACAAGACCAGACAAGGTTCCACTCAACCAATCACAGGAAAGTGAGGGAACAGTTCACACAGGCACCAAAACTGGACAATAAAATGAACGATAAATGTTTCCTGGTTTGATGAGTCTCGATCTGTCCTCTAGCAGGACGACGCTCCACGTCACAAAGCATGAACATGACATTAAAGTGGCTGGTGTGTCTATTGTTACTGTATAAACACTGTAGACTGGCAGATGCTTGTTTATGTAACTATTCACTGACAATTATTATTATTTTTTTAAACGTTTTTTTTTACCTAAGTCTTTCAAACTTGAAAAGGTCGAACACAAACACACTCTGTGAACCTTCGAGCTGATTCCAGTTTAATCTGAGTGAGAGAAATTCTCTGTGAAAGCTCCACGTGAGCGAGGCCAAGATTTAAGTCTGTGATGTCAATGAGCGACACTTCCTGGAGCTGCTCCACTGACTGAGAATAGAGGAGTGACTCTGTGGACACGGCGACCGCGGCCAGACCCACACTCCGGGGATTTGGCTCCACTTTCTGCTCGAGAACTTCTGGCACAATTATGCTGATGTAAAACCTTAAATAAACAAAACCTGCATCCTATGCAGCATGCAATGGCACGGATAAAAACTTAATGCCCTGTTGCATCAGCCCGACACGGAAATGTTTCTGAAATAATGAATATTTATTTAAGAGAATGACATTTAGTTGTTTTCTGGCAAAGACGACGTTTGGACGCAGCTTGTTTCAGATTTGTGGCTTTTTAGAAAAACACGGCTACTTTAGAGAAAACTGAGCTGATGTTGGAAACTAACAAAGGATGATGTTTGTGTGGAACTGAAATATCACGCATCTCGTGAAACGTCTGATATACATGTATGTTATTAACACGACAATACAGCAGTTGTGCCTGTGTGACTTCAGCTGAAATAATTATGTTGGTTCATTGAGGTTAGAAGTTTAAAATAAGTATTTTTTGAATCAACTGATTGTTTATTTCCTTTTTTATTTGTTTCAAGTAACAATTTCCAGTCTCTCTGAAAAGATTTCTATTGTTTTAATAATAATAAACCTAATTTATAGAGATTTTATATTTTTTATAGTACTTTTCAAAGTGCTTTACATGAGGAGATAATACTATTAATAATAAACATAAAACACACTAAAGACAGCAGCAAACAGTAAAATAATGAGATACAAACTGTAACTGTATATTGAGGTTTTAAGCAGAAGCAGAGCAATAAGTGACAGCTTGGCACAGACAAGCAAACTGAGAGATGAGAGGGCTCTGGACCATTTTGTGTTAAAAAACAAGAGAATTTTAAAATCTATCCTCAATGTAACAAGGAGCCAACGCAAAGATGCCGGTACCAGAGTAAGATTCTCTCTTCCTGCTTTTGGTTTGCTGCTGAATCATGACCAGTTCTTTCTTTTAGAGCCCGACTGATTAATCCACAGAATAATCAATTATTGATATCCTGCTATGTTCTGAATTTGAACTTGAATCAAATGTTTTGTACACACCACAACCTGCACTCTGGCCAGATGACTTTGCTCTCATTAAACACGGGAGATCAACAGACACAACACGCCACTTAGTTCCTGTGCTGCCTTTAGTGGTTGTAATAACATCCTTGCAAAGGACGTGAGGTTGTTGGAAAGACGTGGACGGTAATGTAACCCCCAGTCCAGGGTCCTATAATTAGTGTGTTATCACAGACGCACTGTGCATCAGGCTATACGTGTAATAATGTGATGAATGTACAACATGTGTTTGTTATGGAA
Source organism: Trachurus japonicus (assembly GCF_045865225.1). Taxonomy (NCBI): domain Eukaryota; kingdom Metazoa; phylum Chordata; class Actinopteri; order Carangiformes; family Carangidae; genus Trachurus; species Trachurus japonicus. Next base: position 21,728,809 of record NC_140911.1, read on the forward strand.
CTGCTGATACGTGATCCTCTGGATGAACATTGAGCTGTGACAGAAGCTACACAAGGACACACACACACACACAGAGGGAGAACTTACCCCCATGATTTTGCTCCTCTGCTCCACGTCCTCCCACATGGAGTGCACAATGTAACGACACATGTACTTCCCCGCTCTGCCCTCCTGACGCATTCGCACCAAACACATCCTGACAGAGAGGGGAAGCGGGTGAAGTGAGGGGCTTTTTTTTTTTTGCTTTGTGTGACCCTTCATGACAAGAAACTGCTGTGATCTAAAGTTTCAACTGTGTGTCGATCTTGTGTTACAGCGTTCACAAGAAAAAAAAGTGCAGCTCCTCTTTCTGGAGCTAATTAGTTTTCACACCAGATGTTTTCGCCTGTGCACGTGACATCAGGTATCAGCTGGTATCAATCTGAGCTCGAAGTGTTGCAGTGACTTCTGGGAAATCAGTGGTCCCCTCATTAAAATGCTGATTTATGCAGCAACTGCAACTGCTCTAAACTCTCTAAACACATCATCTCCTCCGTGTGGTGCGAGTACTGAGTTCATATTCATAAGTTACAGATAACGCATTTCAAACGTGTGTGTGTGTGTGTGTGTGTGTGTAACTCACCATACATGCAGCTGTGCGACCAGGAACCAGGAGTTGAGTGTGTCGGGGAGGGCGCATTCTAAAAAAAAAAGAAAAAAAAGAAAACAGCGTTACAACAAAATATTCATAAACATGTTCCCATCTGACACTGCAGAGCTGCAACTAGCAATTAACTGCAATTAATGATTCACTGCAGCTTTGTGAAGCCCTTTCACACATAGCAGCTGTAGCCTGCATATGAACTGCTTTTGTTTTGTCAATTCTTTCTATTTACTTATTACATTCTTCAGTTTTCTGTTGTCATATCTTTGTAATACCTGTAAAATGTCGAATATATTCCAGAAATCCTAAAACAATAGCCCATAAAGATGAGTTATTAGTCATTTTGGACAGTCTCAGAGCAAAAATGTCAAACACTCTCTGGTTCCAGCCCCTCAAATGTTCCTGCTCCCCATCGGACATGACAACATGTAACTGAATATTTGTAGGAAAATAAAATCAGACATTTTTAAACACACAAGTCATCTGAGAGAATACTGATTAATTAATATGATGATATGATGCGATAAAATCAGCAGTTTTGTCTCAAGACAAGATCTCCTGAGTCCTTATGTAATGTATTTCAATCAGCCTGTGAACCACGATCAGGGCCATTTTTATAACAATGTAAAACGCAGTATGATGGTGCAGCAGGCTCCAAGTGTGTGTGTGTAAATGATATTAGTGCCTGTAAGTAATATTAGTGTGTATGTGTGTGTGCCAGGCAGTAAAGTGTCAAATAAATGTGTCAGGCAGGTTGTGACAGTGTCCCTGAACACTCATCAACCCCATTTGGACTGGGACCGACACCAACACCTTAATGGTCAGTGTTTGGATCAGTCTAACACTGAAGTAAGAGTGCGTGCGAGTGAGTGTGTGCGTGTGTAAGAGTCAAAGAGTAAGAGAGAGAGAAAGTTTTTAAACCAGTGATTTTCCAGCTTCACTCAGTGTGTGTATTGAGAACACTTTGAAAAGTGTTACGCTGCATTAAAAGCTCGAAAGTTTAGTTTGAAGCTGGGAACAACATCTGACATCACCTGAATTACATCACATTTGACGTGACTGGTGTGAATGTGGTGTGAATGAATAATGGTTTCTGTAAAGCGATAAGCCTGTGAATATTCTTATTTGTCCAGGTCATAGTTATCTCAAGGAAATTTAAATCGACCGTAACTGGACTTGGTCATTCCTAACAACACAACATCAAATTGGTGGTTTGAGCTGCGTGTTTGAACTAATGTGTGTGTGTGTGTGGTGAGAGGACTGGACTCTAGTTTCCACTTACTGTCAAAGAACTCATCATAATTGACTCTCTCCACACAGCAGGTGTACATGCGTAAGGCAGCAATCTTGATTTTCTGTGGAGACAAAAAAAAAGAAGATCATTAAAACCTGTCACAGATATGATGAACTTCATCTGTATTGGATATTTCAGGGTTCACAACAATACAGGTGTGTCTATAAACAGCACCAAAAACAGCCTTGACCCAATTTTAAAAATGATGGCACACTGAATCTATGTGTTTGTACATGTAGGAGCAGAGAAGATTCCTGGCCGACAGCCTATAACTTCAACTCCCTGCTGGGAGGTCGGATCTCCTCTGTCGCCCTCTGACCACCACACACACAGGTCATGTAACCGTCCTTCACAGCAAAGCTGTCTTATTCAGACTGACCAGTTTAAATGTTTTCCACAACCGAGTGTTGTTACTGTGCTTCATTTCCACCCCCATCACCTTTGTTTCTCCTGTTTGATAGATCAAAGCCTCTGGCCCAGTGGTGTTCCTCCAGGGTGTTGGTGACATGTTTGTACTCAACCAACTGATTAAATACGGGTTGGTGCTGCTGGTGTTGTATTTACATACAGTACTTTCACTCTGTATTCAGTTCAGTACAAAAACCTGAGGTTCACTGCAGACAGAACTTTTACTTAGCTCTTAAAAACCTACTTACTAGTTAGTTACTGTTGTTAATCTTGCTTTCTGTACTGTACCTAAACACACCCACAACCTCTTCTAGAGCTGACCTATAAAACCCTTGGATTTATATTTTAGGACTCTGCTTAGGAAATGAAGATCAAATTTGACTTTAATTTCAGTAAATATGGTACAAAGCTGCTGCCACTTCCCTGAGCTCCTACGATGTAATGCAGCAGGAGCTAATAACCAGAGATCAGTCAGTATCTCTCCGTCCGGTTTGTAGCATCTGATCTGGTGCAAAACACTGTCCACTGTTAAGTTTCTAGTCTGTGGATAAAAGTAGCAGCATGACTAATTTATTCGGCATCAAACAGAGGCAGCAACTGAGTGGGATTTGACGTTAGCAGCCAACATTAGTGGAGTCGTTTCACATTTAGATATGGGGCCGTATATACAGTTGAAAAAGCTCGAGCTCATCAACATGTTGAAGACGATCGACTTCAGATATGACCGACTTGGCCTTTAATTTATCTGAAAAATTCCTCCAATAAAAAGTTGATTAAAAACATACATCTGGTGAAGAATCTCATGTTTTGTTAGTGTTATAATCACTGTTATTGCTAATGCTGCTTCTTTAAGGCCCCCACACACCGCCCCAACGGCCTTTTGTCGAGAGACTCGTCGGACACAGTCGGAAAAAAGATGCAGTGAAACACACCGCCTCGACTACTGCCGACTACACAGCAGCCTGTACGTTCTGCGCTTGCGCGAGATGCAAAAGTCTCCCTAACAGTGGGCGGTGCTAGTCTGTGCCAGTAATCCCAAACATGAAAACAGGAAATGCCGTAACGGAGAAACCATAGAAGAAACCATGGAGATTAAAAACAAAGTGCACACAACATTAGCTTGTTGTTAGTTTTGAGAAGACATTTTGGAAAACAAAGCTTGGCAGCAAATGATCGCTCTGGCTGAGCTGATGGTCACGTTGTCTGCTCTCGGGCTCGTTATTGTCCGGAGACACCGCAGGCAGGAAAAAGGAACACACCAAACAGAAGGTCAGTGGTTCGATTCCCGGCTCCCCCTGTCTGCATGTCGAAGTGTCCTTGGGCAAGACACTGAACCCACACCTGCCCTGTGTGAATGTGTGTGAATGATTATCTCCCAAAGCCTGTCTGCGAACAGTGCTGTATGAATAGCCGTGTTTCCACTGCAGGAGTTCCTGGTAAAGGGAGGGGGTAGGAACTTCTACAGGAACCGTCCTCTCACTCGGCCCTCTCAGTGGCCGTGTTTCCACTGCAGAGTAGGACCCCGCGGCGACGTCATGAGTTTCGATCGCCGCTTAATCGCTGTGCGACAGTTTCGACCGTGACGTCACCCAGGCAGGTCACAAGCACATGCACAAAAATCATAACAACAACGAAGAAGGATGGAAGGAGCTGAAGCGGTAGCCGCGTTTCTGGTTTGTGTGTTTGTGCACATGGCGGTTGATTGTAATCGTAATAGTAAATAGTTTTCATTTTTATTTTTTACTTTTCATGGCATTGTTTTGTGGCGTGATGGATCCCCAGTGTGTCGAGGTGCGCTGATATTTTCATTTCGCCGCGATGACTCAAACCCCCTCTGAATCTCCTTGGTGCTGTAGACTGTAATCGAGGTCTGCACCTCACCGTCGGTCCATTTGTGTACATCTTCCTGCTGTTTTCTTGTTGTTTACAGCGGTGTCTGCTAGGCTAATGCTCCCCTTCTGCTCCCCCTTTTAAAAATGCCGGTTGTTTTGGTGCTTTCTGGTAGCGTCAGAGCCTGCTCTAGCTTTAGCCAATCAGTGCCGGGTTAACCTTGAGACCCACCCAGGAGCTTTTCAGGGCCGAACGGAGTACCTACCCTGGAGTAGGTACTCCGTTGGCCCCCGTAAAAGTTCCTGTAAAGCCGTGTTTCCACTGCAGGAGTTCCTGGTAAAGGGAGGGGGTAGGAACTTCTACAGGAACCGTCTTCTCACTCGGCCCTCTCAGTGGCCGTGTTTCCACTGCAGAGTCGGACCCCGCGGCGACGTCATGAGTTTCCATCGCCGCTTAATCGCTGTGCGACAGTTTCGACCGTGACGTCACCCAGGCAGGTCACAAGCACATGCACACAAATCATAACAACAACGAAGAAGGATGGAAGGAGCTGAGGCGGTAGGCGCGTTTCTGGTGTGTGTGTTTGTGCACATGGCGGCTGATTGTAATCCTGCTTGAGTTTTTTTTTTTTTTTTTTTTTACTTTTAACAGCATTGTTTTGCGGCGTGATGGATCCCCAGTGTGTCGAGTTGCGCTGATATTTTAATTTCACCGCGATGACTCAAACCCCCTCTGAATCTCCTTGGTGCCGTAGTCTGCAATCAATGTCTGCACCTCATCGTCGGTCCATTTGTGGACATCTTCCTGCTGTTTTCTTGTTGTTTACAGCGGTGTCTGCTAGGCTAATGCTCCCCTTCTGCTCCCCCTTTTAAAAATTCCGGTTGTTTTGGTGCTTTCTGGTAGCGTCAGAGCCTGCTCTAGCTTTAGCCAATCAGTGCCGGGTTAACCTCGTGCCCCACCCAGGAGCTTTTCAGGGCCGAACGGAGTACCTACCCTGGAGTAGGTACTCCGTTGGCCCCCGTAAAAGTTCCTGTAAATGGCCCTGAGGGGGAGGTTCCTGCAGTGGAAACACGCACCAACGGGGCTGGCCCCGTAAAATTACCCTGAAGTTCCTGCAATGGAAACGCGCCTAATGTGTGTGAAAGGGTGAATGCGACCATTACATTGTAAAGCGCTTTGACGAGTGACTAGAAAAGCGCTATATAAGTGCAAGTCCATTTACCATTACCGTTTACGCGTACCTGACACCACCCGACTCTCCCCGACGCGACCGAAAGCTCGACGGTCTGGCCGGTGTGTTGCTGGCTTTACACATCCACAGCTTCCTGCTTTGTAGTGACGCTGCCATGAACAGTGTGTTGTGATAAGAATAGTGAACTCTACCTCCGCATTTGTGAGGAGCTACAGCAGCTAAGACAAACTGTGACTGGTCGGCTTGTGTTTGCTCATCCAGGTATCTTCTGCATGTAGAATTATCGACCACTCACCCATTTGTTGTATTTGAGTGGTCCTGTGAAGCCCATGGCCTCAATCAGCTTGGTGAAGGCTCCGACCTCTTCCTCTGTGTGCTGCCGTGTCTCCTTCACATTATGGAGCTGCCGGACAAAAGAGACAGAATATAAGACAGTGAGTGCAAGAAATGCAAGAGAAAGGAGGAAAAGAGAAAAGAACAAATGAGGAGCTAGGACAGAGTGATGAGTTGGACGGCGTTTTTGAAGAAGAGGGTAAAAGAAAAGAGTGATGAAAAACGAGGGAGGACAGAAAAGGCAGAAGTAAAAACAACCCTTTCTACTCACAGTGTATATACATTGTATAACTCTCATTAAATCAACAGCACACACAACCTACAGTGTGATGACACACACCTGGGGAACATGACCTTTACTGGGCCAGTGCAGCTGTTGAGTAGATTAATATAGTGACCTATTCTGAGCTGCATGTTGTCTTTACAGTTTCATTACACGCCACGACCTCAGTGACCCCTCATCACTGCTGCTGCTGCTTTCACATCACGATTTCTGGCCAAGTCTTTGACAGCGACACTTTTCTGCTGAACTTGAACTACGATGAAACGACAAAACCTGCAAATGTTTAAATCGTGTCTGTGTTCAATATGCAGAGCGGTTAGGAAACGTAGTAGTGACCAAAACACAAGACAAATACAGTCATAAGACGACTCCCTCTCTTCTTCCCATATCTGACGAGTGTTTTCTCTCTCACAATGTTGAATATTACATCAAACAGCAAAGTTAGCAATGTCCAACCCCCGAGCAAGATGGAGGATATATGGCTTTCAAAAAAAAAAGAAATATATATATAAATGCATTTGTAAAACAAACAAACAAAAAAAATTATCATAAATATGTTCTAAAATAAAATATGCTCAAACCTGTAAACTTAGGGGAAACAGTGGAAGCCACTCTCAGAACAGTCCTCATCAAGTCTTTCATGTTGATATAGTCTCAGTCACAGTCAGTTTTTTTTGTCCTGTTTCATTTCTAATATGTCTCTCTGAGCGCTTATCGTGACATTTTTAGCTGCTGGACAGATGTTTCTGTCTGTTTTTGCAGTAAAGACGGTGGGAAATTCTCTGCACTCATTTTCCCTTGTCAAGAATTTGTTTTTCCGCTGCAGCGAAACCTGAACCAACAGAAACATGTCGAGGTTAGAACAGGGAAATCTGCTTTAAGGTCAGCTGACTGTAAAATGCAGACTACAAACATACCTTACAAGAGCTCACAAACCGAGCAACACTGATGCTACAAAACACTCACAATGCAACGCTCTCTGTTTAAGTGTATGGCCGTGTCCCCGGTCGGTCAGTGCTGCATCGTTCAGAGCCTGCAGCACAACCGTGGGACCAGACTGTCCCGTTTCAAAGCTGAGGAATGTGAAGGATCCAACGACTGGATCTTTTGTGACCTAAACTTTCCCAAGGTTTAAGGCTGCCAGTAATAAAAGCCAACAGTGAAAGAGTCTTGAGGATCACACTGTTAATCTAAGTATCATGTTTCAGCTCAGTTTTAAAACCAAAAGTTATGTACTGTCATAGATGCGAGACGACAGGAGCCACACTTTGTGGCGCAACGGTACACAGGTGGTGATGCACAGAGGAAACCCTCAGTAGACCCGACTGTCTCACTTCAGTTCAGCCTTCATGCTCTACAATGGTTGTGCCGGGGGGAAGGGGGGGTGCACCTTCGTAATCGGCACCTGAATAAAGCCATTACTTGTGTTAAATTGTTTCCCTTTGGAGTCTTTAAGGACATGTGCTGATGTGAAGACATAAAACTTTAGTCCTATTTAGACACCTGTATAAGATGATTTTAAAAACAGGATTTATAGACCATATGCAATCAGGACTCCAAGACTTTTTTCTCTGTACTCATTCAAGCTTGTAGGATTTGAAATAAAGCAGTGACTAAAGATGACTAAAAAGGTGAATACCCATTGGATCAACATCAACAAACACTAAATCCTGCTTTTTCCGCTGCAGCATGTGTCATTAGACTTTTCCTGTCTGGTAAGCTCAACACTCCCAGTTAGCAACGCAGGCTTTGTGTAAAAGATTCATGATCCTGATGAGTTATTTTCTCAGACTGGAACATAGATCTTTTTCGGCCACTAAATTTACTGCTGCACATGGGCTTTAAATAACTCTCCCCTCTCTCTCTCTGCGCAAGTGTGCATGTCACTTTACCTGTGTGGTGATGTGCAGAGTCCGACATGGTGCTGAACACGGAGGGGAGACTCTGGCCAGCTGGCAAGCTACTAAAGCTCTAGCAAAGCAGGCTTCCTGATCTGATGCCTGGATGGAGACGGAGAGAAGGACAGAAAGACGTTAAGGAAAGAGGAGGACGAGAGATTAAGCTCAGAGAGGATGAGAGATACAGTGTAACATCAACAGCTGCCGCCAGGGAAATGATAAAACTAACATGAACATACATTTATTTTATACATTTCGTGGTTCTAATTTTGTCCCGGCACAAAACTGGAAAGAGGTTTGGATGGTGGTTAAAATGGAGAGTCGCACTTCCAACAATCCCAGAGCAGGTTTTTGGATTTCCCCACACCGACTTCTTCTGATACCAAATCTCTCAATGTAGCCTCTAACAACAGCTGGATAGAATAACATCTGGGCATCGTCTTCCTTGCAAAGGAGTCAATTGTCTATTTCGTTTCTACACAATTCATGCACATCTCCTGAAAACAGTTTTCAGGAGGAGATGAAAGTTGCTTAAGATGTGGGTGTGACCCTGACACCCACAGCCACATGTTTGGCCCTGCCTGGGGCTGGAGGATGTTTGGATGACAGGGGAAGGTTTTATTGCCAGTTTTTTTATTTTATAATATTACCAATATGTAGCCAAGCTTTAGTTGTGCTTCTCTTCAAATGGAAAAAGATGCATCAACATCTCATAAACACTGGCCGGAGGACATAATGCCACACTTCCAACTGCAGAGGCAGAGCTGGAATCATATGATCTGGCAACATTTTTAAAATTGGACAAATCTTCCTTAATGTGTATAATTTGATTCCGAGTGTGCATGTGTGTGTATGGGAGAACTGAAGACTTGAGTAAAGATAAATATAAAACAGTGAGGCTATTAGTGGGAAGACGCCAGGAGCCTCACACTAGTACAGTATGTTTCTGTGCTAATAACTGCAGCAGTGTTTCAAAGCCTTCAAAAACAGCCTCCTCCTCATCATGTGTTCATCATATGTTTATGAAAACAATATTTTGTCAAACGGATGGCTATTATCTATTTATATAACACTATAAACTGTGACCTCACCACCACATCATTTAAACTGAGGTGACCATCATTGTAACATCTCGATATATTAGAAAATAATGTACAATTCTGAAATGCATGAGCAGGAGTGAATCAAGACTTCTTACAGATTTCTCTGTGACTTTCGCATCAATATGACGTCGCCCACTACCCAAAGGTTTTCAGCAGGTATTTTTCTGGTATGACCAAATGTAGCAGGATATCGACTAATAAGAGTTATTCTATAATTACATTATCAATTAATCTTTTACTTTCTTGATGAAGTGATGAATCCCTCACAAACACAGCACCACTGAGAGTTGGGTTTAAGATCATCAATGTTGCTTAATATGTCTATTCCAACATGGATATGTGCAATATATCACTCATTTATATAGCCTTCATATGTTGCATCTTGTTGACCCTTTGTGTTCACTGTACAGACTGAACTGGTTGTTTCTGGGTAACCTGTGTGAGACGTGTATCATGCAGCTGTGGAATATCAGACACGTGATTGCTCTATCGATTGATTAGCTAATCAATCACTGCTTCAATCTGCTGTTCGCCAGAGCTTCAGGTGAACCTGGGTCAGTGTCTTCATATTTCCATCAGAGCCCTGAGGCTGTTGTGTGTCTGAGGCCGTCGCTGTTGGACTGACGTGACGTGACGTGACGTGACGTGAGGTAACGGTCAAGTTCACCTGCACAAACCAGGTAACGTCACAGGTCGTTAAATCTCATTAAACGGACACGTTTTACTTTAATTAAACCTTAAACCCAATGAAACAGTTGAACAGTCCTCTTTCCTGTCGTTTACGTCTCAGTTATCAGCTCCGGTCGCTCCTGTCCCGGTTTCTACCGTGTCGTTAGTTCACGCAGCTTCAATCCCCTTAGCGGCGGAGCTAACGGCGGTGGACGGTGTTACCTGTCGGTAGGCGGCTCTGCACGCGGGCCCGTTCACCAGGTGTCTGACGGCGGACTGCAGCGGCCGCCGGTACATGGCTCCTGCCGGTGTGGATGTCGCAGGTGAGGAGCGGGGGGCTGCCTGCTGCCACCAAACTGCGGCTCCCTTCAGTAAAAGCTGATGGTTTGGTAACTGCGGTCCTCCTCCGCCTCCTCCCCCTCTGCAATGTCAACGGAATCTGTCCGGCTCGCGGCTCCGTCCGGCCAGGAAACAGGCCCCGGCGAAGAAACGTTCCGCTTGAGCATAATCGTGTTTTATTCCCGTGTTTTTAATTTGTGTAACGTTATACTTAATTTCATTTTACTTTATAATTGTTATAATTACTTGTCTTGTTTTCTAATTTATTTATATGTATATTTTTCTGTTTGTGCCAAGAGTCAGTGGAACGAAATTTCGTTCTATGCACACTGTGTATTTTGAGAGACAATAAAGTACCTATTCATTCATTCATTCATTCATTCATTCATTCATTCATTCATTCATTCATAATTGTAATGTTCAGTTTTTCGTATTTTTTTGAAAAATATTTTAGACACAAGTGCATGGTCATTAAATTGTTGAGCAGCCTGACTCAGGTGTGTTTATTTTATCTGCTCTCTTTTCAAACTTATTGACAAAATAACATAAACACCTGTTTGGGTGTTCAATCAGAATACACTCCTTTTTTTTAATAGCTTGGTTTAAACCTTAATACTGAGCAACTGAGAGGCACAAATTTAAAACAGTCCATCCCTGTCAGACATTTAAAAAATTCTTCCAGCTGAACTGACCCTCACCCAAATCAGGAGCACACAGGCCTTTAAACAAAAGATAGTGAAACTCATTGGAACTAAAAGTTTCCACAAAGCTGCAGAGTTGTCTGACTCTCAAGTCATTAGTTGTCCCTCTTCTGTGTATTTTCCACCTATCAAAAGAAAATTCAGCCTGAAGATTAAAAAAATATGTTCAGCTCTGGGCTCGGCAGGATGCTGCTCCTCTGAGCTAACAGAGTAAGCAGGACTATGCATGGCTGCCTCCACTAATTGTTCAAAGCCACTCAGCTATTCAACTGCTTCCTGCTAAAGCCCCCAGGCTGACAGTCACAGTATGTAGCCTAATGTATTTTTCTGTGAGAGGTTGAGTGGATAATGTGTTGGTCCCATCCTCACCTAACATCAAACACTGGCAAATATTATTAAGACTGGGTTAACACTCAAACATGGATAGTGGGGGTAAAACTCCCACAGCAGGATATGACAGATCAAAACATCACTTAACACAAGAACATTTCTTTGTGTGTACAGATAACTGCCTTTAATCAAAATCAGACCCACACACATCATTATTATTGCCTCAGTTATGAAACAACAGACTGGAATCACACCATGTTTAGAGAATGAGACCTTCACCAAATACTGGTCATGAAAGAAAAAATTGTTTTAAGATATGCAGTATTGTGAATTTAATTTTAACCATCACATTAAGTAAGACACATAAACAGGTTCACAAAATTGTATATTGTCATGATTTTACTCTGGATCATGTTTTCTTATCAAATCACAAATCATCCCACACCCAACCTCACCGAGCTCAACCTCAGAGCAGTCGCACGCCTAGCTCAGACAATAAAACGACCCCACTCACCCTCTTCACCCACACTTAACGCTACTGCCGTCTGGTCGCAGGTACAGGACTCTGAGATGGCGACGGGCTCGCTTTAACAAAAGCTTTGTCCCGTCTGCCATCTCCGCACTCAACAACCTCCCCCAATAGCCCTGCATGGACCCAGTCCTCCTGAGTGTGTCACAAATGTTTGGTTGTCTGGTGTGTGTACATATGTTTGCTTATAGTGTCTGGTGGCGTTTTTGTTTTTACATGTTGCTCAGTGTTGGTGATGTTTCTGTTTTTGGTTATGTAATAATGTGGCTTAGTGTTGTATGTTGTTCAGTGACAGAGTGTGAAGATGAATTTCCCTTATGGGACAATAAAGGCATATTCTATTCTATATAGTTTTTACCAATTGTTCCTTCCAGGCTCCCTGACCACAACATTTTAAATAATTTAACTCTTTTTATGTATTTTAAAACATGCAGTGGTGGGACATGCACAGAAGTGGTGTTTGGTGGAAATGCTTCATAAATTGCAGTAAATCACATGTTATTTTGTCAAGATGTGTAATGACGCTATGTTATCATGCACATGTCATGTACAAGTTCAGTATTTCATACATGGAATTCCAACAGTAGCCTATAAATTGTAGGCCATCATATGACAAATTTTAAGATAACGTTACACAGGTAAATTATACAATATTTCATTTATTCAACTTAAAAAACAATAACAACACTACATGAACAGCACATATTTAGGGCCCAAGCTAGGACCCTATTTTAAATGTTATTTTACATTTGCATCTATGAATTGTATCGACACTGAAGCTTTGTAACTTTTTAAATATTGTGTCACTGACTGTCATTATTTTAGGTTAATAAATTGCCTTAGTTATCACACAACAGGCTCACACAGCCATGCTTAGGTAGCAGGATCCTCATGGCATATTTCCCAAACACTGGAAACCAAAGATGAATTTATAGTTTGTGAGAAAGAAAAAAGCAAACTGACATTCAGAAAGTTTCCCTACTTTTCAAATTATGTCAAATTGAACTTTCCTGGCGTGAATGACAGAAGGGTCGGTGAAGGTGTGGAGGAAAAGTTCTTGTTTTTATTTTCAGTTTCTTTGGCCTGTGCAGCCTGTGGACACAGTCAGTCACTGTTGATTAATGAGATGAAGAAATGTGTGTGTGTGCATGTGTTTGTGTGTGTGAGAGACATCGGGAGCAGGAGTCAGGGGTACATGCAGGGATCCTGCTACAGTAGCAAAAATGAAAGGATGTGAGAAGGGGAAAAACTCAAAGGTCAAGTTAAGTTTTGTGGAGCAACCAAGTGTTTGTTTCTGGGGAAATGAAATCAGAAGTTTCAGATCGATGCTGAGCCTCAACAGTTACAATGATATACTTCAGTGGAGTTGAGCTATGAGACGCGGCTGAGTGGGGTAACGTCAGGTCTAGCCACTGCTATTTCCTCGGCAGTAAGTCAGATGTTGTACTCCCTGCAGTGACCTCACCTGATGACACACATGCACGCACACACACACATTTATTGACCTTTACTCAAATACTTGAAGCAAAAATATCAGAAGCTGCCATGTAATTTAATCACCTACATCTGTAAATGTAAGTTTTCTTGGCATTTTCAACGGATTACAAACAAACTGTGTGATTCTCTAAAACAATTGTAACATTGTAAAAGACTATATTTATACCTATTTATCTTATCAAGAAATATGTTACAATTGTAATGCAAAATTACATTAAAATTAATTAACCTATGAATTTTAATCAATAATCAGTGTCTTATTTAATAATTAATAACTTGATCATTTGTATTAAAGCCCCTGTACAGAGCTTTTAACTGGATACACAAAAGTCTCTGTTACCTACAACAGCAAATGAGCCCATCAGTGTGAAGATAGTAGTCTAATTCTATACCTCTGGAAGGCATGGTCGGGTCGGACCACTGACGAAACGATACGAATAGATACATTACACAAACGTCCTCATGACAGTGGGAAATGCAGTCTTCATTACGGCAAAACACCACCGCTTTCGTCCACAGGGGCCGCCAAAATCAACACTAAATGAAAAGTCTGTATACAGGGGCTTTAAATTACAGTTCTCCTCTTATTTTGTCAAGATGTCTAATGATGTACTGTAGCCTCATATAGGCTATTATAAAATATTTACAACTTTAAGTTGTTGTTTTGTGGTGTCAGTGTGTAATATTGTCTCTATAATCTCCCGACTGGACATAATAATGTCTATTTTTTGTGTGTATGCATATTTGTGTGTGTTTGTGTACTTGTCTGGTCTGTAACTGTGTCCATGACTTGTGCATTAGTATGTGTGTGTTAATAAAGAGTGATAAATGGTGGGCTCAGAGGAAGCGCTGGATTCCTGCTTGGCTCCTGTTCCTGTGAGAAACCTCGCTAAAGAAAGCAGACATAAATAATGGCTGCCACACCGCCATCCTGCCCGCAGTACTACACTGTGTGTTTGTGTATTCACTTTTAACAGTATCCCATAGGTGAAAAAGTGCAAAGAAAACAAAGGTCAAGGAAGTATTTATACTCACCCTGCACATACACACACACAGTGCTGCCTTTCCTCAAAGACACATATGTGGTGGAGTGTGTCTGTTCCATCATCTGCACAGACACACGCACACACACACACACACACACACACACACACATGCACACACGCGTCTGAGAAAGTTGTTTCTAGAGGGACACAACCATTAAGAAGTAAATGTTATTAGCACTCAAGAAGCCGTTAAATCGACCTGTAACTGATCTCAGATTAGATTCAGAGTTGATTTAACTCAAAATTAAAAGGAGCTGCATTAAACAGATGTAATGGGATCTGGAAAACAATAAAAGTGCACTCAGGTTAGATTTTAAAGTCTCTAAATGGAGACAGGTGGGGGAGGAGGGAGGGTAGGTCACTGGGCCGCTTTGGCAAACTGGTGGCATGTACCCACCATCAAAATCCTCATAAGCCTCAACATTGGCAGCCATCTTGGCAGCACCCACCCTCTTACCAACTGGATGAATGGGGACTGAGCTGCAACATTTAAACTGCATTTAACTATACGATTTCAGGCCGATTTTGACACAACACATTTCCAGCGTCGTCCCCGATTATGAGCATCAGGAACAACAAACTGACGTGTAGTGTGCGCCATACGTAACTGACGACCAGCGTTTTTGCGTCTACAACGCTGTACAACGTTGTACGACGCCTCAACGGAAAGTCTAGCATGTTAGAATTTTTTTATTTCCTCGCAGTCTCCTACGACTTGAACCTTGATGTCGACCAATAGGATGACAGAGCGCTCTGACGCATTGTTTATACCCAGTGAACATGTGCTTCATGTGCGCAATATTTCTATTTATTTATGTATTTATTTTCTGTATAATTTATTTGTTTTTCAGTTATTATTAATGTTTACAATGTTGTTTCTATGATTACAGCACTACTACTATCTATGTTTTGTAAATGAGTGATAAATAAAGCTGAAAAAGATCATGTGCGTAACTGCATAATATAAGTTAACGTTGAGGTTTACACATTATCCCACACGTTCTCCGTGAAAGACAGACAGTCAGACTGTCCTCTTCACCAGACCCAGGAACGGCTCCACTATCATTTTTTCTTCCTCTTAATTTTCGTGTCTGAGCAAAAGATCACGCACAGCGCTACAGTATCGACAGTTTGTTGTGACGCCTCCTAGATGGCCTGTGAACTCGTGATTGGTCGTGAACGGTGATTAGTCAGGGTGATACTTGTAGTGTTGCCAGTCTCCGGACCAAGACACGGCAAGAATTTATGCCACTGTGATCATTTAGGCTGGAATGGAGACCATCATGAAAAAATTTTGGCTTCTCACGCTTGCCCCAACCTCCCCGGTTTTGACTAGTTTATCTCTTCAAGTCTATTTTTGTTCAGATATTTGTGGCACTTTTGGTTGCTGGGAAGAAAGATGGCTGAGTCTGGAAAAAAGAGCAGTGCAGGTGGAGCCTCTGCAAAGGCAAACTTGGATGCAATTGCAGACATGCTAATGGAGAGACAACGTGAATATCTAGAGCCTCGGTTCGCTCAAATTCAAGAGATGTGTGAATACACTGAGCATAAATTGAACACGATTCAGTCTGATCTGACCTCTCTATGAGTATGTGGTGAATAGGAGAGGCAGGCTTTCACCCAGGCGATGAACACCGCATGAGAAACAGGAGTTTAATTTTTCTCCTGTACCCAGCGGCCCTGAAAGTCAAAGATGGGTTGGATTATCGTGTTTTCAACAACCCCAGAGAAGCAGAGGATTTCCTCAACTCCCAACGGAAGATAAAGCAGGAGAGGTGCCCTCAGTCTGCCCAACTCACTCCAGGCACGCATTTCTATTGTCAAAATGAATGTAGTCCCCAGAATAATTTTTTTCAGCTTCATGGTCCCCCTCTCTCCCCCTGCTAGATATTGGGGCAAGCTTCAGGCAGCTGTTTCAAAATTCATATGGAATGGGAAGAGACCCAGCCTTGGATCTGCCACTGTCCAGCGTGGGAAATTAGATTTTACCACTGGTCCCTCACTCTTAGTTCACTTGGGTCACATGGTTTTACTCTCAGGCGGCAGTTTCTTGGTGTACAATGGAGAAAGAATGGTGCACCCTTGGTCTTTGGCAGACTTTTTATTTGCAAATATCTGATGTAATGGTATGTTCAGTGGCTGTACATCATTATTTGTTTTGTGTTTGAATGAAAATAAAATAAAAAATTTGATCAAAAAAAAAGAAAAGGTTTGGTAACAATTCTTTACCCTCTGGTCGCTTTTTTGCTGTTTTTGTCACTTTTCCTTTATGGAGCTCCCCCTACAGTTTTACAGTTTTGTTGTAAAAGCTTGACGCTAACCCTCTACCCTGGCCATGTGCATTTGCTTTAAGCAAAGCCCGTGAGAAGACAATCCATGGAGCTATGTCTGCCAAGATGGCCAACGTTAACAAGAGATTATGGATTACCAGGCGTGTTTGTGTCGTAGTGCCGTAAAACTGTCCATGTTTCTCATGAGACGAGATCTGGGACATTGGATCGGAGGCGGTGATCTTCCAAGTTTGGTCATCCCTGTAACAAGTTGTAACAGTTGAATGCCCCTTTAATACAGCGTGTCGCACTAGGTGACATGTCATTGGGCAGCGCCTTTGTTTGGAGTTCAGTTGACTCTCACTCTCAACTCAAATTAGTGAAGAGACATGTGGCTGCTGTTTTATTTATGCGCAAAGGAAGTAGCAGCCGTACCACCGGCCTCAATGCAGTTGGTGAGGGTAATTATTAAACAACAGCACATTTATGAAATCCCAACGATGTGTGGACGTGACTTCCTTCCTCCATGCTCTCCCACCCACCTCAACCAAGGCACACGGAGCTAACCTGTTACAAAGTCACTTAACCATCACAATTACTCCGACCCTAGTTTTTCCTTTAAATGTTGTTCTTTACAGCTTTTGTGTCTTCTATAACCACACACAAGCTTTCAGCACTTCTCTATACAGGCACTTTAACATGTGGATTGGAGGAGCTGGAGGTCGACCATTGACCTTCTCATTAGTGATATCAAAGACTGCATGTTATGATCTCTCAGGAATTGTGTACAACATGTTGGAAAACCCCATAGGTGCAAAAATGAGTGTGGCCCTGATAGACTGGAGACCTGGGATTGGTTCCAGTCCCCCTGTGACCCTGCAGCAGTACAGCCAATGGATGATTGGAGCTAATTTTTGCGGACAGATAAAATCAAACCATTATCTTTACGATAAAGATTTATTCTGTTCAAAGTTCAAAGTTCAAAGTTATCTTTATTGTCCCAGTTGGGAAATTGATTTGCAGCCAAGATGTCAAAAATACATAAAAACATACAATACCAATAAATACACATAAAACACACACACAGAGCAAAAACAGCACATAGAGCAACACATAACAACACATATTGGGCAGAGTAGTTAATTTCCAAGTGCATACAGAGACAAAGTGCATTCAAGTGCATTCAAACAAGGTAGGATAAAACAGACTGTGTGGTCAAGACAGCTGTCAATTATCTCGCTATTTAACACTGTTCAGCATCATAATAGCAGAAGGAACAAATGAAGACCTATATCTATTTGTCCTGATAGAAGGCACCCTTAATCTCCGACCTGAAGGTAACAGTTCAAACTCGGTCTGAAGGGGGTGGTCTACACACTCCTGAATGGAAGTGGCCTTCTAAAAAAAAACAAACTCTGGCCCACTATAAAAGGACGACACAGGACGATAAAAACAATACGAACGCGGACACAAAGGAACCTGCTGCCGGTCGCCACATGAGCAGCGCCCCTCCCCCCCCCCCCATTACTGTGGGTAATGGGGGCGGGACTAGATATGCTTTTGCTTCTCCCACTTTCCCTTTCGGCCATGTGTGAACTAAGATGAAGTGTGATGATGATGATTTAAATTGACATGCCCGAAATAAACAAATAAATACATTTTCAGATCCTAAAAGTAATTCCATGAACTTGTTTTTGGGAGGTGGACAACACAATTTATTTAGAAGGAGCGACAGGATTCCGTTACGGACTTTCATTTGATCATTAACAAATATTTCTTTTTACAGTTTTAATTGATAAAATCGATGCTAATATCAACGTTTTGTGAGGTAAGTTTTCGTAATGACCATGATACAACAAAACATAATTGGAGTTGGCAGTGGTCCATCCAAAAAAAATCTGTTGTTGTAAGAAATGTATTTATAGAAGAGAGAGTTTCGGTTCATAGAAGAAACGGTGCAAAGAGAGAAACACATGTAGGAAAAAGACAGAGGAGCAAAAACAAATGAATGATTTTCTCTCATACTTTGCTTAATTAACAAGGTCAAACCTGCTTTCGTTTAAATTCTGCAGAACATCATTCAAGTGCAATAAGTCAACTTTACACCAAACCTAACACTTTATTCATGTATCTTCAGAATTGGTCTCTGCACACGTCAGTCGTGAGTAGTAACACAACCACAGAAACTCACAGGCTGCCAAACTCAGGATTAAAGTGCAGCGCGCCAGAATAAAAATTACCTCTGAAGCACTTTCCAGAGATTTACATCACTCACCTTCGAGCTGAGTCAAGACCAATGCCAAATAAAACCACTAATAATAATGTCTGGCACTTTGAGTCTGTCCGTCTGCTTCCTGTTGTGTCAACTTGTGTCTTCAAAAGGAAAGAAGTAGATGAGGAAGACAGGAAACAGGGAAAAGAGGGGATGAGAAGATAACAAGATGGGTAAGAGTAAAAAAAAAAAAAGGCTGCAGAAATCAATAAAAAATGAAAAATAAACAACCTGGAAATATGAGAGGTGGGAAAATGATGTGTGAGTGTGTGATGACAGAGCGGGTCTCCTGCTAAGACAGCCTGATTTCCTGAGTGTTTGAATGGTGGGGCTAAAACAACAACAGAAATGACATGTTTAAGCCTTAGGTTATGCTAACAATCCACCTCACTCTCTCTTTCTGTTTCTCTTTTACTCTCTCCATCCTCCAGCCTCCGCCTCCTCCTCAGGTCCCTGGCTCTTCCTTCCTTCGCCCCCCTGGCTAATGTTACCACTAACACCTACTGACGCAGGACAGGGTACCAGCCTGCTGTACAAACTGATGATCTAACCGCCACAGCTGCTCTCTGAGTGTGTGTGTGTGTGTGTGTGTTTGTGTGTCTGCGTGCACACACGGCATACATGAGCGCGTGCGTGTGTCCGTGAAACATAATATACCTTCTTCTGTTTAGGAAGGCAGCAGTGTTCATTGCAGTGACAGCAGACGAGAGAAAGAGTGTTTCTCTGAGATCACTTGTTAATTAAACCGTGTGTGTGTGTGTGTGTGTGTGTGTGCGTGTGTCCTGTGTGTGTTTTCTCTCATGTTCACATTCAGTATTTCTCACCAAAACACTGTGTGTGGATTCACAAGTTCTCGTCATGATCATATAAAGCAAAAATCAAAAGTAGGATCTAAAACACAAGAAGAGAGAAACTCTCCTCTAAAGGATAATAATAATATTCAACTACCCTGTACTTTTAAAACTAATCTCTTTCACTATGGTCTGTGCAGTGGCCCAGGGGGCTCAATTCACTTCAACTTAAGAAAACACATGCAAAGACACAAACATACAGTACTACAAATTCAGAAATCAACTTCATCAATTTTACTTCACATGTGCTGCAAAAAACTTGAAACAGAAGTTCTTCTGGGGACACAAAAAAGTGACAGATCTGGGTCGGGTACTTTTGTTCATTGCTTCTTGACTTAAGTTGATATGAAGATGGCTACCTATTAGTGGTGTTAGGGCCTCTGTTTGGTGCCAGTCCGTCACTGGACACCTTCCATAGATGCAGCCAATCATGAACAAGGATAAACGGCCCCTATAGCATAAACGACTATCCAGGTGTTTTTTCTGCTTCATAAAACACATGCAAAATCATTTAAAACCTACTGTATTTGTTTATCTGTTGTCAAAGGAGACTAGTTTTGAACTCAACATCAACACAATCCAACAACCAAAACTAAACTTGCTTCATGGTAGTGTTTTAATTTGAACGACTAGTGTGAAGAGTCCTGCATATGAAAACTGTTTATTCCTCACAGAAAGAAGCTGGTTGTGAGAAAATGTTTTCAGCGTCTTTAAAGTACTTAAGTAATCGTGAGGTTCAAAATCATATTTATGTTTGACCCTCTGCGCCCATGCTTAAAAAAAATCCAAATCAGTGTAATAATTGACTCTTTATATCATATATTTCATAAGCCCTCTCCTTCAAACCCCCTGAATCACCCCCTGACCCCCCCCGACTCACCCCTGGCTGCAGCTGCTCTGATATTTTATCCTTTGTGAGCACTTAGTTAGGAAAACACCGGCCAGAAGAAACACTAGACGGTTTGGAGCAGCAGACAGGTAGAGACTGTGAAGTGCCGACAGTCGGGTTTGGAAACGCTTCCATCTGCAAGACGAGAGAGAGAGAGAGAGAGAGAGAGAGAGAGAGAGAGAGAGAGAGAGAGAGAGAGAGAGAGAGAGAGAGACGTGGCCTTGAGGTGAAGGAGTGACCCAGAGGAGTGAGAAGGCAACAAAGTTAAGTTCTATGTTTCACTAAAGTGTTTCCTGGCAGTGTAGGCTATGTGTGTGTGTGTGTGTGCATGTGTGTGCATGTGTGTGTATTTCATGGCCCCCTCAAACTCCCTTAAAGCATTAGTACGACAGTATTTCTACTGTATTCATGAGTGCGTGTGTGTCTGTGTTTGTGCTCCTGCTCACATGTACATGTGTTTTTCTGTTTCAGGATTAAGTTCAGATTAAAGTTGGTGAAGTGAAGTCAATGGTTGGGTGAAAAGATGGAATTTTGTGATGCTGACTGGATAATTTGTGATGATTGCGTAACATTGTCCTCTTACTATTTCCATTGTCTTTTATTATTCATCTCATCATATCTTCTTATGTCTCCTCCAATTAGGAATGAGGAAATACGTCATATTACCATGGTGTCACGTGACCTATTTGGGAGGCCACACCATTTTGAACTTACAAGCTACCGGTTGCCATGGGCAGCAGCAGTGCTTAGACCATAGACTATATAATAATGTCTTACTCTGAACTTCTAAATATGGTATTCCCATACCACCAAAGGAATATGCTGTAGTTTTTGACGCTATCCCGTCTGGTGTTATTACAGTATGTTTCTTAAAAGCTACATTAAATCTGAACTGACCTTATTGAAATTGGACCAGGCTGCTGACACTAGTGTTGGTCAAATCAGTTTTTCTACTAAAAAGAGTATTAACAACTGTAATATACATGCTTTATTTCAAAAGGACATAATCTCTGTTCCAAATGTACTCTCCTACTGGAATAGCTTCACACCAGACTTGAACTGGAAAAAAATGTGGTTGTGGTGATTATAAATAAGATTAAAGAAGTGTCTTTTAAAATGATTCATAGGGTTTATCCCTGCAAGTTATTTCTATGTAGATACAAAAAGGACATTGACGAGGACTGCTCATTCTGCAAACAATCTGAAGAAGATCTTTGTCATTTGTTCTGGTCCTGTCCTTTTTCATGTGTTTTCTGGCAAGATGTCTGTACATTCATTATGTAAAAAATATTTCATCTGGTTTCTCTCTTAGTAAACATGCTGTTTGGATTCCTCTCCTATCCTCTGACCAACAAAGATCAATATACATCATCAACCTGTTTGTATTAGCCTACTTCCACTTCATGTTTTTTCATTTTTGAAAAGGAGCACAAACAATACATTACAATCCAACACTCAACACCACACCACTCTATGCGCTATGCACTCTATATAACGTCTTTTTTTATAATTCTTTTGAACCTTGAACTTCTATCAATGGTTACAATGTTTTCCGCTGTGAACGTCCCAGGAAAGGTGGAAGTGTAGCCATTTACCTATATAAAAAAGCTCTGTATCGATCATCAAACAGTTTGAGCTTCTGGCACTAAAATTTGAATTTCAACAGAGTCAGTCCCTTACAGGCGTGGGCTGTTACAGGCCTACCTCAGCCTGCAGTGAGGTTATAAGTTCCCTAAACAACTGTGTCTCAGGGTTAAACTCTGGTGAGTTTGTCTTAGTGGGGGATCTAAATCTTGATTGGTTGTCATCAGCCTCAGACGGCCTGAAATCTGTCTGTGACTCCCTAAATCTAAGTCAATTAATTGACAGCCCAACTCAGCCTAACATCATATATCCTTCTCATCACTCCTTGATCTAATAATAACAAATGCCCCCCACAAACCTACCAATGCTGGTGTTTTTGGAAACGATCTGAGTGACCATTGTGCCATTGCAGTGGTCAGAAATGCCAACTCCTCGGTTTCTATTATAGAAACAAGTCATGTTTCTCCCTCAGAGCTTGGAAGCTTCTGATATGTGCTACTTTTTTTTTTTGTTTTTTTGCCTGTACTTGATTATGGTGACGTTGTGTGCTTCAACCAGCTGCCTGCAGTCCTTGACTCCGGTCTACCACTGTGCTCCTCTGAGGTTAATCACTGGCTGTGGCCGCCTCACCCACCACTGTGAACTGTATGCTAAAGCTAGCATGCCTTCCTTGAATGTGAGACAACATACATAAAGAAGCTCTGGTCAAATGTGAAATGGTGAAAACCAGGTATCTCTTTCACTTTTCACAATTGATCACAATTAGTTTTTTCCATTGCACAAATTTGAACCTTTTTTTTTTTTTTTTTAATTAAACCTCCTGTGCTTCATCTTGTTTCTTTCTTTTTCTATGCAATCTGATGACGTAGACAGAGATGCACCATCAAAAGAGGCAAACAAGACACATTGGCCATCATGTTGGTGCATTTTGCAATGACACAGATAAACCCCCTAAACTTCCTGTTGACACTCACTGCTGCTGCCCCCAAACACCCTTAACCCCTGATAATGTGCGCTCTAGGTAGCATCTACACATTGCTTGCAGGTGAGGCATTCTGAGAACATCTGTGAATTGAGAGTGTGTGTTCACCCCTGGATGCAGATGAAAGCAGGTGCATTGAATACTGAAGATACTGAAGTACAAATATTGAACTGTTTGTATGTAGTTTTAACTGAGTTTCAGCCAAAGTTCACCTTCATTTTTCTTAAGACATGAAGTCTGAAAGGTTGGACTCGATTGGATATTCATGACTGCAACAACACAACTGCAACACAGCATCTCTCCCATCTCAAATAGGTCAGTCGTGCAGGAATGGAGAGAAGCCTACGAGCCTCCGGTGAATATTTCTTACATGAAAATACTTTTTCAGTGGTTTGTCTTGGCATAGGTTTGTTGTAATATTTTATAAGTGTGAGAGACAATGCCAGCTGCTGATTACAGTGAAATAACAGACATGGTAAAAGCAGAGCAGGGACCAGGACTTCCTGCTGGGCAGAGGTGAAAATCATGAACACAACTCAAGTTGGTGTCACTTGAGATTTGTTGTTGGACACAAGAAGACTGAACCACTAGAGCCTTAAGTAAATTCACTTTGTCACATCACAATGTTGTGGCAACTCATGAGGCCTATGTCCATGTTGTTATGTATTGATTTTGGACCCTATTATGCAGAGAGGGCTCTTTCTGCACTGTAAGAAATTTGTATTCTCAGTGATCCAGTCAATAGTTGGTGCATTGATCCAGTAAATCCGCAAAGTTTGCCAATGATCAATTTGGATTCTTTGAGCTGGAAGACTACAATAATATCAACCATGGTTACCATAACAAATAACATTTTTTTCTGAAAATTTTCGACAATTAGCACCAAACCAAAGAGCAAATGAGACTGATGTGAATATCTGTAGTTTTGCAAGTAATAATATTGGACCAGTTGTAATGTTGACCTGAGGATAGCGCCACAAAGTTCAGATTGTCACCGGTGGCATGATGGTTCATCCTGAGGGGAACACGACAGTCTGAACCAATGGCCCTTTTCCACGACATAGTTACAGCTCTACTTGGTTCGACGCCATTCGACTCGACTCAGTTTAGGTCCTTTTACATTACAGCTGAGCACTCCTCAACGTGAGCAGGGTCGTGACGTCATAACACGGCTGCTATGGTCGCAACATCTAGCACCCTTTTTGCAATCCCCCCGTCAGCCACCAAGCACACTTCACCTTTCCACACAGCAGCCATATAACTTGCATGAAAGAGTAACTTAGTTAGTTAATTTTGTTTTTATACACCATGATGATTGGATGACTAGAGTTTGAGGGCTACAAAGAAAACTAATAAAAATGATGTTTTCAGAAAAGAAATGAAGTCATAATTGTGAAAGAAGTCATTGCATTTCAAGAAAAAAGTCATAAGATTGAAAAATAATATTTCATGGACGATTTCGTAATATTTCATAGAAAAAAGTCACACGTTTGGTTTTGTTCAGTTCTTTTTTGTTTTCTTTTGACAACAGTTACATCTTTCTTTGTGACATTATTCATTTATTTGTGCTGCACTGCATTGACATGTCCTGTTAGTTCAGATTGACGCAACCTTGCTTGTTGCGTCAATCTGTTACGCAACATTTTGGCATCTCATCTCTTTCTTAGAAGTGGGTAGAGCTTTGTTTGGCTTTATTTTGTGTTTACATATTAAAATGTCATATTTAACCTTCTTCTCTAATTGCTCCACTGCCGCCGTTTTCACTTTGCAAAGTGCAGCTCACACATCCATTACGGCAGTCTTCACCGGCATCAGAGTTGTCAGGGCGACCATGACAAAACACATGTTCACATGTTCATCAAGTGTAACTGAAGTTTTCCATTTGTTTAGTTTACTACTGAGGTCGTCACAGGTTTTGTTTTCCTTCTTCGTTGGAAGTGCGTTGGCCACATTCGCCACACTGGCGGCCTCTGATCTCTTTGTTGCTGAGCCCCAAACTACAGATGCTTTTAGTTCCCAGGAGTCTTTATACGACACTACACACACACACACACTCATAGCTTATGTGTGTGTGTTAGTTTTGGCTGTGTTCCTGTGGTGGCTATAATCAGGGGCGTCTTTGACATGTCACAGTTTCCCCACCCAGGCATGACCTGCCCTCGGCCAGGAAACACTGAACAAACCAACTGTGCCCAAGCGAGTGTGTGTGTGTGTGTGTGTGTGTGTGTGTGTGTGTGTGTGTAAGAGTGAGACAGAAAGAGAAGAAAGTTTGTGTGTTTCTGTGGAAGGTGTGTAAAAACATTACATGTGGTTATAGGTACCATACATACATGTAGACATGTTCTTTTTCTGAGGCACTTTTGGACACCATTGCTTTCTTTTTTTGGTAACTATCAGGTCTTTAACATACAGCACTGTAACTGACCACGTCTTCTTATACAGAAATGTGATATGCTTATAACATGTTTGTTTTTTCTTATTAATAACACATTCATTTTAAATCTACCATCATGTCTGACTTATGGATCCTACTACTTGGAATAAACACATTGACAGTCTTTGGGATGGATATGTATTTCTGTAACATATTCCTACAAAATAAGGAAACATGTAAGCATTACATATGAGCTAGAATCGTTCCAATTCCTGATAGGTTTAATATGTAATTTGATTTTATATGTATAATTTTCATTTTGCAGGAATTAAATAAAAACATTCAAGTACCAGTCAACAGTCTGGTCACACCTTCTCATTCAATGTTTTTTCTTTAGTTTTATTCCTTTTCACACTGAAGACGTCAAAACTATGAAGGAACACATGTGGAATTATGTAGTAAACAAAAAAGTGTTACAGTGTGACAGCTTTGCACACTCCTGTCATTTTCTCGTCAGCTTCATGAGGTCGTCACCTGGAAGAGTCTTGAAGGAGTTCCCAGAGGTGCTGAGCACTTGTTGGCTGTTTTGCCTCTGCGGATCCCAAACCATCTCATTTGGGTTTTGGTCAGGTGACAAATAACACATTTGTTTTAGTTTGTGTTTACTACATTCAATATGTGTTCCTTCATAGTTTTAAACTCTTCAGTATGAATCTACAATGTAAAGAAAAAACATTAAATGAGAAAGTGTGTCCAAACCTTTGACTGGTATTGTACAATTAAACACCTTTAGGATTTGAACAATTTTATACTGTTTGATTGTATGTATTGTATAACATATGTCAATATATGTTGATATGTCATGGTGGTATTTTATTTGACATGTTTGAAATAAGTGAGAAACTAATATATTGGTAACTCTGTGTTACAACATTCACATAATCATAAATAATAATAATAGTAATGGTAAGTCATACTGTAACAGGGATATATGCATCTATGTCATATTACATTTCTTTATGGGATTAGTCTGAATTATCATTCGTGTAGTAGCCTACCTCAGAGTGATTTGTAATAATTCTCTAAATTTCCCACCATGATGTCAAATTTTTATTTGGTCCTTTATTTGGGTTAATAACTAAACTTTCCCAACAGTCTCGGCTGCACTTGTCCTGTGCCTTGCACTAATTAGGAAACACTGGCTCGGTCACATCAACACGTATGAGCATGTTAGCATTAGCATGCGTCTGTTAGCATTGGACTGAAGTCACAGCTGTGCAGTTTAATGTCTCTGTGAAAATGAGATTTTAATGGCACGAAGTGGCTTCTCTCCACTGATGATTCATTCTTCAAAAAGTGTTTAGAAATCTGCAGCTGATGTCATGACGTTTTATTAGGTGTTTTGACCGAACAACCAAAGATGGATTTAATATGAAAATGAAACTCTTTAGCTACCTTAAGAGAGAGAAAGAGAGAGAGAGAAAAAAAACATGTTTATGAAGTGCTTCTTCAGACATTACGAGGATTAGTAATAGAGTTATGAGTCATGGCCAGTGCTCCAAATAACAAGATAGTTTTGTTTTCAAGGTTAACATCATCTGTGGTTTTGAAATATTCACTGATGAACTGCAGGTGATGATTCTGCACTGCTTAAACTTCATGCTGCAAGTTTTCCCACAAAACTCCTCCATGTTTTCACTTGTTCAGGCATAGCTTTTTCAATTGACGAAGGTACATCCAAAAAAACAAAACAAAACAAAACATAAAAAGTTTATTATTTGACAAATCGTGAATAATATGTCAGACCAGTCCCAGTCTTTGAGCCAGGAGTCACAGCTCCAAACAAGAGAGATGAAAACGATCCCGTTCACCTGGAGAGACCTACAAAAAACACAGAATGATATCAAACACATCATCTCAGACAGAAAGCTACTTTTGGTTTCCATTGCATTAATGGGGGTTTCTGAAGAAAAAAACATTGATGTCTGTCCTTTCATTTCATGTGTATTGCTGCTTGTATCCTGGAAACTGGTGATACTGGCGGTACCACCAGAACATTATCCTAAAATTTTGACTCATGCTTCCATCACTGATTCCCTGTTTTTTATAATTGTCTGGACTGCAGTTCACTCTTCCATCAGCGTAGCCCCCAACAGCACCATGCAGGACAGGTAACAGGTGTGTCTTCAGTATCTGTGCTCTGAACACCTGATCCATTATTTTAGTCAAGTGAGATTGATTTTCATGAAATGGGGTGATGAAATGATGAAGACAACAACTCCCATGATTCTACACCTTTCACAACGTGATCAAAATACATCTTTGGCTATTGCTTTGATTAAGTGACATAGCTGAAATAACGTACGATGCGTTTAAAACTTAACATTTTAACTTGTGTTTTTAAGCTCTGAGACAGACAGAGCCAGCTCAATCACCTCAACCACAAGTTGCCAAAGCCAGCTGTTTGTCCATCTTTATATTACAAAAACAATCAATACCAGTGTTAAAGCAGAGTAAGCGGAATATTTGTGTTAGTATAAGTCTTAAATAGTTATATCTTCCGACAGCAATCACTTATATAGAGTGTTTGGTCCGAAACATGGGTCTGTCAGTCACTCTGCTCTGCTGTAAGCCGAGAAGAAAACTTTCCTTGTATCCTACAACCTTTATCCAATGAGGAGAGAGAACGGCATAAAGGGACGGTCCTCTCTGTGTGTGCAGCCAAGGGATGCGCATGAATGTGGTGACGTAGGGACAAGGGCGGGGACTGCTAACTCCATCGGCTGACAAGAAGTTAGCCAAAACGACCGGATCGCTTACGTCTGCTTTAACACGAAGAATGAGTCATTGTTTTGATTTCACACCTGCTACTTGTGATTAACAATAATGATTAAATCCTAAATCTGAGTTCATTCTATTCACTCCACAGTAAAAAAGTAACAAGTTATGTTAAAGGGACAACGAGGAGTTTGTATTTGGTTATAAAAAGTCTCACATTACTAATGTGGATGAATCTACGCTACCCACACTTGTTAATATCGATTTCAATATATATATTGTTTTGTCTTTATTGTTATTTTGTTAATATAATTCATGGTGGAAATGCTGGGCGAGTCGACCGGTGTTTCCTTACTTTCGGTTTTGTGGACGCTGCCTGGTGGGTCATGGGAATAACGCTGCCGAATCGCCATTTATGGTCATAACTATGACGGTATCTGATCGTCTTTGAACTTCTGACTTTAATTCTTGATGAATGAAAACATTCTTGGCAAGACGTCCGTCTTGTGCCGGTCCAAGAATTTCACCATGTGCGCGGAGGCTCATGGTAAATGTAGTATGAAAACACTTTGCTTTCCAAAACTCCTTGTTGTCCCTTTAAATAAGAAGAGGTAAAGTGATGAGGTGGAGGAAAACCAGCAAGATGGAAGAGAATAAAGTGTGAGAAGAAGAGAGTGGAGGAGAAGGGAAAGCGGGAGAGAGGTCGGGAGACAGAATGAGATGAGAGATGGATGGAGTGAGGGGTGAGGGAGTGAGTGTGGGAGGGGTGAAGCCACTGACAAGCCAACAGGTTGACCAGACCAGCCAGCACGGTGTTGGTGTTGGCAAACACATTTCAGCACACACGCACATGCACAAACACACATGCACACACACAAATCCAGAAGAGGTGACTTCACTTCTGTACGTTTGTGTGAACATATAATCACCCAGTGACTGACCTGACACACTCAAATACACATAAATACGCATACAAATACACACATTAATTACACATGTACACAAGAGAGGGTGCATGCATGCTCACATACACACACACACGCACGCACGCACGCCGCACACACACACACACACACACACACACACACACACACACACTTTAAAGTCAGTCTATAAACCTTGTGTGGGATGTAATTTGTGGCCAGGAGCAGCATGTTCAGAAAACAAATTCCTACAAATTCAGGCAACTTGCCCAAAAATTATCATTATAATTGAACAACAATTGACTTCTCACAGTCCGCTATATCAGTTAGAGGCGGTAAAATCATAAGAGACTGTTCTACTTTCCTTATTTTCAAAAGGCAGTTAAAAGACTGGTTCAAGTCCAACCAGACCTGAAATCATTTCCAATTGAACACACATAGCTCCCCATGCCACTGCGCATGACCCCCCACGGACATGCGCAGTGGCATGGGTAAACCATATGGACCACTGCAGCACTGTACTACCTCTCATTTCACCTTAGCACAACTCCCAACAAGAAATCGTGTTCCGGTCTTTGCATTGTTGCACTCCATCCCATTTACAGTACTCACCTCTGACAGCTGATTCAAACCCCAACAACTCTTATGAGTACTGCAACACTTTACTTGAGCACTGTAGCACTTTATTACCCTGTATTGTCTTTGGTTTCATTGTGTTTCTCAATCCATCTTAGCACAACTCCATCAAGAAACCATGCTCTGGTCTTTGCATTGCTGCACCTCCATCTCATCTATCCATCCTTAACAGTTCATCTCACCCAAATTTATTCACTGTAATTGCACTATTATATATGCATCCTGTTTTTTTGTGTGTGTATTACTGTGTGTAACAGATAGACATCTGTTGTTTTTGTTTTTAATAGTGTCATGTTAATTGTCTCTTATTTAGTGTCATTGTCTGCTGGTTTCTGTTTGGATTTGCTCTGTTCTTGTGCTGATTTTTGTGTTTCCTGTGTCCCTGGTCTTATGTATTATGTCCTTGTTGTATATTTTAATGGCTTTTAACATCTTGCCGGAGGACTACAGTTGAAAATTA
This sequence comes from Trachurus japonicus, assembly GCF_045865225.1. Classification (NCBI taxonomy): domain Eukaryota; kingdom Metazoa; phylum Chordata; class Actinopteri; order Carangiformes; family Carangidae; genus Trachurus; species Trachurus japonicus. The sequence continues at coordinate 21,758,923 of NC_140911.1, forward strand.
GCCTCTGGCTAACACTGACACTACAGACATGTTTATTAATGTGCACTGTCCTCTCCAAATAAATATAAAAAATAAAATAAAAAACTACAAAACCTAGCAAAATGTGGAAAATCACACCAATAGACTTTTGTCAACATTTAAAAATTTTAAAGGAGTCTCTATGTGAAAATATGCTGAATCAGTAGATGTTTGGAAAAAGTCCACCTTGTCCCATTCATTTTCTATGGGAAATATTTGACTGATTGGCTGAAAGCAACCATATAAAGTTGTTATTGGGAAGACTTGAATGAGTAGGCGAAGCTTCAGGGAAACAGTGCATGTGTGAGGAGATGGTCTACCAGATTGATCTTTGGCTCAGCTTCATTTGTCAGAGTGTGAGAAACCGTACTCACTTGAACACGTCTGTGTTTTCACTGCTGCTAAAACACAGAGCGACTCCCCCTGAAACACACAACAATGGTGTTGTTTCAGTTTTTATTGTTTAGTTGGGAGTCATGTGGCTACCAGTGAGAGTGTGTATGTGTGTGTGTGTGTGTGTGTAGGGGGTCATGGCAGTGCTGAGTGGCTCGTTGTTTGCTTGGCATTTTATAGCTGCAGCCTGGTTTTCATTGACAGTCCCATCAGACTCTTTATGCTGCAGCAGCTTCATGTTGGTGAACACGCGGCTGCAGCTGCTGAGAGTTTATGCAGGATTAACACTCACTCTGACCACAGCTGTACAGAGGTGGGGGGTGGGCGGGGGGCTCCTCCCGGCTCCTTCACAGCATCAGATATGATATGTCAGATAATGATTTAGTGGATGGTCATTTTCAAAGTTGGGCGTACAATTTCACCATGTTTCTGAGCATTTAGTGTCAGGCCAAATTTCAGAAATGTTGGTTGCCAGACACCGCCCCTGCTTTTAGATGTAGTAGCTATCATTGCTAAACAGACCTGCCTCAGAACTTTCAAATCAATATTTATTGACAGTTGTCAAATAAACAGGATTGTTCACAGGAGTTGATGGGCCATTTTTACACACTGAGGATTGAACCACAAACTAACTAACATGGAGCCTGGACTAGCCTTTTTTTCCTTCTTGTGTAGACTCAGATGGCTCCTTGTTGTGTTTTGTTTTCAGATCATCCATCTCAGTAATGCCTCACTGGAACTACTGTACTTCAAATGTATAGGACTCAAGAATGAGCTCAACTTGATTTTGGCACTTAGACCAGTTCAGTAAACCAGTTTCTAACTTGGATTCAGATTATGCAAGTAGAGGACAACCTATCCATCCATCACCCTGTGTTTTGTCACTGTACACACAGCAACACATTGATAATGCAGTAATTTAGCCAATACACGGATGCTGCAGTCAGGGACTGTAGTAGAATGTAGGATGACAAACTGGAGCCGCGTGGCTGCAGTGACTGAGCTGCTAACAGACGTTCATTGGCCCAGTCTGGTTCTAGGTGAAAAATTAGCGACTGACTGAGGCTCTGGTTGTTTCCTGGTTCAGTCCTGTAGTGGAAAATATGAACAGAGGCTGGTCACAGTGTGTGAATAATCTACGTTCAACAAAACACCAGCAGAATTTAAAACTGTGTGCGTGTGTGTTTATTTGTGTGTGTGTGTGTGCAAGTGTGTGTGTGTAAATGCTTGAGAAGTTTTGCACTCATCATACAGTGTCAGTCGTCTGTGCTTCAAATTTTCCACTGGTTGCAGTTATGGAGCAAATAACCTGTTAAAACATATAAGCACACGCACACATGCACGCAAGCACACACGCGAACACACACACACACACACACACACACACACACACACACACACACACACACACACAAACTCCCCTTGAAAACACACACACACACACACATACGCAGTTGATTTACAGGGGGTGTTAAGTATGACTAATGGCGTCGTTTGTTTTGCTGTCATGTTATTTCCCTGCAGTGCAGTGGAAATAGCTGGCACGTCACCTATTAGAGCTGATAATGACTTCATCTCTCACTGCTGATGTGTATGTGTGTGTGTGCGTGTGTGCGTGTGTGTGTGGAGAGAGGACGAGAGGGGGAGCAAGAGAGTTTATTTGTGTAAGAGAAAAATATAGAATTGAAGGAGAACTAAAGAGTTAGAGGAAAGAGAAAGAAGAGAAGAAGTTGGAGAGTAAAGTTTTTATTATTATTATCATTATCATTATTATTCACTTGTTAATTACTAATTAAAAGTTTCAGTTGACAAGTTCAGAATCATTATAGCAGGTACAATGAAATTATGTCTTGCTTCTCTCCTGAGTAAAAACACAATAACACAAAGTTCAATTGCAAAAATGTTCTGTAAGCGAAGCCGTCTTATACTAGGTCTGCCATCTTTTTGTTTCCCCTAGAAAATCTTCTGTCGTGTTGTGTTTTCAATTTATTAAGTTGTATAAAGTTATTTTCTGAATTTGAAGCACATTGCCGTCATCAACTCCTGCTAACATTTCCATATTTCGCACATTCTGTGACATAAACTGTAAACTGTTTTCTTGTCTGTAACAACATCTATTGCACGTCTGTCCGTCCTGGGTGAGGGATCCCTCCTCTGTTGCTCACCCTGAGGTTTCTCCGATTTTTCCCTGTTAAAAGGGTTTTCCATGGAGTTTTTCCTCAGTTGATGTGAGGGTCTAAGGACAGAGGATGTTGCTACGATGCCATGTAAAGCCCTTTGAGACAAACTGTTTGTAAAAATGGGCTATACAAATAAAATTGCCTTGCCTTGCCTTGCCATTGACTCTGTTTTCATGTTGTACAGTAACACATATTTCAGAGTTAAATTTGATTCAAAATTGGGGTTATTACAAAATTTGAATGAGGAAATTAAATATGGCATTACATACATCTATTATTCACAAAGAAGATGATGAAGATAAACTTAACTAAATAATAGACTAAAAATGTATATTAATAAACCAAATAAATAAATACTGAACTGTAGTCACCCCTCATCATCCCTGGTTTTAAGATGGTTGTTGCTTTAGAAATCTAAAATGTAGATAGTGTCTCCCACAGTTTCACTCCATAGACTGAGATACTGAAACTTTTCCGGGTTGTACTTTCAGTTTTGACATTTAATTTTTCACTTAGATTATAACTTTTCTCCCTATCCTTGAAAAATCTTTAAAAACAAATAGAGGAAAAGCTGACTGTCACGTTCTTTGGCTTCCTGATTCTCTACAACTTGTCTTTAACAAGCCACCGGAACATAAAAAAAGACAGAAGAACGCTGTGTGGAAACAAATCACTAACATGTGCTGTGTCTGGATACATCAGCAAACAACTGTCCACTCTGAGCAGACAATGTAAATTATGTGTGAATCCATCCAGTGCTTGTTAAGATCTCTCGGTCTGTATGAACGTCGACCTGCTCCTTTGCTGCTTTGTAGCTGGTGATGAATCCTCAGAGTTGAAACGCTTGGCCGCAGAAGACTCCTCAGACTGACACGTCGTTTCTGAGCCAACAGTTGTGTCATTTTGCATCAGGCCAGAGCTGGACCGGATGATTCAGCCGGTGGCCTCACACAGTAGTGCTCCTCCTGTTCTGGTGATTATAGCCCAGTTTGGCTGTGAATAGAAGAGAGTGAGGTTCAAATCCCATTCAGTCAATAAATATTACACTTTGAATAACTTCATATACATTCCTATATGTGTGTGTGTGTGTGTGTGTGTGTGTGTGTGTGGGGGGGGGGGCGCTTTGTGGGTGCAGGCAGGCAAGTGCAAATGCAAACGCTCCTGCATGTCAACATGTGTAATGTGCTGATGTGTGTTTGTATGTGTGTGTGTGTGTGTGTGTGTGTTCCCTCTGTCCAGAGGTTGAGGAAACAGTAGGTGGCAGGTATAATATGTAGCGGAGCACAGAGGTTACGCCGTCCGCCGAGGGAAGGAGTGTGTGAGTGAGAGAAAAGAGAAATTTCATCCAGCTTATTGTAGAGAGCTTGTCAGGATTTATTAGGCTGGGTAAGCACACAGAGCCCCAGGCCTGTCGTAAAACACACACGCACAAATGCACGCGCACGCACGCACACACACACACACACACACACACACACACACACACACACACACACACACACACACACAAAAACATAATCTCTCTACCTTCTTGCTCTCTCTCACACACACGCAGAGTGGAGTCATAAAGCAGCTCCAGATAACTTAAGCTGAGTAGAGGGACTCGATGACATCATGACAGCTACAGGGCAGCGCTGCCTTTTCCATGTTTTCCTTTGCTGTGGCAAAAGTTTACCCTGTCCACAACCAAGAAGGAGGTGGAGGAGAATTCTGAGGGAGGAGGAAGAAGCAGAAGAAGACAAAGAGGGGGATAAAGGTGAGGAAAATAGCTCATCATAGGCAGTTCTGGGAGAAACCCCAAAACTGAGCTGAAACAGGAGATAATATCATAAAATGTCAAAATGTTTCCAGTGTTGCACACCCCATATCTGAAGTTAAGTGCTGTATGTCCACAACCATAAACATTCAACAGTCATTTAACATTTAACATGAACACAGTTCTTCAAACGACCATTTTTCAGGACCACGCTACAATCAACAAATTACCCAGAATACACCAGCCGGGATACACCAGCAAGATGGCTGCATAAAGATTTAAAAATGACAACAATTGTATACAATTTTTTGTTTGGATATTTTGACCCCATTCTTCATAGAAAAGTCACACTAGTGTGCAACATTACGTAAGTTGAATTAATTGACTTTGTTACTGCTCCACTGCTGGTCTGCTATCATGATGCATATGATGTCGTTTTCACCATTTAGTGATAGTATCTCATTTCATGGGGGAATATTTCTACTCCTGCCCCTAGCAAGTTGAACCAAGGGTCTGTGGCGGCGGTTAGAGGCTCAGAGACCTCAGAGGCAAATTAATGATACCAGGCAACTGTAGATAAATAAAAACAAACTGTGATGCTGTGTTTGGTTTGTTAGAGAACTGTTAGTCAAACTCTGGTGCGGAGTAAACAGTCTCTGAACTCCACGCTGAGGTTTGTTTGTGATGTGACCACATCCACAGAACTTTATGTTAGAAGATACGCAATGTTGGTACATGTCTAAAATCTGAGCCTGGACATGTTTGCATTCATAAGTGGGAGTGTTTTACCAGAAATCTGCTACATGTCTATTACAGTAACAGTCAGAGATAGATAGATAGATAGATAGATAGATAGATAGATAGATAGATAGATAGATAGATAGATAGATAGATAGATAGATAGATAGATAGATAGATAGATAGATAGATAGATAGATAGATAGATAGATAGATAGATAGATAGATAGATAGATAGATAGATAGATAGATAGATAGATAGATAGATAGATTGTAATTTGTAAGGAAAGAGAGGAAGAAAACTAATGGGAGAGAGAGTAATGAAAGTAGAAACTGGGTCTAAATGACAGAGTGGTGGAAGTAACACAGACAGAGAAGCTCATATTGTTTTATTGAAGCTGGACAAAAACCCCAACAGTTTGTCCTCACATAACGACCCCCTCAAGCTGTCAACGCCCAGCTCATATTAACACGCTCGCCCCTCCGTCCGGCTACATTAACTCACCGCGAGTGTGCGGCAGGTCAGTGAGGGCGAGGGAATATTGGTGCCGTACATTTGGGAGATTGCACTGCAAGTTAGTGAATTTGCCCCTTTTTTATGACCATTAGTTCACCCAGAGGGAAAGTGTTGACGTTACACTGATGAGGCGACATGAGCAGCCACGCTGATGCACATTCAAGGGTTTATTTGGACAATGGACGATAAAGGAGCAGACGTGTTTGTTTCTGACGACATTCACTAAATAATTAGACTATAGACTGTCGTGGAAATTTTCTGTTGCTGTTGCTGGTGAAAAATGAAATAGAGACTTGGCCGGCCATCATGATTTTATTTCCTTGCAAGGAAAGGTCCATTCGACCCGAGTGGGTGATGTTGATGAAAAGACAAAGATAATGGGGAGACCTAAACATTTATACTTGAGGAACGCCCCCTCAGGTATATTCCACACCCCTTTGTCTGCTGCAGGGGTCAGCCCCCTACTCAGGATATCTTTTCAGGTATTGGCACTGACATCCTGGAGTGTGATTAAGAGGTCTAATCAATGCACTTTAAAATACAAAAGGGTTTGAGTATATCATGAGGAAATGAGAGGTTGGATGTCTCTGGAGCTTGAAATGCAATTACAAGGTCTAGACATTAGAAACACAAATGGGTGACAAACAAAAGAGGATCTGATACCTTGGAGGGAAAGCAGGGGGTAGGGACGTCACAAGTGATTAAAACAAAGGAATATTCAAATTTACCATTACAAGACATACTTCTGCCCCTTATCTACCGACAACATGAATAGGAAAATGAGAAATTTGCTGTATGTGAATACATTTAAATTAGAACATTTGGGATTTTGTAAGAGAGTCAGTTTCCACGTGTTTTATAAAGTCTGTTGGGATTGAAGATGTTGACAAGTTGTTGTTCATCAGACATTGTTACTCTTCAATTTCTTTTTCATCTCTCCCTGAAACACATTTCTTCATCTCAGTCTGACACGTGTTCTGTTTTAATCCCTCATAACTGTTTTTACTTTTATTTTATTGGTGTGAGATCTTTTGATTTTTTTTATTTAAATATGCTCTTTATAATTCTCAAAGTGAATTCTTTGTATCTGGTTTTACTTTCTTGTACAGCACTTTTTTTTTTTTAGAAGACAAGTACTATAATTTGAGACTCATGTCTGTGATTCTTAAGTGGCATGACAATTCACTTAATTTGGGAGTGATGGTGGTCATGGATTGAAAAAAAACAGCAGCTATTTATTAAAGAAAAACAGAGAGCTACTTTTTTTCACATGAACTAAACTAGTTGAACTAGTGAACTGGTACAACGCTGCAGGTAGTGCAGGTAGTCTTTATCGGAGATGAGTGGCAGGTGTTTGGCATGAGGCAATGAAGGTGAAGCTAGTTGTCTGCCACAGCTCTGACACACACAACAAGACAGACATATGAGGAGGAAGAAGAAAAATGATCTGAAGCACGACGTGTGTGCAGAGGTCGGTCTGATGGGCAGATTGTTTACGTCGTCAGTGAGCGGACAGGAATGGTCGGTCTTGAACTGATTAAAGCACAGGGTTAATTCTTCTCATCTCTCTTTATCTGGCTCTAGATTGACTTGGATACAAACAACGTGCGCACACACAGACACACACGCATGCACCCACCCACAGATGCACCTTTTGTTTCTTCCAGAACCGTTTCTGGGAAAGATGGAAGTGGTTCGGAGACAACATGTTGAACGGATTTGGCTCTATGATGCTGAAATCAATAACAATAGACAGCGGCTCGACGGGGTGGTCCACGTCGTCATCATCACCAGGGGAAACACAGACGCACACGCACACACACACACGCACTTGCTTTCATTTCCTTGAATACCTTCACCCCGACCTTAAAGTTTTGTCTTCATTTGGACAAACAATCCCTAATTGACTGGTATTTAGTCTGAGATTTGTCCCCAAAAGTAGTGGATGACACATGGACACGCACGCACACTGTGAGCTGTGCAACATCGCCTAGTTTATCTCTCATTGTCCAGGCTTTAAGTGTGTTTGACAGTCGGGGGGGGTGGATTACACCGCTGTTGTCTTCCTTGGTATATCCATCCGATAATAATATTAGGACACTTTTATCAAAACACTTGAACAGATACACACAAACACATGATGCACATGCACACACAGTCTGTGTCTGAAGGTCACTCAGAGTCAATCATGACAATGTGTGGAGACGGATTCATGACAGGGACAAAAAACGAACAAACAAGAAAACAACACTCAATGAAAACAAACATGGCCGATGACAGAGAGATACGATGAGAAGTAATGAGACAAAGATGAGACTCCAGTGTTGAGTTGGAGAAAAGTGAGGTTACAGTTTGTTGCTCCAGTGACTTTGCATGATGGTGCGACTCGAGGCGAAACTCTGAAACAGGAATCACATGGGGTGGATGTGAACAAAGTCATATTTACATTCCTCCCCTGCAACAACAACAACAACAACAACAACAACAACAACAACAACAACAACAGCAGTGGAGACATTCAATGATTCAATCATCTCTGCAGTGAAATGAATAAATGAAACGGGAGCTAAAGGTGAAGTTTTACTTGTGAGGGGGTAGGTGTGTGTACAGCGTGTGTCATTACACAGATTGGAAAGACGAGGAAGTAAAGACACCTAACAATAAAGATGTAACCCTCAAAATATTTTATTAATATTTTTTTTAACTGATTTGTGACGTAAATGTGATATATATATATAATGTGTGGTTTAAATTTTTGTTTGTCTTTATCATTATTCTACAGTTAATTCTTAAAGCCCCTGTACAGAGCTTTTAACTGGATGAGCAAAAGTCTCTGGTTTCTGCTGATGTGTCTCTGTTACCTACAACAGCAAATGAGCCCATCAGTGTGAAGATACGCTATTTCTAAGTAGTCTAATTCTGTACCTCTGGAAGGCATGGTCAGGTCGGACCATTGACGAAACGATACGAATAGATACATTACGCTGCAAAAAAAAAAAAAAGCAAGTCTCGTCTTCTTTCCGACGTTTCCAAAACAAATCTACACGTGCCGGCCAGACAAATGCTGAAATGCAGTCTTCATTCGGGCAAAACACCACTGCTTTCGTCCACAGGGGCCGCCAAAATCAACATTAAATGTAAAGTCTGTACAGGGGCTTTAATGTCTAACAATAAATTATGTTTTAATTACTGTTATGTAAAGGAGCAGCTCCTCACCCATTAACCTTCAACGACACTGTCAAGTTCCCAGAGAGAAAGAACATCAACACATGTCCCAAGTCTTCAGTACTGAGAGCAGATGGTGTGAATGTGATGCCAGGTGGGAGCCGCTGTTTGATCGTCTGTTTGCGGAGCGCCGCCCTTTCGAGCTGTCAGTTGTTCATATTTGTTTTAAAGAGCAGAGCAGCTGTGGTCGACATCATGAACAGAGCGGATTATCTTCGGCAGCACAAATGTCAAAAAGAAGTCATGAGATTAAAGTCCTAAATGCCCCCAGTTGCAGGATATGATAACAAACCAAACCTGGTTAAAGTAATCACAGATTGAAGGTAAAGGAGCTCTCAGTGAAGAAAACGGCTTCTTTGTTTTCTTTACTTCCTGAGTGGCTTTCTATAGTGAACCTGAGAACTCAACACAGTTAAGAAAACTTAAGATAGACATTAAAGTGCTACCAATTCAGAAAACAGCTTCACCAAGTCAATAAACACATGAGCTGCAAAAATTCACGCCACAATGGAAATGTTTCTAGGGGCAGTAAAAAAAAGATGGACCAGGGTAAAGACTAAAGCTGAGCTAACAATAACAGGTTCTAAAGAGATGGGTATGTTTAGTGGTGTTTGCAAATAAGGTTTGTTTATTTGGTTATTGTAAGTTCAGTATCACATGATTCAGATATTATTGCAAATACAAGCTGTTAGCTTAGCATTAGCCTTTAGCTGGGTCCGTCACAGCAAAGTCAGGCTCTTAGCTGCAGATATGGACAAACTGAACTGTCTGATTATCACCCGCATTACAGTGTATGTCATACTGTAAAACTACAATTCCCCTGTTGTGCATCTGTCTGAAGCTGTTGTTGCCTAATCCTGCTGTCATGTTACGAGAGTGGGACTGTCAGTCACATTGAGTTAAAACAATCATCAGATGAAGCCGCTGCAATCCTGGTGCTGGAAAGACATCAGGGGTGAGTAAATACACAGTTTGAAGCCACCTTAATCCATTCTCATGGTGTATTTAAGTTTATATAAAATGCCAGTGGAGATGGTTTCAGGCATCTGATCAGGATTTAATTTGACACCCCCATTTTGAGGCTTTCCCAGGAACATCCGACTAGTAGGGGAACAAGGGATTTACATCTCGTCTGGCGTGGGAATGACTCTGGATTTCCCAAGGGGGGCTTTGAGACATTGATCCGGGAGAGGGATGTCAGCACTTAACCATCCTCAGTTCGCTGCCATGACTGCACAAAAAATGGATAGATATTTGGAAAAGGCCTTTGTGTGTCTTCTAAAAAAGCTATCAAGAGGAAAAATGTCTATGTACAATTACGTAACTTCAGTGGAGACTGAGACTGAGATGTATTTTGAAATTCTGCAACATGTCACAGTCCACCCAACAAGTCCTGTTCAGTCCTGATTAGTTATGGTTTAAAATCTGCTGAAGTTTGAATGGGGTTTGCCACAGAGAGCTAAATTACTTTTTCTTGTTTCACATGCGCTTCCATGCCAAAGAAACATCAGAGTCGGATAAAGAACAAAACACAAGAATTAATCTGAACCCCCCCAGGAAGAGCTCATCACTTAATGGAAATCTCTGCCTCAGCAAGTATGAGGTGAGTGGCCATGGCCCATTATACGGCATCACAAATTAAATCCTTACAGCTCTGAAATTATCACAAGAGGTCAAAAACTAAAAGACAAACTGTTGAAGCATAGTGACCATATATTCTCAGATATGGTGGTGTGGGGCTAAAGGCCTGATCCAAATAAAGTAAAGTCAAAGTAGATGAGCTTCAGCTGCAGGATTTTATATAATTTAAATCATGTCTGGAGAGGAACTTGAACCTCTTGCGACAGAAAATGGCTGGATAAAGTTCTTCAACAATTTAAACCCTGTATTTTTTGGATCTACTGTATGCTGCACTGCTGCCTCCTGTTGATCAGCAGAACGGTGTGACGAGCCTGTGCTCTGCAGCACACATGAAATGAACAACACGGCGACTCGCTCATACATAAACAGCACCATAAGAGGTAACAGAGACCAGAATGTCCACAGGTTTCCTCTAATGAACACAAACATCTGGTGTGACTAAAGGAAAACAGGGGCGCTTCAACACAAAGCGAGATTAGTGAGTTATCCGAGTTATCTTTGGGCCTAAGTCAGGGTTTCCTGTGTCGCAAGGCTTGCAATGAAATCATGGAATATAACAGAAATCCTCAATCTGTGCTGAAGATGTACCGTAACTCGCATGTTGATTTCAATATTTGGAAATTTCTGTCATTTATAGACATGTGAATTTTCCTGTGGGTATTTATATGAAATACTTTGTTCAAGACTCTGACACTTATATTAACATTAAAAACCTCTTGATAACAGTCAGTGTGAGACTCGCTGAAGCCACAAGAGAGCCAGACGGAGCTGAACTGACTGGCTTCGCGACATGGGCCCCTGGATATGAGCGTCGCAGGCTGGGAGTCTGGGCACGCACGGGTCTCGTCTGTTTGATCTGCTGACACAGAGAGGAGAAAAGAAACAGAGGCATTTCTGTGGCAACCGATGGGGCGCAGACTCATTTCATCTTACTCTTAAAACCAAAGAATGCCTCTGTTTTGAATTGTTCCGCTTGTGTTTTCATTGGAAACAAATGCCTGTGTTTTGTTTGGGTAAAAGTCAAGGGGTCATATTCAGTAGGAATCAACAACAGAGAATATTTCGAAACTGGGGACGGACAGTCCAACGGTAACTTGGATCAGCATTTTCACGTTTCTGGATTGGAGAAGATTAATAGGAAATGAATTCATTGGTAGAGTTATGTAATATTATTATTGTATGGTAACATCTGCCGGTTCAGCTTGTAACACAAATTCAATAAATCTGATGCTATGACATACAATTAAATCGGAGGGTTTAACTACAACAATGTGCTTAATTTAATTACAAACACACTGATATATTGAATAATGAGAGTATTTTTAGCCTGAGGACATGTTAACCCTCATCTGTTGGTCCACACTGAAACATCTACAGTATGAAATTTGGATCAAAGGGTCATGGTGTCCAGAGGGAGACCCTCGAATATTCCTTAAAGGTCTCATATTGTGATTATAAAGCAGGTTCTACATTAATACTATGTACCAAAACAAATGCACACAGCCTGTATTCAGTAACTGTGCCTTAAAACCACTCGTAAGGACTTCTGTAACTTTGTGATGTCAACAATCAACCCTCGCCCTACGTACCTCGACCCACCACCCAACACTTGCTTTATTTTAACTGGATCACTCAGACAGTCAGCCAATCAGAAGAGATGCTCAGAACTGAGAGGCTGACACTGACCCGATGTTACTGGAGCTCCAGAGAGAAGCTGAGAGAGAAGATGTAAAACTACAATAAAATGTTTTTATTTTTTATTTTTCACATCTTCCCATGGTCATGGACCATACTTCAGATTAAACATCACCCCGTCTGTTTAGAGCAAATTTTTTGACAGCTGTTGGATTCATGCTCTGCTCAGCATGATTTGTAATAACTTTGAAGATCATTTGCCTTTTTGCCCAGTGCAATCATCAGGACACATTTTAGTGGTTGATAGCATGTTAGCATCCCAACACATTTCAGATAGTGAAAATGTTTTTCATACAGTTCTCTGTACAAACTTTTTGGGCATCTGATGAGCCAGCGCCAGCTATAAACTGTGTACCAGCTGAAGTATGTTGCTAAGTATTCTGAACTTCACCTAATAAAATTCAGCATGTTAACTTTAAACTCAAAACACCTCTGAAGTACAGACTCACTATTTACTGTAGCCTATAGTTTATTAGATTAATGTATGCTACAGTATTTTACGTGACTGTCACATTCAGAGTATAAAAATGTGATGCAGCTTTAACAACAAAATATCCACAGTGAGACAACAAAGACTCTTTAGCTTGTGTGCTGAGTTGTGCTAACGACCAGCGGTCTGACAGTTTTCACTTTCCACCATGAGGACAGTTTACTACTGGAATTCATTCTAACAGCTGTGAATCCAGAGTGACTGCAGCTGCTCCGCAATCTTTCCCTCTTCTCTCCTTATCTTTTTCCAACCCTCTCCCCCATTTCCCTTCCTTTGTCTCTTGCTACCTCATCACGACTGTCTCCTCTGTTATCTCACCTTTCTCTCCCTCCTTTCCTTTCCTTCCCTCCTCGCCTCCCTCTCGGCCTCTAGGTGAATGAGCTCCTTTCTTCGGGGGGCGTCTCTCTCTCTCTCTCTCTCATGCAGCTGCCGCCTCCAGTAAACACCTCAGGGTGCTCGGGGCTCCCGTGGCTTCGGCACCTCCAAACAAAGACAGTGGTTATGTGTTGGTTGGGCTTTTATGTAACCTGGCAGCAGGTTAGAGAGTCGGCCCTGTAATCAAAACATCACAGGTTCAATCCTTGAAGCGGTTGAGTGTGTTCGTGCCAGAACGTGGACGTGTTCGCTGACTGTATAGCAACTACTGTAGACCACAACTTCTGTTAAAGGTGCTACATGTGCTACTTCACTTGCTCATTACCACCTTTATTTGGACACATTATTGTCCATCCCTAAAACAAACAAGGCTGTAAGTGGCCAGTCAACTCCCACCAGGTGACACTTTTATGTCTCAAGGTAATTGTATATTTCTTCTATGATTGTTATATGGTATAGGCTATTTGTATTGGCTAAGTCAGTATTGTATAGGCTAAGTCAGCTAATGTTAGCATTCACAGAACTTGAAGCAAAACCAAATCTGATCTAATTTCAAGTTTGCACTGTGGACAGTAACTCTGTTTTTGACAAGTCAGTAAAATCACTGCAGTCTGTAAACATCCCCTCTTTGCCTTCAGTGCAAATCAAATCACTTGTTCAAGTTATTTTTTTCCCTGATTTGTTAATGGGATTGAGCAATAACTGCACTTTGCATTTTTTATTTGTTTTGATGTCACTGTGGCATTGTAGTAATGCATAGTCAGATGTTTCCTCATGTTTTGGGGATGGTTTGTGTAAAGCAATTGTCTAGTTTTGTGTCAATTTGTTTGTGTCTCTGTGACGTTTTATCATTTAAAGGGACAACGAGGAGTTTCTATTTGGTTATAAAAAAGTGACTCACGTTAATGTGGATGAATCTACGCTACCCACACTGGGCCCATTTTCGATAAATATATAGTTTTGTCTCTATCATTATTTTGTTATTATTAGTGGTACCGAAAGTAAAAAAACGCTGGTCGGCTCGACCAGCGTTTTTTTACTTTCAGTTTCGTGGTGAGTCATGAGAATAACGCCGCCGAATCGCCGTTTATGGTCGGAACTACGACGGTATGTGATCGTCTTCGAACCTCTGACTTTAATTCTTGATGAATGAAAACATGAGTCTGTCTTGTGCCGCTCAAAGAATTTCACGGTGCGCGCGGAGGCTCATAAATGTAGTGTGAAAACGCTTTGCTTTTCCAAAACTCCTCGTTGTCCCTTTAAAGCAATGGACTGTAACCAAGACAAATTTATCTTTGGGGATGATGAACGAGACAAACTCTGCTCCCCAAGTTGATTGTAAATGTGGACCAGTAGGAGATAAACTCATCACTTTATTACATCATAGCCTACTCAGTGTTATACTATGTAGCCTCAACTCAGTTTGATTATCATTGCTGTTTCCGATGGTGTTGTTGTTGGTGTATTCATGTTTTCATGTCTGTGAGTAACTCTGGTGGTCTTGGCTCCTGTGTTGCCATGGTAAGGGAAAAGGGTGGCTGGTGATGATTGATGACCAGGATGCAGACCTGACTGTACTCACAAGCAGGTGCAAGACATCAGAGCCGTCCCCTGGGAGCGGTAGAGCCAACCAAAAAAAAACCTGAACATCTGTCTGCAAGATCGGTGTGTGTGCATGCATGCATGTGTGTGTGTGTGTATGTGTGTTGGTATGCGTGTGTGCTTGGCAAGGTGGCCCACAATGATGGTGTGTGTTTGGCAGGGTGGCTTAGCAACAATCAGGTAAAATGCCCCATTACGAGCATTCCTTACTTCTTAGATCTTAGCAGTTGTTTATCCAGTCACAGATGCTATTGCGCCGCAGTCCAGTGTGGATAAATTTAGCACAAGACTCAACAATCATTTAAGACCCATTGTTATTGGAAAGTCTGTAGTTTGATTCCAAATTGATACATCCACTGCGGAAAACAAACTGCTGGCATCAAAGCAAAGCACATTGTGGCTTACTCCTCAGTGATCCTCAGACCTTTAGCTCAGGAGATGAAATTGCCTTTACGTGCTTAATTGTTCTCAGGGTCGTGTAGGCTGGAAGGTACCGGAGCACGCATCCGACAGAGGACGATCCGTGTTGTTGGCTCATCAAAGCAAAACACAGTCCTCAGTCCACCTGAAACTCACACAAACACACGCAGAAGCAAACTGGTGCTGCAGCTCTAACAATGTGGCACTGTGGGAAAACAAGATGCTGGAAAGAGCCCAAGTCCTGGACCTCCGTCTCTCTAAAGCCATCTCCACTCTAAAGCCTCCATGCAGTAGGCCCTAAGTCTTGCAGTCTTTCACACTTGACACTTTTGGCTCAATTCTCAAATGAGAAAAGCGTTTTTCTAAACATGAATCTCAAATCTCTGAACAATTAGTTTGTAGGAAATTTTAGCCTAGATGTAGCACTGTGGGGACACCTTCATATGATTGGCTGAACGGATCGAGACATCTAAATGGCTACTGATAATACCCGTTGAAAAAAATGCATAAATGGAGACACATCAGGGAGGTCTCAAAAAACCCACATATACACAAGTGCAGTGAAGTCCACAAACAGCAGTTTGTAACAGTTTGCGCATACGTGTCAAAACATAGCTGTGTTTTTGATTTATAAACATATTTATGGTTTTCCATTACAACAAAATATTTGTCTGTGTTATCAGTAACATGTTTTGAAATTTACTTGTTACAGAACGACAAATATTTTTTGTGTGCAAAAATATACTTGAGGAGAGCCATTTACAGATAAATCCCAAAATAAATGTATAAATCTTTTTGTTATTTTTTTTTTCTTTTTGAGACTGTTGTGACCCCAGACTCTCATGCTCAGTTGTGTACTATAAACTCTTAACGATTGTACGTCAGAACTTTACAGCAATCATCTGACGCCTTTGAAGTTAAACAGTCTGAGTTTAGCTTTTTTCAAATGATGAATCTGTTGCACAGTCAACTTCAGCAGATTTTATCTGGAGGACATGTCCTCGCTTTTGACCTGGTTTTGTTGGTCCTATTATTTCTCTCAGTGACAGATCTTTAGATGTGATATGGAGTCGATTGATAAACACAGGCCCCAGATGGTGTGTCACAGTTTCCTCCAAGGATTCAAACCAGTCTCATCTTGACGTGTGAAGCTGAAAACATAAACACGAGTTCTTGTTCCCATTGTGCACACATGGACACAAACACATAACTGTTCAATTTCAAATACATCTGCTGTGTGTTAGGTACAAAACAAACCGGCTGTCAGCCTCTGTCTGTGTCTCATTTTTGTCTGTGCTGACAAATAACAACCATCAATCAAACTTTCCGTCACTATAAATCACTTTTGGGAAAAGCCTCTTTTCCCTCTCTTCTTTCTGTAACCCTTATGGGACATGAGGGCGAAGAGGAGATGAGTGAGGACGCCGAACAGTTGAGGAAAAATGCAGCTGAATGAAATTGCCTCAGAGAGGACTGATATTTTCTTATTTGGCGGCAGCTGTGTTTGCCCAGCATCTCGCAGAGAGAGAGGAGCAGTGTTTTCTTAATGACGAGCAGTGGGTGAAAATGTCAGTGGCATCGGGATCGATCCAAGAGGCCGCCACTCACCTCAGAGGAGAAAGAGAGGAAGAGAAAGTGACACAAAATACTTGTTCCCAGTCATAACGAAGTATTTTCAGTTCACTGACTTGGTGGCATCTGAGGCTCATGGGTATTGTAGTTTATTCTGAGCCAAAAATCCCACAAGGGTCTTTTATCTTCAAAGTTTTTAGCATCAAATAAAACTAATGAAATAACTAAAACTAGACATGAAAAATCATGAGAAAAGGCTACTTGTAAAATGAACAAATGAAAAAAAAAGAACACATATAGGAGCTGAGGGGGGAAATAGAATTAATACAGACTTTAAAAAGCTGTATAATCCCAAAAAGAGACACATTATTATCATATTTTCTCTGATGTCAAGTGTGGGACATGGAATTCCTATAAGCAGTTGTTATTTGCTTTTGTCAAATAAATAAATAAATGAGTTAAAGCTGAACAAATTCACATTAAGACCTTCTTGAGACATTGATGTGGCCAAACTCTTGTTTTGTGAGGTCACAGTGACCTAGACCACCACAATGTCATAGGTTAATCCTCATGTCAGAGTGGATGTTTGTGGCAAATTAGCAGAAATTCTCTTAAGGTGTTAATGTGACATATAAAACTTAAACTTAACAAAAACAACTAAACTTACAACCTCCTCCATCTTCAGCTGTACCTCGTTGCTCAGTTGCCTCCCTGTGGTGTAGGTTTTTATGTCAGGAAAAGGTGATTGGAAACCTGTAGTGCAGGTGAGATCTGGCTCCTTGTAGAGGAAGGAAGAGGAGCGGTAAAGGTGGTTGATGGAGGAGGACAAAGTGGGCTTTGTTAGGACTCAGGGCCAACATGGACCAACTGTGGGAAAATGTAAAACCAGTTCACTACATTCAGTATCTCTAAATATCAAACTGCAGTGAGTGAGAGCAGGTGTAACACCATGTTCACCCCACATATCTAATTTAGAAATTGACCTCATTACATTTCTTTAAATTCCTGAAAAGCTGAGCATGATGTCGGAGGTCTGATTCCAACAATACAACACTTATGTTGGAGAAATGGGAGCAACAAAGAGGGGAGGCTGTCGACATGAAGGGATAAAGCCAGCTTTGTTGGGGCAAAGCTCTGAGGAACAGCCATGGTCCAGATCAACAGATAAAAACACACTTAGCCTGCACTTTAACAGTTACCCCCTGATGGGTGGGCTGAGGGCCACTGTGCAGAGACCCCCGCCCTCCCCACCTCCATAATAACAGTCATTTCACTCTGCAGTTGGAGATGCGGGTCGAGGCACCGCAAACTGAAAGGTTAAAGGTTCATCGCAGGTTCTCCAGAGTCTGAACAGAGCCAGGAAATGGCTGAAGGCTTCCTCGCCAGACAACGTATAGCCTACGCCGACCCTGTGTGTATGTGTGCGAAAGAGAATCTGGAAATTGTACAGGAGAGGCATTAATGAAGAGGAAGCCTCCACAGAGCAGCCTGTCCCTCCCCTGACAGAGGCCGGAGCTGCTTCAGTTCTGGTCCATATTCTACTTGGGCCACATGCTTGTTTTCGTCTCCAGTTGGCTCCACAGGCCAAATCTGGCCCACATACAGTACAGCTTAAGAGACAGATGTTTTACTACCACATCTGGGCCAGGTCTAGCACACACAATGAACTGCGGGGACAACAGCCACAATCTGCCCAGATGTGGATGTGTACAGGCCGGACTCGGGCGGAGGAGTCAGACATACGCTTCATTTTACTTTTATCTGTGGGCGACTGAATCAACTGCAGCTGCTCGTGCTCTCAGAGTGGAAGCTAATGAAGCTAATGTGTCAACACTGGTGTGTAACTGGTTGTGTGGTGGTGATTAATCCCACAAACCACAAACCACACCAAGGACAAAGCTTTTAGTGACCCTCAATGATTATTTACTGTTGAAAATTTTGTTTTCAGACTACATTCATCAGCTCTGTATTACTTATATGTCACTCTGGGTAAATACATCGTAATATACCCAGAGAGTGTATAAATTACGTAAATAGTAATATAAGTGACATATATTGCAACATCACTATCTAAAGGAACACACTATACATGTCATTAATGAATGTATATGCTGTAGAATGAATGTATATGCAATATGATATGAAGTGTAAGTTGATTGTGGAATGATGTATACATATAATATGTAGATATGGATGCAATATGGATTAGTATGTGAATAATTACTAACAAAAAATGGATAAAGCACAGTAACGAAGTGGAAACGCTCACTCTGTTTTTGTTTTGTTAGGTGAGGCGTATTGCTCACTTGTTTTTGTTTTCTTTGTTTTTAATTTTTATAATGTTTCTGTTTTTGTATTTTTGACTGTATATTTGATACTGTTGGACCCCAGGAAGAATAGCTGTGGCTTTGCTGCAGCTAATGGGGATCTGAATAATAAACCAAACTAATAAACAAACAACGCAAAATGACAGTGGACAGTTCATTACAGTCGCCCCTGTAATGAACACTAACTGTTTTACCGTTGCTTTTTTCAGTCTGGTTTGCTTTGTTAAAACGAATGTCAGGGAGTGATGGATTTGAAATTAACGCAGCATAAATACTTTGCGATCAATTAGAAATACCGAAAAGATTGATGGGTTGATTGCGATCGAGCTGTTGCTCACCACTCCCACTATGTTGTGTGAGTGTGTGTGTGTGTGTGTGTGTGCGCGCGCGCACACCGGTGTGTGAAGGCCAAATGTAACAAATGGTGTTTGACTAGAAAATGGAAAACCTTAGGAGTGAGTTGGAGTCTTTGCTAAAAGTCATGCTGCTGCTGAGTGTGCTTGCGTGTGTATGTGTGTGTGTGCGCGTACTGTATAAGATAGTTCTTCATTATGCCTGTGCGTCTGTGTAGATGGATGTGTTTACTTGTGTAATTTCCCCTTTTCCTCTCCATGTTTTTCAGAACGTTTGAGCACATAAATCAAATCATTTTGCTGCAAATAACAGACGAGTTTGTCTTGGTTCACTTGAGACACATCAGTGAATTTATACTCACACAAAGTCATTCATAACCACCAGGAAAAAGCTTTTTTTTTTAATTTTTTTTTTTATTCAACAAGCTTTTCCCACAATCCTCCATTTTTCCTGGTGTGTTTCTTTAAGCCAGAGTTCATTCGTCTTAAACATGATTCACTCAGGTCTGAGTTATTGTTGCTCGATTGGTTCTGCTCGACACATAAACGCACACAGTCACAGTTACACATGCAGTCACTTTGGATGTTGACGTAGCCGCTGCAGACCTTTACCCGCTCTCGGTTGTTTCCTCTGCCGCCTGCTCGTGTTGAACTTTTACCCTTCCTCACATACGGGGGTTTCTACCACCACTGCACGAAGCGGGGAAGCCGAGGACGTTCATCAATATTTCGTTGACTGGGTTGAACTGTGAGGCTCAGGGGCACGCAGCCACATTTTATGCAGGAAGTGACATAATTGTGTACATGGACTTTGGGCACTCATTCAGCCGGTAACGGGAGGGCATTGTTGAAAATGGCATTACTCTGTATTTACCCACAGGGCTTAGGTTTCACGCGAGGGCCACATGCAATAAAATTTAACAAAACATACCTGTATTCTGTTCAGGTCCCAAAATGAGCAGCACCGGAGTTCATTCGACAGTCGATACGGCTGCGAATGCTCCCAGAGGAAGTGATTTTGCTGCTTTTTTTTGTTGTTGCTTTCTCTCCTCAATGAAACACAGGAAGTTACAGTGTCGGTGCCACAGTGGTCTCACATTTAACACGGATCCCTGCACTGGTACTGAGGCCAATCCCCAGCGACACATTAGAGAGGTGAAAAGAGAATTTAAGCACCATTAAAATGATACGACTGAAATATCTGCTGCCAATCGGTCGTTTTAAAACAAATCCATCCTGAAAATGTTGTGCTAATGAAATTCTATGTGCAGGGATGTGTGTATGTGTGTGTATGTGTATGTGTGTGTGTGTTGCATGGTAGATATTGTACTCTGCAGTTTGTGTAAGATTTAAAACTTCAGGGGAAAAGTGGGAAGCTATGTGGTGCTGCTTTACTGTTTATAACTTCCACACTCAGTGACAGGCTCCCCCATCCATGGAGACCAGGTCGAACTGAACCAGGGCATCTGATCTCGTCTGGTCCAAGGCCGCAGCTCTTAGTTAGCTCCTCTACTGACCAATGGATTATGTCTCCAACTTTGAGTCAGACTCCCATGTTAAAATTAGAGCAGAGCTGATTGGACCCTTTCACAGACACATTAAAGGATAATTTCCGTTTTTTACAACCTGGACCTTATTTCTAGCATAAAATACGATCATTTTACTCACCCAGACAACTTTGGTGTCATTTGGAGTTGTTTTGACGAAATTAGCCCCAGTGGAGCGGCGCATATATCCGTATAACGCGAGAGCACGGGGCACGCAATGCAGCCTGTAAATAACACATTATCCGCTGCAAAACTCGTTCATTTCGTCAATATTTTGTTATGATACACTAGTGCTATTCCCCTCCGAGCCCGTGGTGGCATGTTATCAACATCCGGGGTCTCTAGGTTGACCTACTAACCTCTGATCTGGATGATCATCTCCGACCACTGCCCGGCTCATTCTGATAATAATCATTCTGCTTCGGCATTCGGGTCCATTTTTAGCGCAACTAGTGAGTTTAGTGAGTCCAGGCTGCGGAGAGGAAGCCTGTGGAAGCTGAGCTTCGTCCAGCTGCTCATTTTGTTCTGACAAGTCAGAAACACGCAGAAACGAACCATAGTATTAGCCGTAGCAAGTTAGCCGCGCCGGGCAGTGGTCGGAGATGACATCATCCAAATAAGACGTTAGTAGTCAACCTACAGGCGCAGCATGTTGATAACATGCCACCACGGGCTCGGAGGGGAATAGCACTACTGTATCATAACAAAATATTGGCGAAATGAACGAGTTTTGCGGCGGATAATGTGTTATTTAGAGGCTGCATTGCGTGCCCCGTGCTCTCGCATTATACGGATATACGCGCCGCTCCACTGGGGCTAATTTCGTCAAAACAACTCCAAATGACACCAAAGTTGTCTGGGTGAGTAAAATGATCTTATTTTATGCTAGAAATAAGGTCCAGGTTGTAAAAAACGGAAATTATCCTTTAATGTGTCGGCTGACAATTTATCTATTTATTTATTTATTTTTTGTGCCTTCAAACTTTATAGGTGAACTGCAAACTGGGTTTATTTTAATTATTTAAATTATGTTCTTGATCTGGTTGATCTACAGTAGCTACTGAGGAAAAGTAATGTTTATGTCCTGTTCATTCAGTTTGTGGTTCTCTCATTCTTATGGGCTATAGGTTTGCTTCTCACAACACTGTTGCCGATTAAATGCTTTTACTCTCTAATGTCAGCCCCCAAAAAACCCATGTTGGTCAGCCCCCTGTTGAAATGTTCAAGTTTTCAGCACAATACTATATTGACAAGGTGAAAAATAGTTTTGTTAACATGTTAAAATGTTATCAAGGCTCAAAGTTAATTGAGGGCAGGGCCACTTTGAGTGACAAACTGTCTGCTTGACTAGTGTTATCTTGTTTTCTGTTAGGATTAATCAGCAGGTGTCATTGCCAGTTCTCCTCAAACATGAACTGTGAAATAAAAATTCTTCTAAGCATTGTTTCTCCAAAAAATATTCTTGATCACATTGTCCCGACTGCATTTTGCTTTGATATCTCATTGTATGGTACCTGTGTTGGTCAATCTAGCCTACTTGGAAAGTGACCTACGATAGAAGTTATTCTACATAAAATGAAGCTTCACTACACTGAAGCTACTGTACCACCAGAGATGTAGCAAGCTAAGCTACAACAAAATAACAAAAAAACAAACAAAAAAAAAACATTGAACCAACTTCATTCCACTCCATTCTAATGAAATGTAGCCTCTGTGGATGCTACTGTGTTATTTGATCAGTAGCTTCACTAGAAGCTATTTGATGTAAAAGAAAAACCGCAACATGACCATGCTACTGAGAAATGTAGTTGAAATGGTACTGTAACGCCAATATGCTGCCACTGCCCAGCACTGGGTATATCATGATGTTATAAGATGCTAGCTGTCCAAGCAAGGACAGAGTGTAGCCTTGGTTGATAATGTGTAGCCTAAAAGTGTATCTGCCATCTTCTTTACTCTGGCGCCCTCATTCATGCATCGCCAATGAGTGCTGTGTGGGTCTGTTTGCAAATGTCTCCGATTAAATTTACAGACAGACAAGATTCAATGCTGTGTTTAGAAGATTTTTCATGACTCTTGTTATCTTAAATTGTTCAGTAGCTAATAAACCAACAAATGACTTAGCTTTAGCTTAGCCACAGCTGGGCTAATGATGCTCCTCATTATGGATTAGATGGGAGTTTGGGGCGGAGTCAGGCACTGCAAAGATGGTGATGGTAGAGCAGCTAACTCTGACCTTGGGGGACATTACAGAGGTGACATTTGACATCTGGTTTGATTTTGTCTTATTTCATCTTGACTTTGTTATAAATCTCATATTGTCTGTCTTATACATCTTAGGGCCGGATTTACTAAAGGTTTGCGTGTATTAAAACGTGTGCAAACGTGATTGCACGCGCAAACACATGTGGAACCTGATCTACTAACCGGACGCACCGAGGATTGCGTCTCTCACACGGGCAGAAAAGCACGTGCGATCCATTTAGCGTGTTTGCCTTGATGAATATGTAAATATGGGCGTTTCAGCCAGAACGTGCAGAATACTGGGAGGAGTAGATGCAAATAGATTTATTTAGCGCGTGCAATGTGATTTACCAAACCAGGAAGAGATTGCGGTGGCTGTTTTTGCGTCTTTATTCACCACGTCTGAAAACCATGTACTAACTGATACAACTTTGCCAAAACGTATGCGTTTATTGATTTGATACCTGTCAGAGCCCCGTGATCTTACATCTCTGCATTTCCTCACGTCTGGGTCATTCTGTAATAGTTTTTCAGCCGTGTTAAAAGTCATTTACGCGCCGTTACGCACGGGGCACGTCTGTCCTGCAGTGCGCTCCTCTCCTCTCCTTTCCTCTCCTCTCACCTGGCTGCTCAGCTCCGTCTCTCAGTCCCGGTCCCGGACTGAGACACGTCACCGCTGCCTTCACCCGTCTTTAATCCCTCTGGTCGGTGGTCAGAGTGTTTAGATCCGTGTGTCCCACCTGAGCTCTCTATTAATCCACTCGATCATGGGCGGCACACACACACACACATATTACAGGTGTGTGATTGTCGCTGCAGCTGCTGCCTGTTCGTCACTACATGACGAGTTGGGCCCTGTAGCGATTTGTGTTTATTTATCTAAACAGAGCGCGAGAGAGATGAACACACGTGCTGTCATTGTATGCATCGGATCAAATGTCATTCTGTCCCTTCGTCCGTCCAGCTCTCTGTCCACTCTCTCCATGGCGGAAACGATTACACGCGCAAAACCCTCATTTACATATTGCGGTTTGCACGTCTTTTCATTTAGCGGGTTACTCTTAGTAGATCACCTGTTTTGCGTGCACTAACCAAACTCGCAATATTATAGCGGGTGCAAACAATATAGCGCCCGCTATCTGGGATCTTAGTAAATCCGGCCCTTAGTGTCTTGTGTTGTCAGTTCAAGAAATATACCATGCACTCCTTCTTTTCTGTTTTTTAAGCCTGGAAGGAACTGATGATGATGAGACGACCCAGTGTTTATTAAACAGTGCAGGTCTGACATCTTCAGCCCAACTGATGCACATGAACAAAGAGTTTGCTGACACATACCTGCTCCTGGTGGTGGCAACCTTTGTTGCGAGTACTTGTAGGCCTACTTACAGTATGTGTGGTATGTCGGAATGTGTGATATTATTGTGTTGGGTATGTATGTCTGTGGTATGTAGGGATGTGCAGATCATTGTATTGCTGCTCCTGCACTGTTGATGTCCTTCTGCAACAAAGTTCTTAACGGAAGAATAAAGTACTTTTGACTTTGACTTGACTTGGTGGTTTTAAAGCTTTAAACAGTAACTTTATTTTGATATAACTCCTGATGAGTTACACCATCAGTTGTAGTTCTCACTTTGCCCCTGGCAAAAGTCTATTGCATCGGTTTTTTGTTTGTCTTTTTTTCCCCAGCCGGGGTTTCCTGGATTTATCTTCTCTCGCAATGATGCTGCTCTACTCAAAAACACAGTAGTTAATTAATAACAGTCTGAGTAATAACTTACTGCATAGCTATCCCCCATTGCATGTTCATAGCTTCAGTCGACTCTGCAGAAGCTTAGAAAAATCTTTTCATGTTGATACCAAAGGCCTCTTGATGTTTTCTTGTCTTTTCTGTTGGGCGGGTTTTGGGGGTTGTAAAAGATGGAGCGATGACAAAAGAAGATGCGTACAATATGGCTGAAAATAAAAAGCTGGAAAACATTATTATGAAATTATATTATCAGGAAATGGTCACATTTCAGCTGAGAGAGACAAAAGAGCTGTGGTTCAGTTACACAAACCAGAGATGGAATCCTTTAATGAGGTTAAAGGTCGGCTAACAAAGAGGACATGTGGGTAAATGTAACCAGAACATTGTGTTTCATTTTTTAATCAGAGTTTGATGTTACACAATGAGGAGAGAAAAGGAGTCTGGAAGGAGAAAGTGCCAACCAGAGGCTTCTTTGCATGTGTGTGTGTGTGTGTGTGTGTGTGTGTGTTTATGTCACATCTCATTTCTCTCCTGAAGAACTAGATACAAGAGCAACTCATATAAGAACATTTTCAGGCTCTGTCCATAGTGATACATTCTCATTTTTACATCACACCAGTGCAAACACACCTAAAAACGCACATCATCTGTTCACCTTCACTGTGCATGTGCCGCTGTAAACAGGAAGGAGGTTGTCTGCTGCAGTTTGTTGCTTAGTTGCAGAAAAAAACTACAAACAAAGGGAGCAGATATGACCTGAGGTTTCTTAGCTTGGACCGATGACCAGGTGGAGCTCTTACTGAGAGTCACACGTGAGTATAAGGAGGTAAATGTAACAGAAGGAGAAAAAAAAACCCATCTGATCTAAAGTGATGTGATAAAGACAGATAATGTGCATGAATTTACATATCCACAGATATATAATAATACAAATTTGTAATGTTGCTGTGGATGAAAATCATTATGAATCCATGAATATGGAGATGCTCAGAAGATTCACAAATTCTCCTAGTTCACTTCTGAAACCTCAGTTTTCACCTGCATCAGCTGCATCTTTAGCCAAACATCCCCCTAGTGTACTGTATTCTGTCCCAGACTGTTCAGCCTGGCAGATTGTCTGTAGTGTTCCCACCCCCAAGTGCTTACCTGCATTAATAAAAGTCAAAATGTTATGTGTGTCTGAGCTTTGACAGTTAATAATAAAAGGAAAGAGAAAGGCTGTCCGATGAGAATTGGGCTGCTGACGCATTCTCCTTTTTTCCCCAACCTTTTACCTTGTTCCCTGGTGTCGCCTAAAGAGCTGCGGTTTTGCTGTTTTATAGTTTCTTATTTTAGTTTTTGGGGTTGGAGATCACTGGTAGTTCAGTCATCAGGTTTTTGTTTTGGGTTAGATTCATTTTTGTGTCAGCCAGTTTTGGGGAGAGGGGCTGAGTACGACGGCCCATGGCGAGGCTGGCTCCACCCCTTCTTTTACCCTGAAGCAACCATAAACTGAACTCCCTCTGCTCTCTGATCACCTGTACTACTATGTTTTAAAGATAATCCACATGTTTGTCTGTTATCAAAGAGCTATGAAATTTGAATAATACCTTGACCAGCCGCCACTGCCCTGAGCTGTTGTTGTGAATGATTATCTGTGAATCAAACCTGCAATAACCTCCCCTATGATGCCAAATAAGCCTTTGCAGTTTTTTAGTCAAAGCTGAAACACGGCCCTTTTTTTTACTTTGCCTACTTCACCCTGTAATGACTACCACTAAGTGGTAGTTAAGCATTATTAATATGATGCTTAATTTATCATTTCTAAAACACTCTTCCTATATTGATACGTATTACTGTGTAATTTATAAACACAGTTAACTATGTGTTAACTCATGTGTTTAATGATATTTAGTTAATGGTCGATTCAGCTTCAAGTATTCAATTTTTTGAGGGCTACAAATGTCAATGTTTATTTGTTTTTGTTTTTCTCTTTTCCCTGTGCCTTTTCAGTCACTATTTTGTCGATAATGTTTGTAGCTATCATGTGATGTGACTGAATAAAGAATTTCATCATCATAGATCAATTCAGGGTTTCATTCACTGGTTCATAAGATCATTTATAAAGTGTCAGTAAATGATAAAGTATATACTGTAGATATACAGTACATTTATTTTACCCTATTTGTGAACTAACTAACTTCTGATGTTTTATTATAGATGAGTTCATTAGAAAAATTATAGCCGTGCTTATAAATTATAAACTAATAATTATTAATGTACTGTAGGAAGAATGCTTTATAAATAATGACTTGACTATATGATAATGATTGAACTAATGCTATTGTGCATGTACTGTGTAATTTTAACTTTAACATCTTTTCTCTTTACTATCATAAATCTGTCTTAATTACTTAGTCATTCTGTAAGATACTCTGAATTGCCCTTTTTTGCATGAAATGTTTTGTACAAATGAACTGTCCTTCAGTAACTCAGACCCCTCCAACATTTTCCTGGCACCTTTTTCCCAGCCCACCTACTCACATATTCCCCATCCCCTCATTAGCTTCCTGTCTTTTGTTTTCCCACTCCTAAACCTTCATCTGCATTAATAAAAGAAACAGTTTGAGTGACGTATGTCTGAACTTTGACGGTTTATAATAAAAATGCAGCGGCTGAGGAAAAGACTCTCTGATCCTGAAACGTTTCCTGTGGAAGCTGAAACCGCGATGGAGCCGACGTGCAGCGAGGTCCTGTGTAAACATTGCACCACACTTTATGTAGAAATGTAGGTGCATCAGTTTTGCAGCAGATCAGATATCAGGACAACACCTCATGAGTGGAGGCTGAACTGAGCTGTTCACTTCAAACTTGTGCCAATGGAAGATTTAGGTTTTTTGCATACCCGCTTAAATTTAGAGAATAACTGCATAGTACTCACGGAAAATCCCCATTTATACAGTAGTATAGGAATGTGTGTGTATTTAATGTAAGTATGTGTGTTTAAAAGCGTGCACTCGCAGGGGAGCAGTCTAATCCTGACCTGTATATAGAAACCTCAGGATATTGGACACGGCCTTTTGATCTGTCTGCACACTTCAGTGCTCTGCTCAAACAAGGACAAAGTCTGAAATAAACTGTGGTAACGTGCAAGACTGACACACGGCGGCCCACTCTCCAGATGTCTGGATCGGCCCGAATATAGATGTGAAAATTATAGGTGTGATTATCCACCTTTAAATAAAACCATGATTAGACGCGTCCCTTTGACTCAGCGGGTTATGGTGCGTGTCGTGTACGTCAGTCGTCTGAGCTTCAAGACCTTTGTTGCGTGTCACCTTCTTCTGTCAACAGTTCCTCCATTCACTGTGTTAGATGTTCATACTAATGTCACTGTCATGTCTTGTCATGCTAGATACAATTAGCAGTGGTTAGCCTGACATAAAGACTGTAAATTGCCATGTTAACATTGGGTTTGTTTAATTTCCACACATTTTGAAATACAAATCTAACAAATTGATGAATTCATCAACATTTTATTTTACATTATAAGGCCTGCTGGTGGTAAGATTGAAGATTTTGTGAATACAGTCCCTGATATGTAGACATCCAAACGACATGTAGCATTAATCTGACAATACAGACATTCCTGGTTCCCAGAGGATATGTCTGCATGAAACTCTGAGCTCACCTCTAAGTCTAACCTTAAAGGGATAGTTAATTAAAATTAAATAAGTCTATATTTTAAGCTTGTTTGTAGCGGAAGCTCCCAGTGTCTCAGTTCACTGCTCTTCCTGTGTCAGTGCAAATCTCACGTGATTTGCACTGACCGGCGGAACAATTTCTCATGTCGGGGCTTCAATACAAGAGGGACATTACAGACGAGCAGTATGGAGGTATTTGGATGTTTTTTGGTGTGTCTTTTTGGACGAAGAAAAGTGAGCACCATTCACAACCATTATATGGACAAATACTGCTGCGCGGACCCCCCTCGTAACTCCAAGAAGGCACGGAGGACTCTGAAAATTCTCCCAGCCCTTAGTCGATATGAGGGTGAGTAGATAATGAGTGAAATTTGAATTTTGGGTGAACTGTCCCTTTAATCGAGTAAAATTACAGATTTAACCCTTTCAAATCAACTGTCTCAAATTGTTCTGTGATTTTAACATATTACATACAGTATCTGCCTGACCCTTAAATCCCACGTAACCCTGACGTTAACCAGAGACCCAAATCTTTTTCTCAATTGGACAAGCTGCCCCACATGTACTAAGGTGTAGAAGTACAGAAATGTCCTTTAAAAAAAATCACAAATACCAACACACAGTGATTACATATAAACACAAATCTGTGGATTTCCACACTTAAATGTGAGTATACACAGCATGCACACACACCTTTCCTCTCCTCCTGTTGTCAGGTTTCTCATAATATTTGCAGGCCACCCTGTGGTGATATTTATTTTGCCGTTTATGTGGTTTCATTGCGTTTATTGTAGCGCGCCAGCTCCACATGGTTTTACGTTGGAGTAACAGTGTTTATGAAGAGGGTAAGAGCGGGAGACAGGCGTTCAGTTTTGTCCAAAGCCGACACTGTGTGGGTGTGTGGGTGTGCATAGTCTGTGTTTGTGTATCTAATTGTGCGTTGTGCTGGCGAGGAGGTCCAACAGCGAGGGAGTCCAAGTTGGCTGCCATACAGCACAGCATTCATGGGATATTTGACAGAAAAAAGACTAACACAGGCATCCTGGAGTTTAACAAGTGATTTAACAAACTGCATATAACAAACAGATATGCTGAAGATAGTGTGCATGTTGTTTTACTGTTGGCTGTCAAAAAACAGCCTTTTCCACCATGTTTGGTCCACTCACTTTCGCCTCAGCATCTTGTTCAGCATCTTCTTTTACTTTAGTCTTTCTCAAAAGTTGAAACATGTTTTTGGCATTTCTTCTCCACATTCGAAGCCAAAGAGGAATCAACTACTGGTCTGGACGGTAATATTTACCCTTTCAGCAGAGATATCAAACAAAGTAATAGTTCAGTTTGTCTTGTTTCTATGTTGAGTATCAACAGTTTGGTTGCTTATCACGAGTGTGGTGGTGATTGTTGCTTCACAAGAGCTTTGGTCATTGCTGTGTGTACAAGACAAGAGGCTACGATGTCCATGAGTCACTATTGACAAGTGACGATATGGGCCAAGCTAACTGGTTAACATGCTAACTTCAGTAGAAGAAAAATTGTGATAAAGACAAGAGTAAACGTTAGTGTTACTCTGGACCACTAAAAGATTGAAATTTGAGGTAACCCTTTAAAGCAGAAGTAAGCGGAATGTTTGTGTTAATATAAGTCTTAAATAGTTATATCTTCCGACGGCAATCACTTACATAGAGTGTTTGGTCCGAAACACGGGTCTGTCAGTCACTCTGCTCTGCTGTAAGCTGAGGAGAAAACTTTCCTTGTATCCTACAAGCTTTATCCAATGAGGAGAGAGAACGGCATAAAGGGGCGGTCCTCTCTGTGTGTGCAGCCAAGGGATGCGCGTGAATGTGGTGACGTAGGGACGAGGGCGGGGACTGCTAACTCCATCCACTGACAGGAAGTTAGCCAGTCAGTCGGTAGTCACTTCTGCTTTAATTTACAGGCCGCTAATTATGTGATAATGTCATGAAATAACACGTAATTGCAATTGTAATGTCAAGAAATAACAAAGACATAACGGTCAATGTCATGTTTTTCATAAATGCAAAATAAATTACTTTTTATGCATTTAATTTTTTGGGAAAGGCCATAATTTTTCTCCACCAAGTCCTTGAAATTGATTGATTTCTGGGCTATTTCTACGCAATCAATTGTTATTTCTTGGCTATATTTCTCGACATTACTATGAAATTGACTGTTATTTCTAGACATTATGACGCAATTACTTGTTATTTCATGGCTATTTCTTGACATTATCATGTAATTAGCAGCCTGTGAATTAAAGGGTTACCAAATTTAAGCAAT
Source organism: Trachurus japonicus (assembly GCF_045865225.1). Classification (NCBI taxonomy): domain Eukaryota; kingdom Metazoa; phylum Chordata; class Actinopteri; order Carangiformes; family Carangidae; genus Trachurus; species Trachurus japonicus. The sequence goes on from NC_140911.1 coordinate 21,789,744, forward strand.
TAGCAGAACAAAATTTACTTTAGGAGAGGTCACCAGATACTGCATCTATAAAAATGATTAAGGTGTCATTTGTTCCACCCTGTTAGGTGCAACCAAGCTAACACGAGACATAGCTTTGATGTTCCACACACTATGGAGATCATGGCCAGTGTTGGTGTCCCACAGCACGGCACGACTTTAAAAATAAAGCACTGACACACGATGACATGTTCCTTCATCACCATGAGCACAGACACACTAGTTTATTATGACTGAGACCCATACACACCAACCTGCTGCCACAACTGCACATAGAGCACCAAATTTAGACTCAGCTGCTACTAAAAACAGTACCAATTAATTCACTATTTATGTTTGCAATATATGTGAAAATTCATAGCTTTGTCAATGTGAACAGACATGATATACCCATCTTTAGATACAGTGGGATTTCACTTTCCATCCATCATGAAAACAAAAAATTTGCTTGAAAATCAGTAAAATTGGCACTTTCTTGCACAATAAGGACTTGTCCGATGAGGATCAGGTTTTTAAGATTTCTTGATCTAGTGATTTGTCCATTACAATCAGGAACTGCTAAAAGCTAATACAGCATGTCTTTGCTGGTGCCAGATATATGTTTAAACAGTGAAAACATTATATTTCCTGAAAAGTCAGACAGATAATAAATGGTGGCAAAATATATATATATGAGTATGAGTCCTTCTTTAGACAGAAGGCTGTGAGCACATAGAGGCACATTTATGCGTGTGAGTAAAAAGGTAAATAAATAAATGAAGGACATGCAGTGTTAAAGGACCAACAGACTGACTGTGGAGAAGAGTTGCACTGTGTATTGGGTAAAATCAGAGTCTGTCCTGTGAGAGATGGAGGACTCCAAAATGTGGGTGCATTATATGCAGTGTCGACTTGAACGCGTGCAGCTTTGCACATCCTTCGTAGGAGAATGTGTATGTGTATTCTTGCTGTTTTGTGTGTGTGTGTGTCAGCACTGTTTCTGCAGGTGCTGGCCATATTGAGGGAGAAGACAAAGAGGGAAGGCGAAGTCGAGGCGACAGGTACTTGGCAGCTCACAAGCCCAGTAATGCTGCTTAAATAGCCCTCTCTCACACACGCATGGACACATTTACAAGAGCCAGACGATGCTGTTAGACACACACACACGCGCATGCACACATGCACCCACGCAACAGACATACATACCAGTGTGCACAGGAACATATCTTAGAGCAAACTTAAATGAAAACAAAACACCCGGTTCCCTTCCAGATGAGTCTAAAAGGTGGGCGGGTCTTACACTACCTGGGCAGGACTTAATTTACCTGACACAGTTAATGCGTGGTTAACGCTGTGTTTACAACATCTCTCCTGGGGCTCCACACACATCAACAGGGGCCCCACTGCACAGGGATATTATCAGAGGTCTGAGCTGGTTTCAAGTTGTCATTGTGAACTGTGCCAATATGAGGGGCCATCGATGGAGGAGGGGGGTCCGTAACCCAAATTTTTTGGGAGGACACCAAACATTTGCCTGGTTTCCCTCCTACTGATGGTGCGCCTCCGCCTCTGCATATGTAACACATACACCCACATTTTCTTTCTTTTAAGCTCCTGACATACACAAATACACACACACTCTCTGTTTCTCTCTCTCTCTCACACACACACACACACACACACACACACACACACATAGAGCTGAATGCAAATAGGAGGAAACAGACAAATTATCTGTCTCTTCTGGAATGCCTTGATGGAGAAGAGCGTCGGCCAAATGCTGCGACTGGAGACTGTTAAAGAATTTATACCACCCGTGTTTTCTCTTTACCCTTGTTCTCGAGGAGGGGGCTCGACATGCTAACTTTCTGAATGAAAACAGCTTATGTGTGTATGTGTGTGTGTGTGTATGGAACTTGGAAACGGTGGGTCCATCTCGCTCCTCTGTCTGTATTTGCTGACTGTGATGACCGGTCAGCCGTGGCGTAGCAGAGTATAACTGACAGATGAAGTGGCAAAAGTAATTATCTGTAACACTTTCATGTAAATAAACGTCTGTTTTACTGCTTTGTGTTTCCGAATCTAATGGTGATTTACGGGCCACTGATGGATGAACTGGGTTTTTCTGGGAAGTGCAGCAACAGCACAGGAAGAGTTAAGTACTAAAGGTGTCACCAAGGACCCATCCCATGTAATATTACAAGACTCCAGATATAATTAATTTCGCTACAAAAAAATAATATAGGCACAGCTTTACATGTATTTTCATTAAAAAACAAAACAAAACAAAAACATTTTAAAAAACAAACTAACAAGACGTTAAATCTAAAGTTTGGCTTTAATTTCATTCACACATCTAATTAAATGTTTATGAACACATCCTGGATATGAGTGCATTGTCCATATTTAGAAAATCAATTTTTGTTTTTAACCCATCATTTTCCCCTAATTTTCTTGATCTATCTTTTCCATGACAGTTTTTTTTTTTTTTTTTTTTTAATATTTTTTATTAACCTTTATTTATACAGGTAAAATCTCATTGAGACCCAGGGTCTCATTTACCAGAGAGACTTGTTCCGGGTAGGCAGCAGCAAAATACCAAAATACAGACTAACTGAACATACAGGAGACACAACACAGAACACAAACATTAAAGTATAATGCAAAGAAGAATACGACTTAAGTACATGTGCAGACCCCCACACCAGCCTTCCTACAAGCAATTTGAAGTCCCCTAAAGGAATAAAGCCGGACAGCTTCAGCCTCTGCTGGAGCATGTTCCAGGTTGCAGACGCAGCGTAGGAGAACGCCTTCTTGCCAAGTTCAGTACGGACTTACGGGGTGGCAAACGAGATGAAGTCCAGGGACCGGAGGCTGCGATCGGACTGTTTCTGTGTCAAATATGTGGACAAATAGGAGGGGAGCAGTCCGATGATGGATTTACATAAATACCAGTGAGTGGTTCTGTGCATGGAAAGTGAAGACCAGTTTGTAAGAGAGTACAATGTACAGTGATGTGTGAGGGGTTTACAACCAGTTATGAATCTCAAGGCCCTGTGATACGTGGCAATGAGTGTAACAGATTGATATGGTAACCTGACTATATTATATACATGAAACTACACTGGAGACTTGTTACCTTTGCTTAGCACAAAGCTAGCAAAAGCAGCTAGCCTAACCTCAAAGGTTAAACAAATCTAGCGCCAATAATAAAAAAGTAATAAAAAATACAAAATAAAGAGATATAAATCATAAAAGTAAGTATAGAGGATTGTGCACTAGACTGTTTGGATCAATTACTGTACTTTCTGGGGTCACTGCAAGAAATAGTTGCTGCACATAAACCTCCTGTTAAACAGCTATTTGCTGTATTTACTCTTTGGTTTTTCCTCAGATTGAACAAAGATTTTCATGAATAAAATGAATATTTTACGAGTCTGACAAAAAGCTCTAAACCATATTGAATAAACAGCTGCAAAGACATCTGATGTTGTGAATGTGTTTTATTTCCTCCAATCTCAAAAGTGAAAATTCAGCTGTTTCCCAGATAAAATAATCAACTTCACATGTAGTAATATAACATAATAACGTAAGAGCACTTGCTGATGATTCTATCTAGATTTTAAAACTGAAGCTCTTTCCTAACCTTTGACCGCCATCAGTGTTGCTGTCTAACCTCTCCTTCTCTGGCTGCAACAAAAACTAATTTCCTAATATTCATCTTTCTCCCTGACATTTTGGGAAAAGTGAAAAATGAGTTTGGGCCCCACCGAGCCAGAGCACACAGGTGGTCAAAATGTTTTACATCTTTTTTTAATAAAAAACACCTCCGGCGACTGGAGGCGCGCACTGTACGAGGGGGCGCTGCGGTGATTGATGAATCACTAGCTGTGATATCTCTTCTTTTCAACACCTGGTAATGATAATGGTTCAAAGAGTGAGGCGTCCTGGCTGATTGTGTGTGTGTGTGTGTGTGTGTGTGTGTGTGTGTGTGTGTGAGTGAGGGTATGTGGATGTGTCTATATCTCCAGTAACTTTCACGCTCTGTGTCTGAGCCATGAAAACATGTCCGAGAGGAAGAGAGAGTTGTCTTCTCCTTCAGTGATGGTGAAAACATCTCTTCTGGTTCCAGTTTAGTTTATTAGCTCATAAAATGGTAAAATAAAAGATAAAAACATTTTACAGTGTAAATAAAAGTCCTTTGTAACATGAGCTCAAGTATCTGAAGTGAAAATCCTGCAGATGAGAGTTTAGTTTTACTGGATTATTAGATCAGATTTAAAGTTTAAAGTTCCTTACAGTATGAAGGTAAATGTTTATACTTAAGATCCATACAGTGAAAAGGTAGATGTCCATATTTAGTGTGATTATAAAACAGTTTCAGGTTCTATATACTGTGAAAGTATGAAGGCATCAGTCCAGAAATGCACACAGCCTGAATTCAAAAACAGAGTCTTAAAAACAGCTGTTCAGCCTTCTGTGACTTTGTGATGTCACAACAAAGCAATCAAGCCCACCGTCCAGAAGAAGAAGAAAAGGTGGCGTTTTAAGAATTGAATTAAAAAAGACAGCTGAGACTGTGAGTACTACACTGCCAGTGATGGGGGCATGGGCGGAGCAGGAAGACAGGATGAGGGGTGGGACACTTTGAGATTCAAGCTAGCTGCGTTAGCTTCATTAGATCCCCAGAACTTCCATATTTCAACTTTCGTAGAGTTAAAAAACTGCTGAACCACCAAACCACCCTTAAACCCGGTACTTGAGCATTTCAGTAAATTGACTTGGTAGAGTAGTTGAAGAATTAAGGAGGAATATAAACCCAAGCTGTCGAAATGATTGCCTGAGCCCTTGAGGAGAAACTCGATCCAGAAACATGAGGAAAAAGAATCAAGATGCAGCTGTTGACACTGCCATGGAAACAAGTCTCCTCCTCAAAGGTAACAACACACTGTGGCGCGCTTCTGCTCTTACACTCAACAAGTGAATAGAAATGAATAGACCTACTGTAGCTTAACACGAAACATGTACTCTCAATCAAATGCTTTCCAGGCCGGGATCTGCGCTGAAAAGAGAGCTATGTTTTCACAGCAGAACAGAAAATGTCTGAGCGATTCCTGGAGGAGGGGAGGAGGAGGAGGAGGAGGAGGAGGAGGGTGAAGCAGCAGCAGCTCAGCACTAACTCACGATAAAAAGTTGGAGGGTAAAATGGGACTGAAAATGCACTCAGCTGCTCTTCTGCCAAGCTCAGAGATGTTGAACTCTGCAGAAAAATACCCCCCTTCTGGGCTGTACATTTAGACTGTAACCTGGTCTGTGTGCTTTAACAATCCACCCTGTTCAGGTTCATGCACACGCACAAACACACACACATGTACATGCACTGCACACAGATCTTATGCTCATTTTTGTGAGAAGAAAATGCCTGTGCAAGTTCACAGATAATATGCAAATAAATACCTCTTCCATACACACACGTACACGCACGTACAAATTGACACTCATACACAAACACACACACAAACTGACACTCATACACACCCACATGCATGCTGAGAAAGACATACACAGCTGTGAACGTAGGTGTCATACACGGCGTGCCAGATAAAATGTTTCTGTTTTTCTTTTAGCAGCTATTGGCACGGCGACATGATAAAATTCCTCCCTAACATCTGTCAAGGAAAACCACAACCGCATTTACTAAAAAGTTAAACACCGGTCAGCTCGGCCAAGCCAGATCTGATAGCAATAAAAACCCAGAGACAGAGGTTTGGAGAGAGATGTGGTGAAAACACAGCGGGACAGAGAAAAGAAAGATCCAGAGGATGCGGGGCAGACAGACACGTATGATGTACTTATCTGTGAAACGCAATGTGTGTGTGTGTTACATCAGCAATAACACATGACAAGTGCTGATATTTGAAATAAATAATGAAATAATTGGAATATGACTGGAATTGGTTTCACTGAGGAGTTCAGCTCCACCTTAAAGAACTCCTCCTTAAAAACACGACAGCATGTAATCTATTTACAAAGGTGTTGACTCTATTGTCCAGGAACACCCTCGGTTGTTTAATTTCCATGTCCCATAGTTATGTTTTATTGCAGTGCTATGGTGGCCCCGAAGGCTCAATTCACCACAACTGAAGACAAAATGGCAAACAGACACAAATAACTTTATAAAGCGTCAATTTTGACAACATTTTTGTGCTGTGTAACATGTAAGAAAACATTTGACCTTCAGTGTCGTTTAGTTCCTGTCTCGCCTTTTGAGCGCACGTCATCACTGCACTCTGGTACTTGACTGACCTCTGTCAGTGTCAACACCTGTTCCCACTGTCACTAGCTGCGCAGATGATAAGCCATGGTTACACATGTAAACAATAGCTACTCCATATAGTGAAAACAATTTGATTACAATGTGATTATCCAAATGCAGCATTCCATAAAATTGGGGTAGGTGTATGAGAGACGGAGGAGGAACACTATCCCTGGACGAGGCTGTTCAGGTCTGGAGCTCTCGGTGGGAACGCAAGCCTTCCGGGTGTGTACGGTCCTCTCATGGGACACATACACACATGCACGCACTCACACACACACAGATGCTTTTGCAAGCCTTCCCGAAACATCATTGTTAAATCGTGTAATAGGGGTGACCATTAAAGTTATGTTCAATGAAGTTAAGCCCTGTTAAACAAGCGTTCCTTTTCAGCGTTGAAGATGGAGGGCATATGTTTCTGATTACGTCTGAGCGGGGAAACACAATAGCCCTCTTCAACCGGGTTCTTGATCCTGTCCACTTGGATTCGGCCTGACACTTTGCCACAATTCCCGGCCACAAACAGCGACAAGGAAACCTGAAACCCGTAAACAATCCATGTTTCTGCTTTACTACAGATTTCTGGGCTGGAGAAGGCGAACCGCCGACTTCACTAAAACGTAATCTGATTACAGGCTCTGTGGGCCAAAGGCTGGAGAGGATGGAGGGGTGGAGGGATGGGGGGGGGGGCTGTGGCTGTGGCTGCGGCACGGGGCCAATAGAACTGCATTATAGAATAATATGGAGAGTCCATTTGTATATAACGTCTACTTTGAGATGAAAGTCCTGTTGGTTTCTTCATTCAGCCAGTGACCTTAACACGATCCATATCATCAACTCAGCTGTTCCCTCACCAGGCGCTGGTGGTCTTTTGTTCTTATTGTGACTGTGAGTGTTCCCCAATTGTAACCAATGGTGGTGTATCGATTCCTTAAACTGATGGATTGGTTACACTATTGTCTTAATTGTGCCCATGTATCAAGGGTCCATCTTTTGGTATCTCGACAGAAGATTGTTGTCATAGTTTGGTTATTTGAGGTGGAACAACTCTGAAGCAGAAAGACAGAGATCACAAAGGTTCTTAACTGTACAGAAAGATGTTATCATGAGTTTCCATAATGTTAGAAGCGATTGTTCAACTCTTATTCGCTTTCTTAGGGAGGCAGAGGCAGAGGGAAATGACCATGAAGAAACATATCACTACAAAGAGAAGAAAAAAATGCAAGTACAAAATGACAACAACAACTATGAAAAAATGCCAGTACAAAATGACAACAAATGACAAAACACAACTATGAAAAAATGGAAAACATCTACAAGGAACACATTTACATAAATCAAAAGGGAGAGAAAACAAAGACAAAGAGACGTAAAATGATACAGACACAAATAGCGATAAAGAAAAATCAACTACAACTAACAGGTAAAAACAACACACCGGTAAGATAACTAAAAGGAGACGCAAAACAAACACTGAGACATTAACCTCCCAAACAGATGTAAAACAACCAAAAAGAAACACAAAACCACCAAAAAAGACACAAAACAACCCCAAAGAGACACAAAATGACAGACACAAAAAGAAATCACAAAGAGATGCAAAAAAAACTGTTACGACATAAAACAACCACAGAGAAGACACACAATAACCACAAAGAAAAAACAAAAACCAACAACAAAACACCACAAAACAACAAAAAGGAGACATAAAACAACCACAAAATACAACAACAGGCCTTAAATCAGATCCTAACAACTTGACCGGTAATTATGTACATTAAACATTTGTGTGTACATATGTAAATGCTGAGTGAGAATTGATCAAATGTAAAAAAATAAATTGAATAAAAACAAGAATATGAGTTTCTTCCTCCATGAGCAGCAATATTACACCCAACAACAGCCCACGCATGCAGGCCTTTGTGTTTCCCTTAAACAATTCCATTCCGTGATAGGAGGCGAAGAACATACAAGAAAGCATACCGTGAAGTCAATTTCCCAATTATGTTTCATTTCCTGTCGAGCCAACACACTTTTACACCATCATAAATCATAGGAAATATCAGTCTCCATAAATCATACATGGAGATTTAAATCAGCTGTTTGTATAATCCGGTGCCTGTATCTCAGATGGGCTAATGTGTGGAAATGTGTGATAATTAAAGCCAGGCGCTCCCTCTGTGGGGAGTAGTGTTTCCCAACGTCCATTTAACAACACTCTGCTCAATACCTCCTTCAGCTTGTTACAACTGCGCTTACAGAGCAGCAGTAGCAGAGAGGAATCATAGGACCTGATAATGACCTCAGGATTTTCAGATCAGAATTTGACTATTATGGGACTTTAATGAATATTATTGAAATCAAAGTTGATTTTTGCTTTCCAAGTTAATTGTGCAATGATCAAATCAAACAGATTTTAATTTGTCTATTTATGTGATTTTCAGCATTCCTGCAAGGCTAATGACATAATGGCCAATTAGCATAAGATGGGCCTATGCTACAGTAGTTAGCCATTTTATGATGCTAAAATGTGTCATTTTTTAGGGATAACCTCAGCCATTAGCATTATCTGGACAAACATGGAGGATCTAATGAAGACCTGACACCTGCAAAGCTAAGGACACACCCTTTAAAGCTTGACTTTGTTGTCTAGATCATTTTAGCATGCTAAAATGTTCAAACAGGGTCATTATTATACCTAATTAGGATAAGACTGAACATTGTCAATGTATTCCTGAATTGCTGAGCAATATATTGCAGTTAGCAATTAGTTATAACAGTTAGCTACACATACTTTGCATGCTCCCATAGCCATTAGCATGCTCTGAACTAACCAACATGGAGGACCAAGGGATAACCAACACTAGAGCCACAGTGCTGCCTGAGTACCATACCCAGTGCAGCGCTCACATGGATATTCATCCCATGGTGAATTCTTTAAAGTAGGTCTCAGTCTGGGAAAGCAAACACTCTGAAAACCTCTTATCTGTGACTGGCATTTGTTGCTAAATTTAGGTCTGTCAAGTCTGAGTGAATGGGTTCCTTCCCGCATCTGAAAAGAATGAGCTGATTGTTAAGCAGCACACAAATCACAGGCACCATAAATCACAGCCTATAACCAAAAATACTGTTCATTTAATACAAAGAGAAAAAAAAAACACAACTCCTTCACCCATAGAAGTGATTATTGAACCTTGAAAATGTGTTGTTTATTGTGTGTTAATGAGAATAAAATGTTCCAAGCTCATCCTGTAACTGTCTGTAAATGAGCTGCAGTGGGATTAAAGGAAATTAACTGAGCAGTGTTGATGTTCTCATGATCCTGTCGTCAGAGTCGGTTTTAATTCAGATGTAAAATGTCATCAACCCGTCTGCAGTTTGTAATACTTAATCCAGGTTTCCTGATTTTAAGCAGCAAGATAGCAGCTAATACGTTTTTTATTTAAAACTCCAGTGCTGCATTGCTTCTCCCCACCTCTGCCTTGTCGTTTCAAGTTTTGAGAGAGGGGGCAATACTGCTGGCATGCCTCAGCTTTGATTAAAGGAAATGCTTACATCACTTCGTCTCCAAGAGAAACAAGCCATTCGCTCGGTGCAGATGGCTTTGTCCAATGGCTGAGGAGCTTTACGAGGGGCAGGTGGACAGGTGCACCCGCCACCGACTGTATGAAACGCAGATGGAGACGTGTTGCTGCTGTTGTGTGTGTGTCACATAGCAACAATAAATCTGTGCAGCTTTACAGGTTGTCAGGTTCTTTCCTTAAATCCTGTCCTGTTCGTGTATTAAAGTTAAGGTGCAGGTCGGGGTCGAACACAGGCCATGATGGGTCGCGTGTGTGTGTTACATCAGCATCCTGCAACAGACTACATTAATGGCAAAGTTGACTTTAATATTAATCAGTATTTTGGGTTTAAAAGCTTTAAAATTCCATTGAAAAGTGTTAAAGTAACACAACACTTTATAAAGCTGCCTGTTGTTTCATATGTGTCAGTTACCAATAAAATACTGAACTGTCCCTATTGATACTCTTAAATAATATGGTAAGTATCTATTTAATACGATACCTTTTTTCTCCTTTTTAAAAGCTTGTCTCACCATTTTATTTACTTCTTTGCCTTAAAGGGACATTCATACATCGAGCGGGTAAGCTCGGCGCTGGCTGCCATGTCAGGTCGAGGCGGCGTCTGTGAAAAGTCACCGCGGTAACGCAGTGAGGAGGAATGGAGCGTTACATTGATGCTGCATTCACGTGCAGTTGGGAAGACGGCCGTCGGTAACAAACCAGATGTCATTTTAGTCACAGAAGTCAAGAGAAAGCCGGTAAAACGTGGGTCAGGTTAACAATACAACATCGCCATGACAACATATATCACGTGTATTGTTTTCCCTCGTGCTGATGGACCACTTGTTTACATAGAGGCTTGTTTATGCCGTTACGCGCAGCGGCTGCCGTCCGTCTGCCGTCTGACCCTAACCCTAACCCTAACCCTAACCCGTCTACCCAATTTCACGTGAATGCAGCATGAAAAATACGATTGAGTTGCTTGTGATATACAACCGCAATGCTAGATGGGAGGAATTCCGACACAATGTACCTTTAAAATGCCTCTTCCTCATTTGTTCCACTCCATTCTGTGTTTTGTCAGAGAGTCGAAGTAAGGGGTCAAGGTTAAATAATATCTTTCACTGTAACTCTAGTAATTATTAACTATATTTTACCAGCACCTTCTTCATACAGTAAAACTACTTGCCTCTGCACATACTGCCCATATGAATCATAATTACAGAGTAACCGAGAGCTGTACACATGTGCATGATGTGGACAGTTTACAGACATCACATTATATAATTTTTTGGCTGGTGCAGATCATTTTAAAACACTAATGAGGCCACGGCTAGAGCTGCCTCATGCAGCTTTACTTTTTACGTGATTCTACTCCAGAAACCTTTATGTAGGTTTTAACACATCTGTTAGGAACTTGGCTCTGGTCAGTCCAAACTCACAACACTCACAGTTCCTCTAAGGAACATCAGTGATCATTGTTTTGTACCTGTCTATGCATCATAAGTTGATCTTTGTATTACAAATTAGCTGAATATTACCTTAACCTGTTTGTGGTCCGTGACAGATAAAATATAGATTGCATTGTCTGATTAGATCACTGTTGGAAAATTCAAAGCATAAATACACATTGTTAATATGTGTAAATATATTATTGTCATATATTCTGACAAATTATTGTAATCTTAAACCTCATATTTAGATTTATATATTTGATTTACATATTTTAGTTTTCTCATATATATTATTGTATATTTTTATTATATATTGTAAATTTCTCTTCCTCCTGGAGATCAATAAGGTATTCTGATTCTGGAAACTAAACATAACTGCTGCTGCTGCTTCACATTAAAAGCTTTCAACAGATGAAACACTGGGTGGTGTTTATAGTGAATCCAGCATTAGCCACACTGTTTGGTTACACTGTAAACGGTCATGTCAGTGTCTTAACAAGCTGCATGAAACCACACCTCCCATTACCCGTAACCTGTGGTATCATCACATCAGCCAGGTGAGATGTTGAAAACAGAACAGATGTGAATCCAGGAGCTCTGGGAGAAGTTTATCACCAGACAACAAATGGGCGCCTTTGATACCGGTGAGCTTGTTTTCATCACCTGACTCGCAGCAGTTCGTCAAACACAGTCCCTCTTGGGTTAAATTGTGATCTGGCCTCTGAAAATCTCAGAAATTCCTGTGATAGTTTAGTCTACAGAGCCTTGAGGGGGGCAAAGGTTCAGACTGATAGCAGTTTGGAGCTCAGTCAATTAGACATTTTTTATTGAAGAGTAGTTTATGCAACTTTCCCACATTTGGAGCAGGTCAGATTAGCACTTCATCACTGGCTGGTATTTATACATCAGAAATTCTTCACATGCTTTACAACAACAAAAAACAAGTCTGGGATAAGGCATACAGGCGACTCCTCATTGTACATATGAACAGGCAAAAGGCACAATGGCAGATAAGTGCTGGAACAAAGGGCATTTTCAATGAGTATAATTCACTAATGTTTTTTCTTCTGTTACACACAAGCTTTTTACACCAATCAGTATGTTACAGTAGATATAAAAAAAATCTGAAGAGATAAACAATACAACGGGCAGCGTCTCTGTTTGTTTTCCGCGCCTCTTGAACGCAGCACCAACACACATGTTTGAGTGAGTGGGCGGTGAAGAGCATCACCTCCTCTGTTTAGTCTTTAACAGTGTCTAACAGTCTCTGGTATGCAGTCTGTTAGTGCACTTAAGTGTGAAGAATGATGTCTGTTGCATAGCAGTGAGTCCGGTCACAGTCAGCTGGAATAACAAACTCTTTTCCTCAGTCAGTGTTGATCTCAAAGTCTCTTAAAGTTTAACGCACAAGTCGGACAGGAAGCGTGTTTTCCCGCTCACCTTCCTCTGCTACCTGCAGCCGCACGCCTCCACCACCATGTCCTCGTACTGCTTGTAGACGACGTTGTTGGACGAGTCGATGTAGAGGATGCTGATGGGCGTGAGTCGTGTGGGGACGCAGCAGGTGGGCGGTGCCGACTCCGGGTCCATGGAGTTGATCAGGGTCTGTATGATGGCGTGGTTGGTTGGCTCCAAATGCGAGCGGATGGGGAAGTCGCAGGCGCCGTCACAGTGGTAGGCGTTGTACTCCAGCGGCGCGATGATCCAGTCGTCCCAGCCCATCTCTTTGAAGTTCACATGTAAGTGTTTGCGGTTGCAGCGCGGCCTCGCCTTCACCGCCTGGTGCTGGGGGAGGGACTGCTGCGGCTGCTGCAGAAGTTTTTTGCCCCCCCTCGCCGGAGGAGCGCGACGCATTCGTCTCTGGGTGAACAGGTACTCATAGACGGTTTTGTTGTTGTTGCCCGACCGCGCTTTGATCTCGTTGTAGAAAAGATCCCGCTTCTTGCTTTTGCCAAATGCCAAGAAGAAGGCCTTCTCCTTGTTGGTCCTGCCG